>NC_044306.2:104839438-105150467 GCF_007474595.2 Lynx canadensis
TTCTAGTCATATGTCGGGCGCTAACAGACGCTATAAAGAAAAATAAAGAAGGGTATTAGTGTCAGAGAGTAAAGATGCTATTTTGGGTAGGGTCATCAGGAAAATCCTTTTTAAGGAAGCAACATTTAAGCAGAAGCATGGAGGTGAGGGCAGAAAGATGGAGACCTCTGGGCAAAGGGGGACCACAAGTACTAAAGCTGTGAGGTGAGATGGCATTCAGGACGTCTGAGAAGCAGTGAGGACCAGTGTGGCTGGAATGTCCTGAGGGAAAGAGAATGACATGAGGTTACAGAAGTTACAGGGGCCAGATCCTATGCTGAGTGAGATGGAAAACCTCAGGAGAGTACTGGTAACAGGAGGATTCTGATCTCATTTAGCATTCCAAAGAACCACTCTGGCTGCTGTGCAGACAATGTGCCTTAAGAAGGCAAGCATGCCATGTAGTATTCCTTTGTGTATATAAACCACAATTTCTTTATCCATTCATCAGTTGATGGAATACTACGTGGCAATGAGAAACAATGACATATGGCCTTTTGTAGCAACGTGGATGGAACTGGAAAGTGTTATGCTAAGTGAAATAAGTCATACAGAGAAAGACAGATACCATGTTTTCACGCTTATGTGGACCCTGAGAAACTTACCAGAAGACCATGGGGGAGGGGAAGGAAAAAAAAAAAGGTTAGAGAGGGAGGGAGCCAAAACATAAGAGACTCTTAAAAACTAAGAACAAATGGAGGGTTGATGGGGGGTGTGTGATGGGTATTGAGGAGGGCACCTGTTGGGATGAGCACTGGGTGTTGTATGGAAACCAATTTGACAATAAATTTCTTAAAAAAAAAAAAAAAAGAAGAAGGCAAGCATGGAAGATGAAATCAGAAAACAGATTCTGGCAGGAATTCAGGTGAGAGCTGATGGTGCCTGGACTTGGGTGGGAGCAGTGGAAGTAGTATATACACATACATGTATAGCCATAGACTTCAATAATTTTACCAGAATGGGACCATGTATATGCTGAATTGTGTTGTTCAAATTTTTCTCACACACTCCTTTTTATTTTCCCATTACTTGGGCCTCCAACCCACACCCCAATATTCCTCCCTTCCAGTAACTAGTGTAAGAAGCCAGCCATTTATGCAATCTTTCACATTACTCTCCATTTTCATAAATCACACATGTAGGATTTTTATAATGTCTTGCTTTACAAAAATTGAATCATAGTCTCACAACTTTGTTGTGTGAATTGCTAATATTTTTGCTCACCTTTCTATTTAGTTATTCATCTTTTCTTACTTTGTAGGAAAACATTATACATGTACATTATAGGTATTGACTCTGGGTTCCATTTCTCAATTTATCATATATATTCTGACTTTATTCATGGTTTTATGGTATTTTGCCATTCTAAAAATATTTCTCATAATCAATAATGTCTATCTTACAGCTTTTGCGTTTCCTGGTTTTCTTTAAATCATCTGCCCTTAGCCATACATATATTCCAAATTTTCTTCAAAAATTTACTTTTTGATAATTACACTGTGAAATACAAGTCCAATCAATATTGGATTTAATTCCTTGTACAAACTCCATTTTTGAATACCAGAACTTGTGTTTTGTTTGTTTTTTGTTGCTTTAAAATTATCATGCTGTTCCAGAAAGTGTGGTTCCCTCCTTTATTACAGTTGTTTGTATGCGTGGCTCTTCAGCAAAATGCAAGCCCCTTGAGGACAGATTCGTGTCATTTATCATTATGTCCCTGTGTTGCTCCTGAGCTTTTTTGCCCTCAGTTCCATTTCTCATGCCCACCCCTTCCCATCCCCAGAGACACTGGGGAAAGAAGGTTGATGCCTGCTGCCTGCATTTCCCCTGCTCCCTCATCTACTGTCTCCAGTTGGGTTCAATTAATAGGAGACACTAGGTTTGAAGGGTGGGAGGAAGGGAGAAGCCAGTGCATTTCTCCTCCTTCTCTGAGTCAGCCAGCATCTGACTTTCCTCTATAATCCCAGTTCCATAACCCTGGCCCCCAAGCTCCTATATGATCATCTCCTCCTCTGGAACCCTAGAGGGCAGTGGTTTTCTGGGTTGCTAATCTCTGGTTAGCCTCACTGTCCCTTCTCTGGCTTTTCAGCTTTCCCATCATCTAAGTAAACCAATTCCCTGCTTTAAATTTCCTATATTTTCTTGGTTCAGCTCTGATACACTCTTCAACAGTATTTACCCTTGTGCCTCAATCAGAGGAAAAGCTCAAATAAATATTTTTTTAAGCAATGATTATCATCATGGCCTTCCAAACATTAGCACAATTCGTGGGAACTGTTTATTCTTACTCATTCAACACCACGTGCAATATCATCAACCAAACATTGCTGAGTACCACTTAATCACCACCTCCAAAAATACAGCATCCAGTTTCCCTATCACTTCAGGGATGGTACTATTCTCTGTAGGGGCCATAGGCAGGCCATCCTACGATGGGCCATTTTGGCATGAACATTATTTTGAATTAAAAAGCAAAACTCAGCAAATTCAGGAAAAGCTATTTATCTCCCCCCAAAACTGCCTAAAAATAATTTAATTAGAGGACCTGCTCCAGGAAGAGAGCTATCACTAGAGCTAACGACATTATTATAGATATGATAGACAAGGAGGAACTTAGCAGGGCCTGTTTGATCAAAATCCTCTATATCTCATCATTTCTTTTTAATATTTTAAAAGTTTATTTATTTTGAGAGAGAGAGAACAGGGGAGGGGCAGAGAGAGAGAGAGAGAGAGAGAGAGAGAGAGAGAGAGAATCCCAAGCTGGTTCCCTGCTGTCAGCACAGAGCCGAACGAACAGGGGGTTCAGACTCATGAACCGTGAGATCACGAACTGAGCCAAAATCAAGAGTTGCCCCTGTCCCATTGTTTCTGAGTGGCTCAGCAAACATTAGTTTACCAAACATTTACTCTTTTATGTCTTCCTGTGAATTACATTCCTTCCCTTTGAAGTCCCAGACCTCTACTCCTTTTCCTTAGTTCAGAATGGCATATATACCTCATTTTGTCTGACTATCTTTGGAATTTCCATGTCTGTGTGGATTCCCCATATATAGGAAATTGAATGGGATTTTCTCCTATTAATCTGCCTCATGTCAATTTGCTTCTTACTCCACCTAGAAGGACCTAGTAGGGCACAGGAAATTCTTGCTCCCCAATACCTCATTAATAGATTCTGTAGATTCTGGATTTAGTTCAAAATTTCTCTGTCCTTTATTCCCATTCAGCAACATCTTTTCACCTATGAGTCTACTAACCATATTGGTTACAAAGATCTTTTCTCTTCAGGCTCCATGCTTTCTACCTTGCAAACTGAACTGTCAACATTTATTAAGTGACTGAGCAAGTATCTATTGAGAGTCCAATATCTGCCAAGCGCTATGCAAAGCAGAAGCTACAGGGTCACCGAGAGATAGTCTTTCTGGGATCTCAGCAATTTGGCAATTATAATTCAATGTGATAAAGGATATTTTGGTGGGCAGAATTTGAGATGGCTCCCTAAATCCCCTACCCCTGGTGTACACACCCAGTATAATCCCATCACCTTAAGCATGGGCAGAATTAGTGAATATGAAGGGACAGTCACTCCCTTGATTAGGCTACATGATAAGTTAAAGGTGATATGTAGTCACTCCTGTGATTATGTAATGTTACATAAGCTCCTATCTAAGCATATTTCCTGCTGGTCTTGAAGAACCAAACTGCCATGTTATAGAGAAGCCCACATGACGAAGACCTGACTTGAGAGTGGGTCTCAGCCTATAGCTATTAAAAAAAAAAAAAAAAAAACATAAACAAAAAAACCCAGAGACCTTAGTTCTACAGCTGCAAGGAAATAAATTCTGCCAACAAACTAAGGGATCTTGGAAGCCTAATTTTCCCTAGTCCAGCCTCCAGATGAAGACACAGCTGGCAAACATCTTGATCTTAGCCTTAGATCCAGGGCAGAACATCCAGAATACCTGACCCACAGGCCATTACATTTGTGGTAATTTGTTACACAGCAATAAAGAAAACATCTGACAGGGTTAAGCAGAGGATATCACTGATACACAGAGGAAAAGACTTAACCCAGCCCGTGGTGAGGGATGACTTTTTTAAGAAAGACATAAAGCTGAGATCTGAAGACTGCATAGGTTAGTCAAGCAAGGAGAAGGGGAGTGGGGAGAGGAGGGATAAAGAAATATTCCATATGATAAATAATCCAAGAAGTGTGTGTGTGGTGGGGGAAGGGAGAAAGGGAAGGTAGGAAGGAGAAAGAGAAACACAGACTGACCCTAAACTCCTCCTGTTTAGGGGCACCTGGGTGGTTCAGTCAGTTAAGCGTCCGACTTCAGCTCAGGTCATGGTCTTAGCTCAGGTCATGGTCTCACGGTTTGTGGGTTCGAGCCCCGTGTCAGGCTCTGTGCTGATAACTCAGAGCCTGGAGCCTGCTTCAGATTCTGTGTCTCCCTCTCTCTCTGCCCCTCCCATGCTCATGCTCTGTCTCTCAATAATAAATAAAAGTTAAAAAACAAAATTAAAAAAAATAAAACTCCTCCTGGTTAGATCTCTAGTTTTCTAATTACTTGACCCTGAGCCATATACTTAAACCATATCCTTTAGAACTCTTCACCTTATGTTTCTACTCTGCCCAACCGCTGCCATTTCATCCAATACTTTAGCCAACAAATTTCATTTGTGCTAGGAAAGATCTGTGTGTTTTTTTTGTTGTTTTCTTTTCTTTTCTTTTTTTTTTTTTTTTTGCAACTCCTATCCCAGAAATTTTGCCATAAATATCCTAGGCACAGAGAACAGCTTCTTTGACTCAACAATTGGTCTTCCCCATTTGTTTCACATAACAAGTGTTGCATCATCTCCAGGACACTATCCTACAGTACTTCCTTAGTCTCTACCCAGGATCCCACACCTCACCCCCCACAGTGCATTTATGTAATGATTGTGTGCACCTCTGTTCATGGGATCTCTGGCTACATAGTCTCTTCCTTGGCTTTTTGAAGGTTAGGACCATGTCCAGTTTATGTTCTGTGTTTTAGTTTGTTATTATATCATAATCACCTCCTGACTGGCTGCTTTATTTTCTTGGAAGCAAGGTTTGACATTTGAGCAAAGAAGGTTTCATTCTTCTCAAAGAAGAAAGAAACCTCTCTCAGCCCTAGTCCCCAGACCATCATTCAGTTCTTCTTTTCTCATAGAATATTTTTATAGCTTGGAGATATGGAAAATGGGCTAGGAATTTTTTTTTTTTTTAAGTAGGCTTCACCCCCAGCGTGGAGTCCAACGTGGGGCTTGAACTCACAAGCTTGAGATCAAGCCCCGAGCTGACATCAAGAATTGGATGCTTAACTGAGCCACCCAGGAGCCTCAAAAATTCATATTTGTCTTTGTTACCAATCAAGTATATATATAGCTAAGCTTTTATGAGTGCACATTACATGCCCAACACTGTGTAAAATACATGGATTACCTTATCCCATGCTCATAGCAAACTTATAGACATATGTAGTAATATATTCCTCATTATACAGATAGGGAGACTAAAGCCTAGTAAGTAGCAAAGCAGGGATACCAGCCTTAGCACTGTGTGTCTAAAGCCTCGGTTTTCAACCACTATCCCATGATGTTTCCACAGGTCTCAACCTGGTCATTATTCCATCCAGGAAGTCTTCCCTGGCCACAGAGGCAACCAAATAATGTTGAGGCTAGGAAGCTGTCACCTCCTCAGAGAATTTTACATTCTGGCACAAAGCTAGGAACAGAACTGAGACTGCTTGGATTTTATCACAGTTCTGCCATTTATCGACTTTGTGGTCTTAATCCCTCAGCCTTAATTACTTCATCTGTAAAATGAGGATAGTAATAACTATCTTATAAGGTAACCATGATAATTAAATAAAATGAGGCACATAAAGTGTTTATTCCTGGGATTAGCAGCTTGTAAGCACTGAAGAAAAATATAATTACTGTGTTCTCATCCTCAAGGGAACCAAAGCAGGTATAAATACTTAAGGTAATGCACTTCCTACTAGTTGAAAAAGCAATATTCCTCAAGAGTCAAGTGTTCCTTTCTATGCATTAAAATGATAAATGTCACACATGTTGAAAATTGAAATGTTACTTTAGAACATTATCTTAACATTATTTAAATTATTTATAATAACCAGAGGAAAGAGGGGCTATAAGTGGGTATCTTTTTCTTTGTGGATTTTCTTTTGTAATTTTTTTTTTTTTGTTTATTTTATTATTTTTGAAAGAGAGACAGAGCATTAGCAGGGAAGGGGCAGAGAGAGAGGGAGACACAGAATCTGAAGCAGGCTCCAGGCTCTGAGCTGTCAGCATAGAGCCCAAAGTGGGGCTCAAACACACGAACCAACCTTGAGATCATGACCTGAGCTGAAGTCAGACGCTTATCCAACTGAGCCACCCAGGAGCCCCTCTTTGTGGAATTTTTAATGACGAACACTAAATAACATTGTTGTAACTATGAAATATTTCAGCTGATTTGCAAATTCCCAATAACTTTGCATTAAGGTAAAGAGGATGCTGTTTAAGAGAGAGGCTCAAAGCAGCTGTAAACCCAATACATCAGAGTGAGCAGTACATTCAGGACAGGAGGTCGGATTGGCTCTTTCATTATTTTCAATGTAGTTAATGAAAGGCAAACTTCAAAATGTTCAGAATTCCAGGACTTTTCAGATAAACACTGAAAATAGGGAGTATGATTCATGTCCGAGGTTGATTTACTGAAAAATACAGATGTGGAGAGAAAATTTCAGCATTTCAATCTTTTCTAAATATGGTGTCTTTGAAATACAGCAGTGAAGGTCTCAACTGCAGGCCAAGAGATGTGGGCCCCAGTGCTGGCTCCCTGCTAACTAGCTGTGTGGCCTTGGCAAGCCGCACCATCTCACTAGGCCTAGCATCCTTATCTTTAAAAAAGAAAGGATGAGGAGCCCCACAGCAGGACCCCACACACTCCCCCTAGCTTTAATACTCCATGGAATAAACGACGTGGTATCTTTACTTATTTTCGGTGTCTTTTGTTTTTAAAGTGGATGATCACCTTTGAAAGCATACATTTTAAATAAAGCATGGGTTTAAGGCATCTTAGAAAGGCATCTTGATGGCCACTGGCTGGAGGAAAATAGACTGCAATTAGCAGCTGCAGCCAATGCAAAATTAAACCACACAGCAAGAGTATTCAAATATTTTCCTAGGCCTAGAAACAGACCATTCAGGATTATCATTTTAAAAATCATAACTATTCCAAAAGGTGCATGGTTAGCAACCATGTGAAAAAATAAGGCACAGTATGTTATAAATAAAATGGATTTTACATGTAAACTTCAATTATAGAAAGCAAAGCAAATATGAATTATTTTCAAACACTCAAGTTAGATTTTAATTCATAACAGCCCAAATTTCCAATGAACTCATATTTCAAAATATTATACAATTTTTAAAGTAGACTTTAATATAATTATACTTCTCTTGCTTCCGGGCACCGTGCAAGCCCAGAGAAATAGACTGACCCATTATACCTCAGTTTCACGCATGAAATGGGAATACAAACAGCAATGCTGTACATAGTCTCCCAAACCTTCATAGAAGAGCAATATGTTCCACCAAGCTAGACTGGAAGCTGGGATTGGAAGTATTTGTTAATGGTGTAATGGAAAGTCATTTCAAAACTGATGAACTGGCATTTCCCTTGGCAACTCATGTGAATTTTACTGACATCCTGCAAAATCTTGGACTCCTGGTTTATGTACCAAGTTTTTGTTTCTGTTGCTGTTGATAGTGTTATGTGTCTTGTTTTATTTTTGTTTTGGTCTTCCCTCTCCCAGGAACTATTATTATGAGCAGATATGTTCATTTGTAGTCATACTTGAAATTGCATCCTTCTTATCGCTTTCTTTCTGTCAGAAAACGGTCTAATCCCTAAGTCAAACTGTATTACAAATACCCAATCTTATTCCTGTCCTGGTGAAATCAAACACCTTGGAAATAGGTTTCAAATCCATTATGTGTCCTCTCTGCATTCCTCAGGAGACATAAACTAAATTGCCAAATCTCTACCAGCAGAGTTACCAAACAAAGAACAGAAGGAAGGTACCTCAACAAGGGAGAGAGTAAGCAAATAAAAAAAGATAGTCTACATATGGAGCGCATGCACACACACACACACACACACACACACACGCATGTACACATGGATACTTATATATGTTTTGACCAAATGCCACATTTAGGAAATATTAGAAAATTTGAAAGAGGTTATATCTATGTTAAGCATGGGATTACTATAATTCTGCAGTTACCATTAGTAAATGATAATCGTGCATCTTCTAGGTGGTCTTGACAAAACTGATGATCTCTGAATGGAAGGAACTGCCTTCCAACATGGGTGATCTGCTACTTCTGAGCTTTTTCTTTGGTTGCTCTGAGAAGTTTAATAGTCATTTAATCAACCTTCAAGTACTCACTGAACAAGCTCTAACTAAGCATTGTGATTTGAGTGCTGAGATTAGTGAGATCCTGCTCCAGGGAAATTGATGTTTTGAGTGTTTCTAGGGCAACAGTTAATCTCTCCCAGCAGCAAGTCAGTTAGAAAATAAGGGGATGGGAATATTGAAACCTTTTTAAATTAAAGGAAACACCATCTTTGAAGATTAAGGTCAATGGAGAGATGCAATCAAAGACACACTAATGATACAAAGGAGCATGCTGTTTAAGTAATGACATAGTTACTCAAAAGAGCAGAAATTGAGAAAATTTCATTTGATTAAATAGTTTTTTGTTTGGGTAATTTGGGTTTGGTTTGGTTTTGTATGTTACTTTCTGTGGTTTTTCAATACAGTTTAACTGTTGATCTGCCTAGAGGTTTGGCTTCAGGAGAATCTGAAGTAATTGTGTAGTCCTGATTGTAACAGTGATTAATCTAGATGCAGGACTGTACAATATTTAAGCAAAGGCAGAGAAGAACAAAGACAACTATTCATTTGCCTTTCTGTTTCTGTTCGCCTTTTTTCTGTTTCTCATGACCCCACCATTCTTCTTAGAGTTACCTTTCCTCTCTATTATTTAATCTCCTTATTGATAACCCTGGGAAACATTCTTCTTTAACAAAATGAATATTGTCAGTTATAGTTATGTTTTTCTCTTTTGAGGTCTGTAAAGGCTCAGATCAAGAACCAACAATTTCTTAGAAATGAGAGTGTCCTTTTTATACTTTTTCTTCTCACTCATGGTGAGCAGGGGGATGGGTAATAGAAGACCCATCTTGATGTTATCTACCTTTTTAAAAAAATTTTAAGTTTTTGTTTGTTTGTTTGTTTGTTTGTTTGAGAGAGAGACAGAGCGCAAGCAGGGGAGGGGCAGAGAGAGAAGGAGACACAGAATCTGAAGCAGGCTCCAGGCTCTCAGCTGTCAGCACAGAGCCTCACACAGGGCTCAAACTGATGAGCTGTGACATCATGACCTGGGCCGAAGTTGGATGCATGCCCAACTGGCTGAGCCACCCAAGCATCCCTTGATATTATATACCTTAAAGGGAGTAGGATGAAAATCTTTCCATCTTTAGGAATCCTGTTGAAGATATGGATAGAAAGGATCTAACTGTTACCAACTGACATAATATTTCAGTAACTGATGATACTTCAGAAAGAAGCAGAAACTCAAAATTTATAGAATACAGAGGGATGCTACAGAAGGAAATCTGGGAAGAAAATGAAAGGGAACAAAATCACATACATAATCACAGAACCCGTCACCCACTAGATTAGTAATCTCCCTGGAGGGGTAGTTTGTTTATTTGTTTACTGTTTGTTTTGGTGAGAAGGTTTCAGACTGTGGAGAGATTATAATTTTAAGTACCCAAGGTATTCAACTCAAGGAAAAAAGATAAACTGATTTAACACTTAACACTTGTCCCTGTGCCTTCAAAGACAAGAAAGTCCTCAGGAAGTTTGTATCCAGGAGAAAATATAGAATCAAAGTTTTCAGAATAGGAGAAGTACTCACTAGTTTAGTGTACCAGCTTACCTTCCCTTCTTTTTTTTCAAAAAATTTATATTGTAGGTACATCATGATCTCCCTCCAACATCCATCAAGAGATACAAGCTTTGTTTTTCTTTTTTTTTTTTTTTCACCAAAGTAGCTATAGATTGGGAGGTGCATTATTTTTTTTTAGTAGGGTAATTTGAAAAACAGTTCCCTGAAGAATCAGAGTTTAATCTCAACATACATAGAAACTAAACATAAGTGAATGGAAATTTCCAAACAGTACATTGTGTGACTGGCTGACCTCTGTAAGATGTGTATCTGTTTGTTTTTCTTTTTAAAACAAATGCGCTATTTTATTTTAACACCTACTCACTAATGGGAGTTATCAGTGTTTCCAACTGACAAACAGCCAATGCAGAAGGATTAGGAAGAACACGGATTAATAATTTCCTTGTAGATGGAAAGAAAACACCGTGTGTTTAAAGGCAGCCATTCTGCAGGCTTAAGACCTTGGGGAAGGGAAAGTTCCCAGTGCTTTACAAAATAAATTTTAAAAAAATCAATGCACTCCACTTGTTTTACTTATCTGAGTACCTCTTGAAGCCCAGAAAAGAAGTGTCATTTTCTAAGCTTTCTCTGATCCAATCACTCTTTTTAGAACTACCTTTCCTCATCATTGTTCAGAAGCATCACTATTATGCCTCTTCTGTGTCTGAGCAAAGAATAGAGGAGTAGGCAAGTTAAAAAAATATAAGCCCTTTTAAAAAAAGATGACTCAGTAAAGATTATTTGATTATGTTTTTTGGTAAATCTATTTCTTGGTTTTACCTAAAAAGGAAAAATCACACCCAAGGACCACCTTAGAATACATTAATTGTAAAAGCACTCCTTATCAGCTACAAATTAAAAAAAATCTCAAGAGCAATGAATTTAGTCAACACAGACCTTCTCAGACCCAGGCTTAAGCTGCTGAAAGGAATGAATAAAGTTAAGAAGCTTTTACTTACAGCTTTTAATTCTGGCAGATTAAACAAATAACTAAATCTCTTTTCTCTAAATTATAAATATTTCCAGGTAGGGTGGGATTATTCAGAGAATATTTTTCAAAAAATTCCCCAAACTCTGGCACAGGATTAGCAACATCCTTATAATGTTCTTCTCACTTAAAGAGCAATCTTGAAGGAGGAAAACAAAAACAAAACACTGGTTTTATTTATATGTTGTAAACAGTCTAGCTGACAAAGAGCTTTCATAAGGATATTTGTTTTGGTGAATTAAATTGGCACTGATGCACAGAAACTGATTTGAGGGAAAAGGGATACCAAAGAGGAAACAACAAAAGAATACAAATCAAAAAGTAATACAAGAAAAGGTTTAGTAACTGTCAGCAAATTATTTATTCACAGCTATTTATTGATATTACACTTCAAACAACATGCTATTAGTACTAAAATCTTGATATTTTAGAGGCAGTCATTTATCTCAAAGTCTTAAGGAACTATTCATTAAATTCCATATACTTTTTCAATATATTTGATGTACGATCCTGGATATGGCAAAGATAGCAGAATTTTCCCATTCTTATTCTTATTATGTTTTCCTTTCTTCTATGGGTATTTGGAGGGTCATAAGGCAGAGTATCTGAGGTTCCCTGTCCACATTAGGTAACTAATTTGACAAAGTCTTAAGTTCTGAAGATCGTTTTATGGTTTGTACAAATTCAGTCTTAGCCAGTGTGCTGGAGCTGACTGATTCTGTATTGTAAGAGGTACTTATTAAACTTTCAGGAGGTTTTTAAGCTAGTTGACATCCCAGTGGTAGTTTGAAACTGGCCATGTAGGAGTGTTTACATCATGTTAATTGTCAAATGCTATGAATCAAGACTTCCCTAACCTCATCTCCAGAGCTGATTAATAAACATTTACCAGTAAGTACACCACTGGTCGAGCTATTTTTTGACTTTTTCATAAAATGCCAAGGAAAATAAAACCTATTATATAATACAGCTTTGACCAAAAGGCTTCTAAAATATGTTATGTCTATTTTTTTATAAATAATTTCAAAATCTCAGGAATTGGTACTACTAAATTTAGAGAATATAGGCCAATTAAATCACATTATATTGGGCTTATCTGTATTTAAAGTTAGAAATGATGTCCTTCAAAGACATACATTCTTTGATGTAAGTTTTTTACTTTTTTACTTTTACAGTAAGTTAATGAGTTTCTCCATTCACTCTAGTCTCTGGATTTAGCTCTACTGATAACAGCAATCTGACATCCTGAAAACACATTTATCTTACGAGTAACTTTACATCTGAAAAAAAAACATATATTTACATAATTAGCCATTTGGCATTACTCTGTTGAAGACAGAAAAAAAAAAAAAAATCGATAGAAATTAGAGTTAACATAAAATGTAAAACCCCTGAGGAGGAAACAGCTTTTCAGGCCCAGTATTATTTGGTGACAGTGGTGGCCAGGGAGGACTTCCAAGACAAAGTAAGGACCAGATTGAGACCTAAAGAGACACCACACTTTATGTAGTAATTAATA
The DNA here is from genome assembly GCF_007474595.2 of Lynx canadensis. Taxonomy (NCBI): domain Eukaryota; kingdom Metazoa; phylum Chordata; class Mammalia; order Carnivora; family Felidae; genus Lynx; species Lynx canadensis. Next base: position 104,852,035 of record NC_044306.2, read on the forward strand.
CTTAAACTCTTGACAATTCCTAATAGGCAATCAAAAGATACTAATGTTGTTTATACATCAACTTATTAAAATTTTCCCCTACTAAATTGTCATAGGAAAAATAAGGCTGTTTCATTCATTTTGGCCTCCGTTTCACATTTGGGCAAAGCAAAATGCTGGTAAAGACATGTCTTAATTTGTCTGGTGAGAAACTGGCCCTGGGTCTCTGCATAATAAATATTTAGTGCCTTTGTGGCAGCGTTCAGTTTAAGCCAGATTATAAGAGTGTCGTCTGTGTTTAAACATGGAAAGGGTTCACAGTAAGGAGAGAGATCTTAAACTTTTCTTTTTTTCCTGGATTTGGCTCTTGCTTAGTATCCCTCAGGAAATGGGCTGTTAAGGGATATGCTGTCACATCACAATTCTGAAAGAAGATACCTTAAAACCACCAAAGTAAACCTTCCTCTGTGGATAATGTAGCAGGCTGATTATAGCACATTTCATCACTGACCAACAGAACAGAAATAACAACTAAAGCTGAAGGCTCATTCCAGAAACATTTCTGAGCAAACAGTTTTCTTGAGCTTTGGCTTCATGGTTTCATATTTAATCACTTCAGCATTTTTCTGGTTAAACAACTCTGATATGAAATGGGAATCCCAGAAAGTACTGTTTTATTCCAAACAGCTGGAAACTTGGTAATTCTTTTTTCTCTCCCACTTGTTATAGATTCAAAAAATCATTCCAAATCCCCACTATTTATTCTGTTCATTAAATTGTCTTGTTCCATGGTTTTTCAGAAACTTTAACTGGCAGCCTTAATATCTCTTTGTAAATGTTGTCTCGTTTTAAATAACTGCTTTAAATAAATAATCTAAACTCAGAACCAGTGGCATCTGGGTGGCTCACTCGGTTAAGTGTCTGACTCTTGATTTTGGCTCAGGTCACGATCTCACAGGCTCACAAGTTGGAGGCCCGCATCAGGCTGTGAGTGGACAGTGTGGAGCCTGTTTGGTATTCTCTCTCTCCCTCTGCCCCTCTCCTGCTCTCGCTCTCTCAAAATCATGAAACATTAAAAAATAAACTCAGAACCAAATTTATGGCAACAGATTCAGGCTCCAGCCCTGCAGCACACCTGATCTACACTCCACATGTAAGAACAAAATTTTCTAGGTCAGACAGGGCAAGCCCTCCAGATTAGTGAATTGTTACCTCTTCTCTGATTTGCATCATCACCGTTATTTACAATTTCTCTCTAATTATTTAAAAATAAATCAAGTATCTTTGTAAAATTGTAGACTTATCACACTTAATTTTTTGTTAAAATCCTACTTCAATGACTTAAACGTCTGAAAAGTTAAATGGCAAAAGGCTTTTTCTTAGAATGCACAAGATACCAGAAACATCGCTGCTTTCTGTGCACCAGTGATAGTCACGAATTTGATTAATGTGTAATCATTTAAGAATCCATTAAGATGGGATATGAGCCAGTTGGTGTGGATCTGGTTGTGTCCGCTTTTGTTTTTTCTTATTTGAGAGAGAGAAAGCACGAGAGCACAAGTGGGGGAGAGGAGCAGAGGAAGGGAGGGGAAGAGAGAGAGAGAGAGAGATTGAGAGAGAGAGAGAGAGAGAGAGAGAATCCTAAGCAGCCTCCACACTCAGTGGGGCTTGGTCCCATGACCCTGGGATCCTGACCTGAGCCCAAATCAAGAGTCAGAGGCTCAACTGACGGAGCCACCCAGGCACCCCTGTCCACCATTTTTTATTGTCTGTGAGGGCACTGAGCAAAATGTCAGGTACCACTGCTGAATTCTCTCTGCAGTGAACAGTAGGTGACTAGGAGGGACTGAAATTCCCAGGATTCCCTGGCCAGGTGCCATTGATTCTAAAACAATTTGAGACTGTGTATTATAAAGTTAGAACCTCAGATTGTATAAATATGAGGTGGTCCAGTCCAGACTGAATCCTAATCAAGTGAATCTCTGAGTGGCCCAAGCAGAACCAGCCCTTTCTGTCCCTTTCCCAGGGATCTGAGAAATGATGGTTTTGGAAAGCACTCCACAGCTCCAGCTCTATTTCTAGGCTCTGGGTCTATCCCTTTACCTACAGACCCATTTTTAAACTGCTAGGAAACTGTGGGTAGACTATATAGCAATATGAACTGCATATTTATATGATCCTTTTCTGGATGTGTTTGGATTCTTCACTATGAAAAAGGCATCACAGATCCCACTTAGCATCTGATTCCAAGTCAGTTCCCTGTTGGGTTCTAGGAGCTTTGTTAAGCAGAGGAAGAAGTTCCTTACACTTGGTCTTACCTTTACGTGCAGGTACACTAGTTCCAGATATCCCCAAAGAACTAATCTACGGTAAGTCCAGTAGAATATTGTAAGACACACAGCCTTTCTTCATGTTGGCAGCAACACTTTGGATGCTGTAAAGTAAGTTGTGGGTTTTTCTTCCTATTGTATTACATATTTTATCAGTAATCTGAAAATCACAATGTTAACGTATTTATGCTGCTTAGTCAATGCTAGTAAATTTGCACTGTCAGCATTTTGCATCACTATTTACACTGAATATTCTTCCTGGATGTGCGTTTGAATTGAACAAAGAAGGAAAATTCTTCCTGTTTTTCTATTTTCCTTCTCCATCCCCCTGTCCTTTGGGCTATTTTACAAAACACTCTCATTTATAAAAGAATAGTGTCTCATAAATGATGAAGTACAAGAATTTTAAACACCTTAATTGCCAGATGTGTTTCAAATCTGACAACACTGAATTCTAACTTAGTGTTCAACATTCTAAATTAACATTCAAAGAAAAAATTTTTTAACCTGGCAATGATGCAAAATATCAAGTTGAAAATCAATCACAAGAAGATATAACATTTTCAGACAATTTAGGGTTTATTGTGTGTTGTGTTCAGGTGCTTGAAAGAACACCAGGGAAAGAATGTATGCCATTTTCAGGTAACTTCATTTTTCATTGTGCAATACATAATCAATTCAAAAGATTTTTTAAAAAGAAAGAATTTTTAGCATTCTTTTCATTTCTTGCTAGATTCTCATTTAATGAGACATAGCGTGTATTTAAACATGTCAGCTTATGTCTCATTTTCCCAAAATTTATGATATTATACTTTTAACCGGCAGCCTAAAAGTGGAGAAAAAGATTCACAAACATCGTTTATATTTGCTTTTGCCTGACTAATGGTAGTTGTATCACAGGGCCCTAGCCAACGCTTGGGGAAAGCTGCCAAATACACGCAGACAAGCCAAAAGTCACTAAAGATAAGCAAGTCACAATGCATGGTCTGTGGTGGCACCAGATACCTGCATAAAATAATCTCTCAAAATAAAAGATACTCACTGAACAGAAATGCAGTTTATTTTAACAAACTTTCCTGTAGTAATTGATATATTTTTTAGGAAATTCCAAAAATATCCTGCCAGGTATTCATGATTGTTTGGGCAGCTTCCCATACGAGGGTCATAAGTCACAAGGAGATGCAGTCTTGGTTCCCTCTGTCCCACACAAAGGCAACCTGGACCATTGAATAATTCCTTGCTTTCAAATTAATGCTAAATGTTGTTACATTAATTAAGCTATTGGTAAGAAATATTAGATTTTTTTTTACAATAATCAGGCTTTAGTTGAATAAGCTGAGCTATAGAAGTGTAGCTATACCTCCAACAACAATTTGGACAAATTTAATCTAAAGGAGTTACAACTTAATAAAAACAGATGAGATTGCATCAGAGCATTTGGCAAAATATTTTCTGACAGTTTTATGTAGTTTGTTTTAAAATATGTTAAGTCAGCTTTTGGAATTTTAAAGATATTTTAGTATCTTCAATAACATAACCATTTAAATCGCATCAGCACATATTTACTAGACTCTTTCTAAGGTTAGGGTTATGGCTTGAAATGATTGCTTTAACTACTTCAGTTGAGAAAGCTTTAATTTCAGCACTTGAGTCAACGGATCAGGAATGGCCATGCAACAGAGGTGCTGACTTAGGTTCAACATGTGACTGACGCGGATTGACAAGTATCTCTGACTCCATCCCCCCTCCCACTCCATTGTCTCTGCTTAGTTCCAACCTTTATTATTTATTTAATTATTTTTTTAATGTTTTTATTTATTTTTGAGAGAGAGAGAGACAGACTGAGCATGAGCAGGGGAGGGGCAGAGAAAGAGGGAGACACAGATCTGAAGCAGGTTCCAGGCTCTGAGTTGTCAGCACAGAGCCTGACGCAGGGCTCGAACTCATGAATTGTGAGATCATGACCTGAACGGAAGTCAGAAGCTTAACCGACTGAGCCACCCAGGGGCCCCAACCTTTATTATTTCTAACAAGGCCCATGACCATAGCCTTCTCTCTAGCCTCTGGGCCTACAATCCAACCTCAATCCACAGGAAGGTGGCCATTTGACACCTGTCCTTAAAGCTTTGTAAATTGTTCAATTGCCTATAGTCCTTAAAAGTTTACTCTGAGAAGTCAACCAATTTTCTGTCAAGCAAAACAAATGATAAACCAATTTCTTCACAATTTATCTCCAACCTATTTCTTCAGCCTTATGTCTAACCAATCCCATATGCACTCCCAAATACCCTAAACTGTAATTTTTATCACAATGGCTAAAATAAAGACTGTGTAATCAGACTGCAGGGTTCTAATCGCAGCAGTACCACCTTCTGGATGTGTTAGCTGGAGACAAAATACTTAATTTCTTGAAATTTCAGTTTTCCCATCTGAAGAATGGGGATCAAAAGGTTGTTGTTAATGTTAAATGACACATATTGATACTCAATAAAGAGTAACTAGTATCAATCACACAAATAAACAATTCATTCTTACATCCATGCCTTTACCTAAAGCTATGAGGCTGATAGGTTCCTCCCCCCTGGAATCCTTTTCTCTGTGAACTCCTATTTGTCCCTCAAAGCCTGGTTCAAATGGCAATTGCCTTTGAAAACCTTCTTTTAACATTTCACTTGGAAAAAAATAGCCTTCCCCACTGCAGGATTTACAGCATTTTGTGCATATTGCACTAGTACAGCCTGCATCTTCATAAGCCTTCTCCCTATACTGTAAGATCTGCATGGAAAACAATAATATCTTTGCATCCCTATATTGTTATGGATGAACTGTGTCCTCCAAAAAAAGGTACAGTAAATTCTTAATACCCAGTACCTCAAAATGTGACCTTTTTTAAAAATAGGGTTGTTGCAGATGTCATTAGTTACGACAGCATCAAACTGGAGTAGAATGGGGCCCCAATCCAATATGAACGATGTCCTTATAAGAAGGCAGCAGTATGAACACACAGAGTCACTGGGAAGACACCATATGAAGATGGAGGTGGATTTTGGAGTGATACATCTACAAGCCAAGAAATGCCAAGAATTGGTGGCCTTTATCAGAATCTACGAAGAGGATGGGGTGCCTGGGTGGCTCAGTTGGTTAAGTGCCTGAGTCTTGATTTCAGCTCAGGTCATGATCTCACGGTTCATGAGTTCAAGCCCCACATGGGGTTCTATACTGACAGTACAGAGCCTGCTTGGAATTCTCTCTCTCCCTCGCTCTCAAAATAAATAAATAAACTTAAAAAAAAAAAAAAAAGAACCTATGAAGAGGCAAAGAAGGATTCCTCCCACAGCCTTCAGAAGGAGTATAACCCTGCCAATATATTGATTTCAGACTTCTAGCCTCCAGAACTAGAAGATAATACATTTCTATTGTTTTAAGCCACTGGGTTTGTGGTACTTTGTTACAACAGCTCTGGGAAACCAACACATATCCCCAAATTCAGGGAAAAAAAAAACTAATATATTTGTGTTGAAGAAGCAAATGACTTCAAGGATTTCACTTAATCAATTTGGACTTACATAGAAAAATGGGAATATATACAGATGGCCATATTAGAACATCAAAAGTTCTCACTTTAAAAATCTGTAACTATGCAATTTCATATTTTAGTGTCATATTTCAACTTTCTTCCCCATCTAAAAATTTAAGATGATACAGTTCTAAGATTTCGAACATTCCCATATTCCTCCTTGCCTTGTCATCTACATTGTTTATAAAATGGAAACTATTATTAATCATCAGAGCAATTATATGAAAGTTTTTCAACAGACGATTCATTAAAAAATGACACAATTATTTATCTCTATATGTTATCTATAATCTAAAGATATTGTGTCTGAGACTTTAGAAAATTTTTTCCAAAGCATTTTTACTTACAACATGGTTGCTCTTAGTGATCTATTAATTTATCAGAATGTAGTTATGCTGATATGTGTCTCACCTAGAAACATTCATTTACATGGAAATAACAGTGTAAAGGCAGATAAAAGTAATCTTATATTTCAGGCTAGAGTCAAGGTCTACTCTCTACTTTAGTAACTGTAGCTAAGAAAGAAGGGAAAAAAATCTAGAAGAATTTGGAAAGAGAAATGTAATTCTAGTTACTGTGGTTAGAAGGGACATTTATTGTACAACTGAAAATTCCAAAGTATACAAGGAAGGCAGAATGCCATACTATTTGGTGCCTAAAATAACACATTATAAAGTAAAGCAATTTCATTTTTGGATCATGGAAACTTCAAGACTATGAAAAATGTGCTTTCTGAGATCTCTATGAGCCTTAACTTCAAGAACATGCAGCAAAGGTGCGAAATCTATCATGAAAAAGAAAGCCCTACACTCCCTGAGCCCAACATCCAGTTTCTGACACCTACATTTAATGTTGCCTCTAAACAGATGTCACAGCTTTTATTGTTTATGACTTCAAGCACCAGGACTCACAATGAAGGAAACACAGTCTTTTCTCCAGCTTGTGGAACTCCTATGAGTGTACACATTTAATCCAGTCATCTAATAATCCAACAGTCATTCATTAATCATGAGTTATGTCTGATCCTAGGCCCATCACTGATTTGCTGTGGCAGCTTTGGGTAAGTTATTTTTCTCTGAAGCTCAGTATTCTCATTTGTAAGCAAAGATAATGACAGTAGCTGCTTCCTAGGATTGTTGTGATGATTATATAAGAGAATATGCTTAACATAGAGCCTAGCATATAGTAATTACCCAATAAAAGTTAACTGCTATATGTCATCATTATTACTGGGATGTGTTATGGGAACTAGTAAGCAAGTTGAGGGTAGGACTGTGCCTATTTCTTAATGGACACCCAATACTAATACCTGAAAGCAGCGAATGTCAAAGTAAGTCTGTGTGCCAAATTCAGTCCAATGCCTGCTTCTGCAAATAAATGCCTATTTGAACACAGTCTCTCCTGTTCTTTTATATGTTGCCTATGTCTACTTTGCCCAGAAGATGTAAGCAGTTGTAAAAAAGACTGGATAGGCTGCAGATTCTGACTATTTATTATTTGGCTCTTTAAAAAATAAGTTTGCTAATCCTGTGCTAGAAACTTGCTACTTACTGTGTGGTCCTCAGCTCATTAATGCAGACATGTAGGCTCCCTTGACCTACTGAATCAGAAACTACACATTTTCACAAAATCCCCAAATGATTCACATGTATATTAAGAGTTGATGAGCACTGGTCTAGGCCAGGGGCTTGCAAGCTTTCTGTAAAAGGCCAGACAGTAAATATTTAAACCTTTGTTGCAGGGCTATTATACCTGTTCAACTCTGCCTTCTAACTCAAAAGTAGTCACAGAAAATATGTAAATAAACAGGCATGGTTTTATGCCTTAAAGCTCTGTATGGAACCTGAAATTTCAATTTCATACAATTTTCATGTATCACAAAATATCCTTTTAATTTTTTTCAACCATTTAAAAATGTTGAAACCTTGGGGCACCTGGATGGGTCAGTCAGTTAAGTGTCCGACTCTTGATTTCGGCTCAGGTCATGATCTCATGGTTCACGAGTTTGAGCCCTTCATCTGTGGAGCCTGGTGGGGATTCTTTTGCTTTTGCTCTCTCTCTGCCCCTACCCTGCTTGAACTCTCTCCCTCTCAAAACAAACAAACAAACTTAAAAAACAAATTAAATATAAATGTTATAACCTTCCTTAGCTTGTGGGCCATACAAAAACAGGCAGCAGGTGGGATCTGGCCTGCAGATCAGAGTCAGCAGTCTTGGTCTAGGCTAATGCCATATCACTGCTTAGCCAACACTCTGTCCCTCCTCTCATGCTCCCCCCAAGATTCTAAACACTTACTTATATTTTCTAACATATGTGACTTTATGTTACTTATCTCCCTTACCCTAGAGAGAAGGGTATGTTACTTATCTAACTTATCCTAAAATACATTTCTGTTCCTCCTATATAATTTCTAACTTGTAGTATAAAGTTCCTGTCAAATGATGTGATGGTGTACTATATCCTTTTCACTGGCAGAATAGAATATAGCACCAAGAGGCTCAGCTAGGAAGCTATAGGTAGATAGACCGACAGACAGACAGGTGGGCAGATAGATACCTTCCTCCAAAGAATAGGAAACTGATCACAACGAAAAACTCTTTTGCTCCTAAATTCTAACCAACCATACTGAGCATTTCTAAATATGCAGTCAGGATTCATATGTTTGATACACAATATCCTCCTTCTTCGCCCTTCAAGTGGGCTGAAGTCTTTGGAAAGTGACATAGGAAGTCCTCACATCTTGTCCTTCCTTATTTCAGAGGCTAGTGAGTCACAAGCAACTGGAAGGAACAGCCACAGAGGGTCCCTTCTGGGAGGAACAGCTTTGCCCCAGCCTCCCTGCTGGGCCCTGGGCCAAGCTGCTGTGGTAATGGGTGATAGGAAGAAAGATGGCTAGAGAGGGGAATCCCCCCTTTCATTTAAGCCAGTGCCCTTTGTTCCTGGTTATACTAAGATGATAAACAAATCAGTTTCATAAAAGAAGCTTAGTTCATAGAAACCTTTAATTTGTGTTCAAAGTTTATTGAAGCTAAGCTCAATAAATGGGTAGATAAGAGGACTTTGTTGACTAAACTCAACATTAATGATTTAGGTTTAACAATTTGAGAAACAAAAAAGTACTCAAGATTCATCAGAAACACAAACTATATGAACTATCTGAACCATTTAGAGGAAATATTCATATACACAATTTCATTTATTACATATAGATATATATGTATGTGCATGTATATATACATATATATATGTATATATACATACACACACACATATATATGCACATATATAGTATATTACATTTTTAATCTGAATGAATGTGTTAGAATAGATTTTGACTTCTGGTCTAGGCTACTGCCACATCCTTATTGACTCTATTTTACCTTTCTACCATCATCCAATTTTCTATCTCCTTTCTAGGGTAATTTATTCTGTGGGACAGACTGAGATAAAAACCTTTTTACATAATCTAACACATCGTTTAATTGTAAATCATTCACCAATGAAGTATTTCCTCTAGTGTATTAGAGTATCTCAGCTATAGCAAACAGAAAATCCTGGCTTAACTAGCCGAAGCCTTATGAAATTTATCATGTTATAGGAGAAATTTTGAAGTGAGGCAGCTTCAGGGTTGCTTAGTTCAATGCCTCAACAATATCATCAAGGATCCTTTCCATTTTTCTATATTGCATTATTCAATATGTAAGCTTGTCCTTAGGCTAACTACCTTATATCTTAATCAGACAAGGTAATATCCAGTAAAAATACTGTCTTTTTGTGTCTCTTTTTAATGTTGACCAAGTTTTTCTCTAAGCCCCCAGAAGATTCCACTTCATCGCTCATTGACCAGAAAGGTATCAAACTTATTACTAAAATATAAATAGCCAAGAATGAGATTACCATAATTGGATCAGAAAAGTATATGGCCATGTGGAAGAGATTAAATCACCTGAACAAAGATCAGCATTAGAAAGAAGAAAAGTGGGGAGGGGTGTGGGACTTATCACTGAGTAGTCAATCAGTCAACACTACAACCAATAAGAGGTATCCCACTCATCAATTGTTGAAGAAAGCTAACTAATTTGCAGGAAATAGATAGTAACTGGGAGATTCTGACTGTGACTATATAACATGAATACTGGATTAAAGTAGTATAGATCTGAAGCAGCCTAAATGTAATTATAAAATTAAAGGCACATACCACAATCTAAGAATAGCTATAGAATTTGGCAAAACCTAGCCCTAACACCTTTCAGTAAACCAATGTCCATCAAGTAACTCAAGTGGTTGTAATCTGTAACCTTCACTCAAGCCCCAGCCAACTTTCCCCATGATATGATCAGTTCTAATTAATATAATTATGGGCCAATTAGAATCTGCATTCTTTTTTGTTCAGCTCAATCAAAATACTTGCCACTTTAAGAACATTCCATTGACTCTTCTATTCCTCTCATATTTTTTTGTTTTGTTAGATTTTGATCACAACTTTATCATTCTAATTTTTTATCACAAAATCATTCTAATTTTCACTATTTGTATTTGTCAACAGCAACCAACACTTGCCTTCACAAGCAGGTACTAGGGAGTGGTAGGGACTGTAGAAGCATATGCTCTACTTAAAAGATTAGCTGCTTCTCAGTTTGGCTGACTAATGCTAGTGAAAATGTGAACCCAATAAGGTAAGATTTTCCAATTTTCCAAAATAAATCGGGAATCTAGATGTTTATGTAGTCATGTCCCAATTTGCTAATGTGGGCAATTAGTTACTGGATACTGATTACACAAAGGTATTCATTTTATGAAATTCCTTGAGCTGCACATGTTGATTTGTGTATCATTCTGTATTCAAGAATAACATGTACTTGAATACAAAGTTTACTTTAAAATAAGCAAACAAAACAAAACAAAAAGAAATTCAAGTTATTAAAAAAAACCCTCTAAAATGATCTACAGGTTATCAGTTTGTGACTGCCAGGGGTTTGGGGGGCGTGTCTCTTACAGCTTCATTTCAGGGTGCTGCAAGTGGGTACAAACAAGGCTTGGTCATTCAGTGGTTGATGGATGATAGAGGACTGAAATTAAAAGAGAAGTTGTGTATTCTGTTCTTTCTGTCCCTCCCTGTCCACCCTTAGTGTCTACCCAGCAGCAGAAGTATAGAAACTTGGTTTTGTAAGCCAAGAGGAAGAGCAGAACACTATTTCTGAAACCCAGATGGTGAGGAGTAGCCATGGCACACAATTACTATTTACTTTTTTTTAACTACAGTAAAACCTCGGGTTATAAGTAACTTTTTGCTGTGAGTGTTCTGCAAGACGAGCAAACATTTCTAATAAATTTTAACTTGATAAAGGAGTGCTGTCTTGCAATATGAGTAGTATGTAATGCCAAGTGTCACATGATCACAACTGAGCCAATGATTTTTCTTCTCTCTCTCTCTCTCTCTCTCTCTCTCGCTCTCACTCTTGCTCTGTCGCTCTCCTTCTCTCACTGCGGGATTGTGGGTGATCATCAATGCAATGTCACATTTCCATGAAACCCTCAAAATGAGGCAAAAAGCAAATGTCTTTGTATAGGTTCCTTGTTAAAAGTTGCACAAAAAGAAAAAGATTCCGTTGAGCCAATAGATAGCAGTGATTCCATTAGTGGTAGTGAAAGTCGTCCTACACGATAACCCCCCTCTCTTGTCTCCCTCACAGCAGCCACAAAGGTTTTCAAAGGTAATATAGGTTAATTTGTTTATTTTTCTTTATATTTTGTATTTTCTTTATTATTTTGTATTACATTACAGTATTGTAATCATTTTTATATGAATATTTTTGGGTTGTGGAACAAGTCATCTGAGTTTCCAGTATTTCTTATGGGTAAATTTGCTTGGATATACAAGTGCTTTGGATTACAAGCATGAATTATGCTCGCAAACCCAAGATTTTACTGTATTTCTTCAAACTAGGAAACAAAAACCTATTCTAAATCTAACCTATTCTAACATTATTTTAAGTTTTCCAAATATAAGATAGAAAGCATATCAAACAAATTTCCTTTTATAATTTAAAAGTGCAAGTTAGAAACTGATACTTGTTAATATATATCAGGACTTAATGTGTTTCAGAGATAGTTCTTTATCTTACCTTCCTGTCATGTTTTGCTCTTTTTTATAAGAATGTATTATGCAGCAAGTAATTTAGGATGGGATTATCTCTAGTGGGCTTCATAACTAATTTTGTTGGAGAACTATTTCTTCTAAGTGTTTTGCTGCTAAAAACATGACAGAGCTACTCTGTTTTTCCCATGAGTGTTCTGAAGACACATTTAAACATTTCTACCTATGAGAATCTGCTTAATTCCCCTGCAGAATATTCAAGGGGGGAAAAAAGTTACTATTTGACCAGGAAAGACTAAGTCATTTAAATATGATCAGATATCTAGAAATAAAATAGCACATTCCATGAAGAAACTGAGAAATCACAACATAGATATATTGTACATGAGCAACTCAGAAACACAGTATAAAAGAAGAGGAACATAAGTGATGTTTTTAAATTAAGCTTACTAGAACATGAAAATAACACCAACACCACATTAATTCAATTGTTTTTTCTTACATAGGACAGAGTAAAAAAACAAGTAAAGATAAAAACTGGTGGTAATAAATTTCTCCATTCCTTATGCTTAAGGGTAAATTCTAGCTTAAGAATGTCTGAGGGTTCAATGAATAATATTTCCCTTAAATCCAAAGTTCTTCCTTAATAGATTTTTAGACAACTATCTGCTCCTCGATAGTACTCAGTCTTAGTTTATGAATAAGATGAAAAGAGTTTATAGGGATAATGTCTTTTACACATGGCCCTATGTGTGTTCGTATATACACTTGTGTGTATGTGTGTGTATACTTGCATAAACTGTTTAAAATGGAAATGTCTCCAGAATAAAATGTATCCAGGATAAAATTACTAACTGGATTCTTAAAAGATGTAACTACTGCCTCAGAGTCTTGGGAAAACTGTTGCTCAGAAGCTGCCAGGATTCCAAGATATCAACCAGGAAGTCTACAAGAAAATGTGGGGAAATTTTAATTAAAAGTCCACTATCTAATCTAAGGTGATTTGAATACTTCTATAGATGTTTATGAAATTTTATCACGTATCATTATGGTTCATAACACACCATTTATACAAACAATAACCATATAAGTCAAACTCTCTAAACTGTCAAGTTACCCTTAGCTAAAGCAATCAATTATTTACTTTGATTTAGTACATCGCCCTAGATTTTTCCTGTATAGGAAAGACTAAGTATTGGTAAAGCAGCTAAAGACACAGCCAAGCTTCTGACTTTTATCCTTTCTCTCTAAAAGGTATTTAATAGTCATCACCTTTTGCAAACAGATAAAATGTTGGTTTATGTACATTTATATCAAGTATCAAGAGCCTGGAATCCAAAAGATCATTTTGGTCTTTTTAAAAATGAGGGAAAAGCAGGGCAAAGACATTCCCCATATGTGTGCTTTACTCAGTTACTTTTGCTACTTTGGCTTTTTGTATATGTGCTGCCAAAGTGAGCACAGGGTGTCTTGCAGCCACTTTGGCTTTTTGGAATGGAAGGTGAGATCTCAATAAAGATCAGACCCTTATCTCACCCAGCTAACTTCTTTTTCTTTTAATTCCAGTATAATTCCAGTCTAATACCTAGCACATTTCTTAAAGGCCCTTCCAGTCCTGTGTAGTCCATGATCCCATGAAGACTTGCACAGACCCTGACCACAGCAAATTCAAATTGTTCAATAATAATATACCCTTCAGATAAATGTGACTTTTAGTCTATGTGACTTTTAATCAAAAACAAAATGCAGGGTACAAAATTTTCCAAGATCTCATTCTAAGACTTGTTGTCTATGCTATTAACCAATGTTTCACGTACCTTTATTTAAATCTTCTTAAATTAGAGAAAAGTTGAAATCTTCCCACCACCAATGTCAACCACCATCATAGAGTACAGGTGCGCAGCCTCATGTGTTCACAAAGTACCTTCCAGATCCCAATAATCTTGAGCATTCCTTGTTCATGTGCCTCAAACTCTTCTGTCCACAGAGATCATTGAAGAAGGAAATTTACTGATCAACATTATTTGGTTGGTTTAAGAAGACATTTTGTGGTATCATAGAGAACATTTCACCAACATCATAAACCATTCATGTGGAATTCTGGAATATAGAATACAAAATTGTATTATTTTTATGATTCCAAATATCAACATGTGACAGAAAAAATAATAATCACAAATATCTACACTGGTAACCATACGTCAAGACATATTCTCTTATTTTGTATTTATTTCTGAAACTATTTCTCTTCTATCTAGTTCTAGGACTTTAAGCCCAGTGGAAGGGAGAAAAGGATAAACATGAAGCTATATCTATCACTAAAGCAATAGGAAGAACATAGCCCTATTTATTTGTTGATAAGATTTCTAGAAGCTAAAAATGGAAAGCAAAACAGGAAATAATAGTTTATTTATAAATAGCTTATTTATTTATGGGCCAAGCAAGAGTTAATATAAATAAGCCCTATTTCAGTCATATTCATTGTTTAAAATATCCCCCTCATCTTACCTAGTTTACAACTACTCCTAAATTTCACTCTTTGCCTTAGTGCTATTTCTCCTTCTCTGTTTTCCGTGTCAACATGGTGGCAGGTAATAAACTACCTAAACCAAAACCATAGGCTTCTCATGACCCAGGTCTTTTTCTCACTGACTTTGCCAGGCACGACTTCTGCTCTTTCTATGACCCTCCTCATTGCTGAGAGTGAGCCTGTCCCTTCAACCACTCCCCACTCCTCCACCTAACTCAAGTATATTTCAATTCCTGAAACTCCTCTGATTGCTGCTCTTTTGAATAAACTCTGGGACCAGGTTTTTTTGTTGATGTTGCTGTTCCTGTCTCTACGAATTTTCTTTGTGTTTACCCACACCAATCTGACCTTCCCACCTTCCTCATCTCCCCATTTCCACTTCATGAGTGACTTCAAATGACAAAAGGGAAAATCCTGAAACAGATCAAATTCCTGAATGAATGAGGGAGCATTAGGGACAGTCTTATAGCTGCAGCCTAACCCCTGCAGTTGTGATTGTATTTGAGGGCACCAAAATGAAGTCTTAAGTAGAATGCACAGTTGTTTGATGAAGTTTAGCAGTAATAACCAACTGGTGTTCTGCCAGAAATTCAGTTTTCCCTTCTATTTTCCTAAACACCGTTAACATTTTTTTTAACGTGATGGATTTGCTAAGGTAAAATGTTTTATCTCATTACAGCCTGAACTTTTTTAAAATGCCTTCTGCAAAAACCAAATCTCCAGCATCGTACCCTTACCCACCTTCCCCCGAACATTCCATCACCATTTTTTATTAAAACTCTCTCACTGTGACACTCCAAAGACATGTCTGATTCCATCCGCCCAGGGGGTGGCGAGGCTAGGATGCCAGGCCTACCTTGGCCACCGGAGACACTGGGCAGGTGAGGGCGGCAGGGACAGTGGTTTGTGTGAGCTCAGAAGCCCAGGGGCAGGTGGTGTTTGGAGGGAACCAGGGGAGACTAACAACAGTGGCCTGAGTCAAGAGCCGGCAGCCCTAAAAGCAGACAGCGCCGGATATTTTCAGCAGGCTCCGGTTCAGCGTGTTCCCCTGCAACAGCCCCTTAATTTCTGATGCCAGCTAAAAACACTTGCCTCTCTGTCGCTGAGATCTTGTTGCTTGGCACTCGCGCATGGGCACCTGCATCCCACCCGTCGCCCCTGGAGGCTGCCGGGAGCCTCTGGATTTGCGCATGCGCAGTCTGTTCCTCAGACCGGGCCTTCGCCAGTGTGGGGGAGTCAAGCCGGCTCTAGGCCCCATCCCTGCAAGCCCTCACCTCTGCTCCCCTTTGATGCGCGGTAGAGAGAAAGCTTGGGCCAGACGCCTTCATGCCAGAAACTAGAACCCTCTATATGTGTGCACACACCTGTTTGGTGGAGGCCAGTGCCCTAGATGCAAAATTTACTGTACTGTTGCAAACCCAATCCCAGCTCCCAGTGGGCAACAGCACAGGGAAGAACTCTTCTAGGATCCACTTGTCTCCCTGCCAGGCTTTCCCCTCTTAAGCCTTGTCTGTCTATCCACGAGCCCCCTGAGATGCAGCTAGGGACAAGGGCCCAGGAGAAACGAAATCTCTCCTTAGGAGAACAGGAGGAAGAAGCTAGAGATCTATATACCCACCCTCCCCGGCCATGCTCTAGGAAAGTTGGGGGGGGGGGGGTGGTCAGCAAACAGTCCACACCATCCAGCCTCGAAGGCCATTAGAAAGAGGAAGATGATGGTAACTCCTGCCCAGCTTGGGCTTGCTGCCGAGGTGCAGAAGTGTATGAAGGAGTCTGAGGCCCCAGCATATGAAAAGCTTTCTCATCCAAGAAACGAAACTATTTTTGGAGCCAGAAAGGAAAAACTTTTGGATACTTTCCTCTTCCCTCAGGTCCTTAGGAGCAGTAATTTTTAAATTATCACCGGCTCCTTCAAATAGCATTATGCTAATTCACATACATGAATTTTCCATTTCCCTGTCTCATTCTTTGTGCTAAATTTTTCATACAATTTACGTCTGCATGTTAAAAAAAAAAAAAACCACCACCAAGATACATTACTATTGTTCCTTCAGACAAAGTGGATCCTATGGTAAGTGTATGTTTAACTTTTTAAGAAACTGCCAGACTGTTACACAAAGTGATTGGGCGTTTTACATTCCTACCAGAAATACATGAGGGTTCTAGTTTTCTTGACATCCTAGTCAACAATTGGGTTTGTCAGCCTTTTCAATATAAGCCATTTTAATGGATGTATAGTGATATTTTATGGTGATTTTAGTTTGCATTTTCCTAACGATTGATGATGTTGAGTATCTTTCCATGAACTTGTTAGCCACAAAGTGTCTTCTTTTTCTTTTGCTCATTTCTTAATTGAAATGTTGCTCTTTTCTTATCATTGTGTTATACACCTTCTCTGTATATTTTGTAGTTATGTGTGTGGGTACACAGATGTATGTTGTGGAAATATTTTCTCCCATTTTGTGGCTTGCTTTTCATTTTTAATAGTGTTTTTTGACAGGTAAAAGTTTTGATTTTGGTGAAGTAAAGTTAACAAAATTTTCATTTATGGTTTATGATTATGTCTTATCTAAGAAACCTCTGCCTAATACAAGGTTATAAAGATTTTCTCCTATATTTCCTCTTAAAAGATTTATAGTTTTAGCTCCTATGTTTAGGTATAAGGGCTATTTTGAATTATTTTTTGTGCGTGATGTAACAAAAAGGTTGAGATACCCTTTTTGTATGTACATATATCCAGTTATTCTAGCACAGTTTACTGAAAATACAATCCTTTCCACTGAATTTTTGACATCTTCGTTGAAAATGAATTGATTATATAATTGTTGGTCTATTTATGGATTGTCATTTCTGTTCCATTAATCTATGTATGTCTAGTCTCTGCTGTTACTATACTCCCTTGGTAGTATAACTTTTTTTTTTTTTTTTTTTTAGAGAGTGAGAGGGCACAAGAGGGGGAGGGCTCAGAGGGAGAGAGAGAGAGAGAGAGAGAGAGAGAGAGAGAGAGAATCTTAGGTAGGCTCCATGCTCAGCCCAGAGCCCAATGTAGGGCTCAGTCCCGCCACCTTGGGATCATGACCTAAACCTAAATTAAAAGTCAGAAACCCGACTGACTGAGCCATCCAGGTGCCCTGGTACTATAACTTTATTATCTTGAAATCATATTGCATAAATCCTCCCAAATTTATTTTTTTAATCACTTGCTCTTTGAATTTCTCTATAAATTATAAAATAAATGTGTCAATTTCTCCTTATTCTTGTTTATGAAAGATTTGCTGAATATAGAATTTTGAGTTGACATCTTTTTCTGTTAGCATTTTAAAGAAATAAGTCCATTGTCTTTGGTTTGCATAAATTTCTGACAAAATGTCTGCTGTTATTTTTATCTTTGTTTCTCTGCATGCAATGTGTGTTTGTTTTCTTGATGCTTTTAAGATTCCTTCTTTAACACCTTTCCAGCAATTTGATTAAAATAAGTCTTGGAGAGGCTTGATTTATATTTGTTTTACTTGGGCTTCATTTTGTCATTTGGTTCTGAGAGTTTATAACTTTTCAAATCAAATTTTAAAAAGTTTGGCCATTATTTCATCAAGCATTTTTTATCTTCCTTCCTTTCTCTGGAATCCCAATTGCATTTGTTATTATCTCCTGGATCACTAAAGACTAATTTTTTTCAGCCTTTTTTAATCTGTGCTTCATTCTGGATACTTTCTATCACTATCCAATATGTATATTGTTGTCTGTTAATTAATTTGACTACCTTTTTAATTTGGGGTCTGTTTTATTGACTGACTTTTCTCTAAGTTATGGGTCACATTTTTCTGCTTCTTCCCATAAACAGTGATTTTAGTTGAATGCTGAACATCATGTATTTATGTTCTTGAGTGTTGCATTTTGTTATAGTTTGGGGGTGAGTTTAGATTACCTTTAATGCTCATTGAGCCCCACTTTTAAGGTGAGCTTTTCTGGGCTCTCCACTAAATGCATCATATATTCATGAAGGGCTCTTCACTTTGGCTAATGGGAGCTTGAATGATTCTCAGACCTTTATGAGCTCCAGGAATTGTTCAGCTTACAGCTCCCTGGTAATTGTCTTTCCCCTGAAATTGCTCATGTCCGGTGATCTTTGTAGATTGATATTCAGCCAAAAATTTGATGGGGCTACTTTGAAGATACTTGGAGCACTTCTGCATAGCTCCCTCTTCGTAGGCAGTCTGCCTCACAAATTCTAGTTGCCTTGCCTTCCCCAAGTAATGATTTCAGTCCCCTCAATTCATTGACATACCCAAGTTTTGTTTGGTTTCCCCTTCCTGTACTTCACTGGAAAGTACTTCTAGGCACAAAGTCTAGATGAAGGTAGAGATCACCTCATGTGTTTCTCTTTCCTCCAAGATTATTGTCCCAGGATTATTATGAGGATGAATGAATTAAGATCAGTAGAGACTTGGACCCAAACGTGGCATATGCAAGCTCTCAATAAATGTTATCTTTTTTTAAAAAGTCTACCCTACCTTATCTAAAATCCTAGAGTCCAGGTGAATTTTGAAATTTGGAGACTATTTTATAATGACAATATGGAACATTACACTAGTGGGGTCTGAGAAACACCCCATGACCAAACATTAAGGCTTCTATAGCAAACTGCACGAATATTTATTTTAAGTGAGATAAATAAAGACTAAAAATAATCTCATGTCAGTTCAGGTCAGATTTTGTTGCTCAAGCAATTATTTCAATATTTTAATTTTCATAAATTTTTTATTTTAAAATTTCAAATGAGGCATAATGGACTGTATTATTTTATATTGGTGAGAAAATTAAATGAGGTGATATATGCAAGGTAAGCTAAGCACAATGCCTGGCACATAATAGGTTCTCCATATATGTGCATTTGCCCTTGATACTGAAATTAATAATATTAATTTTATTATATTAAATCCACAAAATATTTGCAGCTAAGGCAACATCTTTATAGGTTGTTTTTATAGAAGTCTTCCAGACATTCCCACAGATAACTTCCTGTGAAGTTCCCAGATTTTTTTACTGTTTCATATTTTATGCCTGGGCATGTAACTCATCTGTCCCCCTTTATGTCCTGCACCTACCTTGGTGAAGCGTCCCTTGTTTGATCCCCCAGCTTGGTTAGTGTCTCATCAGTCACAGTGAAGGAAAGCCAGTCTCACAGAAAAAAGAAAGAAAGGATAAAATAATGACTGCTTTTTATTGAACATTTGGTCTAGGATCTGTGCTAGATACTTTATATGATTATCTCATTTAATTCTCACAACTATTTTGTGGAATAGATATTGCATTACTATTTTACAGATTGAGAAACTGAGACACACAGAGGTTGGATGATTGCCTAAGGACTTTAGAAAGAAGTCCCTGAAATTGTTTATGTGCTTCGCCTCCCCTCCACCATGAGGGACACACCATTCCAAAGTTTAAGTGTGTAGATGTCTTAAAACTACTAGATACTAGGGCAAACTAATGAGTGTTACCAGATTCCACATTCGGGTGGAATGTATTAAAAAATTCTCCCTATCAACCTAGATGGGAATTAAAAGACATCCCAACAACAGCATTTCTGTTCTCAGACCCACAGGGCTTCAATATTCCTTTTGCAGCTCACCTTCAACATTTTCCCCACAACCACTATCTTGTTCACTCCCTAAATCTGATTTGTGTATTCCCTTCAGTCTGTCACCCTTACCAGATTAAAATCTTTGAAAGTGGAGGCTGTGTCTAATTTTCCTTTCTATCCATCTCCAAAATAAATATTTAACACATAGTTACAGCTGGTGTGCTTTTGATGGAACAGAAACTAAAGCAATACCTCAAGGGAAATCATAGACTGGCATTTCAATGTCGATTGGGTTCTTACTTCACACATATGTCAGATTCAAAGTCAGCTGCAGCTCTTACCTTGCGTTGAGTTTCCAGAAACTGATGAATCTTGGGATTTTTGTCAAATAAGTACAAAAGAACATTTTAAACATTATAATAAGTATTTCTTCAGTCTCCATTAATTAATTGCTGCTGTCTTCCATCCTCTGAATTTATAAAATGCACTCTGCTTTTTTTCCTGTCCATATTGTGTGGGATGTAGGTAAGTAGAAGTAGGTGGTAGATGGAAACCCTCAAAAAGGAAGCTTGGGACACCTGGGTGACTCAGTTGATTGAGCATCTGATTTCAGCTCAGGTTATGATCTCCTGGGTCATGGGTTCAAGACCCATGTCGGGCTCTGTGCTGACAGCTCAGAACCTGGAGCCTGCTTTGGATTCTGTGTCTCCCTCTCTCTCTCTGCCCCTCCCCTGCTCACACTCTGTCTCTGACTCTCTCAAAAATAAACAAACATTAAAAAAATAATAAAAAAGTAAGTTCAAGCCAATTCAATAATTTTTAATCCACAGACAATCCCCATTATTTCCTTATTTTCCAGTATAGATTTTCTGTAAAACATACTTACATAAAGATGGTAGAATAAGAGGTGCTTTAATGACTTCGTCCAAACCATTCATAGAGCATATGCTATATTGCCATTTAATTTGAGTCTTTCTGCTCTCCAGAAAATCATCTTTGTCTCTTTTTCTTTAGTAAGAACTTTATTTGCATAACACTTTGGGTCTTTATGGAATACTGGCACTACTGTTTTAGTTTTGTTGTATGAAAATGAACTGTAAAATAAACTTATGTGTCCATGTTCACTCATACACCTGCTGGGGTCTGCATATTCACATGGAGGAATTGAGGGGCAGCAGGAAAGGGGGGTGAGGAAAGTTAAGGGACTTGTCTTATTTGTTTTTACTTAAATTATAAATCACAGATCAATGAAAATAGAAATGTTTTCAAGAGAGATGATTTTCACATGATTGAGAAAATGGCAATGGTCTAGACGGAGAAAAACATTATTAAATTTGTGGTGGTAGCTGGGGCGAGGGGAAGGGCCCTGCAAGATGGTCCCCTGAGCCTGTCTTTGGTGTTGCCACTATTTATATGCCACCTTATGTATTAAACTACATGATCCATCCACTGAAAAATGTAAATAAATTTTGAATTAATAAGCATTGGGAAATAGAAGGCATTTCTTCTTTTTCTTTTTTCTATTTTTTTTCAAGGACCTATCCGTTGACTCCACTATATTTTCTGAATAATACAATACAGGGGTTTGAGGGTAGAAAGTATATGCCTAACCCTAACATTGGCCCATAAAACTCCTCAGATTGCACCTTGCAACTGTTGTCAAATGAGCTCATTGAATCAGCAGTATTAATTTAATCATATTTTGGTTTTTATGATGAAATAGTTCCAAGGAATATGTTTGAGTAAATTCTTAGTGTTCCATCTGAAAATCCGTTCTATAATAATGATAGGTAGTTGCTCACATTTTTTTTCCTACTGTGTAAAGTCTCCCAATAGACCACAGAGTTGTGGGGGAAAGTGTTTTTCACCTTACAAATAGTAAATCCACATTAACTGAATAAGCCAAGGAATAAAAAAACAAAAACAAAAACAAAAAAACCCACATGCAATAAAGAGGTTAGTTTCCATTTCATCTTATGTGCAGTAAACACTAAGTTCTAATTCAGATATGTTTTCTTTAAACATTTTTTAAGGAAAGAGATAAATTTCATCTATAAATATTAAATAGATGATTTGAAGCACTTCTGATTTGTATCATCAATTTTCAAATGGAAATTTTATCACAAAGCTAATAAAAACAAAAAGAGGAGTCAGCATTAAAAAAAAAAAAGGATGAGTGAGACATTCTACAGTTTCTCAGTTGAAAGGAACAGCACTTCCTTTTCTCATGATACCAAAAGCTTCCCGATAGTGGACTACACCGGCTTAGAATGTGTCTCCCTCCAGCAGAACAGCTGTATTACTTTTCCCAGCAGCTGATTGGGTCAGTCCGCCTCAGGGCACTCAGCCCCCCACCAAGTTGTTACATTCCCAAGACTGAAGACTCTCTCTCTCTCTTTTTTTTTTTTTCCCCAGCACTTAATGCATCATTCCTCCCTTTAGAATCTTCAGGCTCCTTCCTCTGAGAAGTAATACAAAAACACTGGTTAATTGTGGCTCTTTCAAACTGGAGCATGATCAGTTTTCTTTAATTCCTGTAAAGACATTTAACGGCTGATGTAACTATGACCTCCATTTGCTCAGTTAATAGAATGGACATTTGGAATTTTTGCACTGAAAAAAATAATTACTACACAGTTATTATATTTTAGCTGTATTTCAAGAAGACAAGAATTCCATTGGATTGAAAATTAATGGGAACATTAGGGAATAAAGGACTCATTAACCAGGAATTAGGTCACTGATCTAGTTCATTTTCAATACTATAGATTCTACAAAAGAAAGACAATCTCCTCTAGCTCACCCAGATATAAATGAACAAAAGTAAGATTTGGGATGATTTCTGTAGCTTACAACTCTGGAGGGTGGTGGTTGTAGCCTGTGGAGCCAGAGTGGAGAAATGAAGCTGAAAGTGCTTTGATGTCTAAATTCCATTGATAACTTTTAAGCAAAACTAACAGTAGAGTGAGCTGTGGAGATAGGAGTGGAAGAGAGAGGATGTTTCAAGAAAAATATTCACACAGTTGTTTAACATGGAGCTGATCAAACAAAATAAAATTATGAGCCATTTTCTTCTAAGGAAGCAAATAGGATGTTTACATTCTCAATTTTTCCTTTCATCTGAGTCCAAGTATAAAGAATCTAAGAGTCTAAGGCTGGCTGAATCTTTTAGTAATTCTCCTTCAGAAAAGCCTTCGGTGAAGAATTAAGAAAACCAATATCAGAGAAAGGAAACTTTTTTAGTGGGAATGGGGAAAGCTGAGCATAAAGAGATGAAGTTATGAAACAATGAATTCTAAAAGTGAAATACCCCCCAAAATTTGATTCCCCACCTGCCCTCCCCCCGGGTTCCTGACCAGGCATAAGCATCAAAATTACTTGAGCTTTTTCATTACACAGTTGCCAAGATGCCACCCTAGGCTTTCTAAATCAGAAACCCTGAAAATGGGACATGGCATGGATCCTCTTTAAAAGTTCCACCAGTGATTCTGAAGCACATTTCATCTTAAGAACTACTATTCTGGTGCAATCCACATTTCCTCCAGGCTTCACCACTCTGTGCTTACAAAGCCACAGTAACAGCAATGGCTGAAAACTCATGGTCCTCCATGTGTAATTGCATGGTTTCATCCATCTATTTCTGTAGTCCCCAAATGCAGAGCATGGGGTTTGAAAGAACTCCCAGATTTCTCTGCTTGTCCTCCCTTGTTAAGGTCTTGGTTAGCAGAACCATGTGAGAGTGGTACTCAACACTGGCTCTCTTCTCAGAGCGCGGACCCCTTTTCTGCTTCTCCCAAAGTGCAAACCCTCAAACCCAAGCAGCCTTTGTCATCTCAGAGCCAGGCTGTGTTATGTATGCCTAGACATGGTGAATTGATGTTCCTTCACAGCGCAAAAGCACAGGCTCATAAAAGACTAAGACCTAATCTCAGGACTAGAAAATGCTTCTCGTCCCCCCCCCCCCCGCCCACCTCATCACCACATTACTAAAGCCTATTTACAACAATTGCTTTTACTGGATATATCATGTACAACTATCAAGAAAAACTGGCAAGGCATACCAAAAGATAAAAAACACAATTTGAAGAGACAGAGCAAGCATCAGAACCAGACAGGATAGGAATATTGGAATTATCAGACAGGGAATTTAAAGCAACTATTAATATGCTAAGGGACCTGATGGATAAAGCAGAAATCATACAAGAACAGATGGGCGATGTAAGCATAGAAATGGAAATCCTAAGAAAGAAACAAAACTGCTTGAGATAAAAAGCGCTATAACAGAAATGAAGAATGCCTTTGATGGGTTTATTAATAGACTGCACAGAGCTAAGGAAAGGATCTCTGAGTTTGAGGATATGACAACTGAATCTTCAAAAACCAAAAATTGAAGCGAACAAAGACTGAAAAAAACAGAATATCTAAGGACTGTGGGACAATCACAAAAGGTGCATGGTGGAAATATAATGGAAATACCAGAAGGAGAAGAAAGAAAGAGAGAAACAGATATATTTGAAACAATAAAGACTGAGAATTTCCCCCAAATTAATGCCAGATGCCAGATCACAGGTCCAGGAAGCTTAGGGAATGCCAGGCAGGATAAATGCAAGAAAACAAATCTATACCTTACCAATATCATTTTGAAGTTACAGAAAACTAAAGATAAAGAAAAAAATTCTGAAAAAAAAAATGGGGAAAAATACCTTACTTGCAGGAGAACAAAGATAAGAATGACATCTGACTTCTCAGAAGCCATGCAAAATAGAAAGATAGTGGAGCAAAATGTTTACAGTATTGAGAGAAAAATGATGCTCTTCCCTAACGTTGCTGCTTCATCACCCTGGTTTCTAAGCCACATGATAGGTGCCTCTGTGCCAGTGAAAACAGATCCCTAACATTCTTCCTGCAGCCCCTGTCTGCATCTGGGTTCAGGATAATTCCATGGGACTCATTAATAAAAGAGACAGCCTCCTGCTCACTCATGTGCCTTTCCATATCTGTCTCCAGACATCTTCCTCTTTGGAGACATTTTCCTACTATGTAAACTACTTCACCGAAATAGCCTCTTTGAGCTTTTAGCTGAATATTTTCATCAAACACACATCAAAATTCCAAATCCCAGTTTAGGTTGAGATGAGATCTCTATTACATTAGTAATTCTTCTACAACAATATTCCTCTGTCTCAAGTTATGTAATATCTAGCTACATCCAAGGAGACCACAAGGTCTTTCATCAAGTGCATTGATAAATGCCAGCCTCTGGAGTTGCCCAGAAAATGCTGTTAACATCTATATTTTCAAACTCAAAGCCCAAATGCCATTTGGATTGCCACATGGATAAGGGGAAGGGAAAGGGTGAGAGGGCATTTGGTAGAAAACGTATCCTCAAACCTCCAACCCTAAAAACTGCTTGAAGAAGCTGCCTGTATCATGTCAGCACTGCATGATCTCTTTGCTCCCCGCACCCTTGCTCCGCTTTCTGCCTCACCCCCACTTTCTAAATCTTATTGTCAGGGCTTTGCATCTTTGCAAGAGGCCCCACCATTCAGCCAGTTCTGCAAGCCAATAACTGGTTGTTAAACTTGGCTCTTTCTTCTTTTTCCTCTCACCTCCTACAGCAAATTTATCACTAAATCCCATTGGTTCTATACTCTGAATTTCCCTTGATTCTATTCTCTCCTTCTCTGCATCCCGACAGTCTGTAGTCTGGGCTGACCTCATGACTTACTGAGACTAATGCAATAAGTCACAACTGATTTCTTCACATCTACTTTTGTACCCTGAACATTGTTTTCTATGGTACAGAGTATTTTTTTTAGATGTCTGTTTCAGCTTCTCTTAGAAATCTTAAAATCTTCTTAAATCCTCTGAATGTCAGGGCCTTCAACTATAAACTGAAAATAATGATTTCTCCACTGATGATTATTATCAGAATTTGAAAGAGTATAAAATATATGTATAGAGAATATGCATATAAAAAGCTTATATAATATTTTACTTGGCATGTGACAAAAGATCATTCTTTTTTTTTCTAAGTTAACTGAGGACATTGGACTAAATGGAGAAACAAAAGTCCATTCTAGCTCCAAACTGTTATGATTGTATGTTACCAAAAGAAGTTGGATGAACCTAAATTTTAAACTGGATGCCATATTCTTTAGATAATCTGTTAGTAATAAAATACTAATAAAATACTGAACCAGATGGACATGGATATGACTCATATTAGGCTATGTCAAAGGTGATAAAAACCACTATTGTGTATATACTGCACGTTGCCAAACCCAGCTCTGTCACCTTTTTTCTGTTGGGTGATAGGCTGCTGACAGATTGCTTAGGCTAGGGAGTCAAAAGAAGAGAGTCAGTGCTTCAAGTAAGTCAAGACATTAAACAAACTGAAATAAGAAATTTAATCTAAGCACCATTCATCTCATCTTTGCCTCAAATGCGGGTGGGGATACCGAGAGAGATTCCAAAGGTGGAAGTGATCATGTTTCTTAAGTTAACCTGGAAGAAGGGAGAAAGGAACAGAGAGAGGCATAACAATGGTCTTTAGAGAAAGATAATACTTTTGAATTGATTTGAACTGAATTGCATTTAAGGAGCCTCCTGGGTTCTCTTCCACAAGAATCTGAGGGTCAAAACACTGGGGAATGAGAAGTTTGTAGTATTTCCTCTGGCTCCTAGAACTATTTCAAGTCTTCCGGACCTGTATGTATATGAAAGCTGAAGAATAGGCTGGTTCCTAAGTGTGGAGTTAGGACCAGGAAAGGGAGAAGGATCAAGAATAGAGAATATGGAAGGAAAATGGTCCCTCAGCACCTTGAGATTCAAAATGAAGGTGTGAGGGGCGCCTGGGTGGCGCAGTCGGTTAAGCGTCCGACTTCAGCCAGGTCACGATCTCGCGGTCCGGGAGTTCGAGCCCCGCGTCAGGCTCTGGGCTGATGGCTCAGAGCCTGGAGCCTGTTTCAGATTCTGTGTCTCCCTCTCTCTCTGCCCCTCCCCCGTTCATGCTCTGTCTCTCTCTGTCCCAAAAATAAATAAAAACATTGAGAAAAAAAAAAAAAACCAAAATGAAGGTGTGAAACCTGTATCTATAAGTATGTATACAGTATCCCAAAGGCAAAAGTCTATGTTCTAGTCTTTCTTTAACCCTCGTTTCTAGATTCTAAACTCCTGCCCCATCATCCCATTCTTGAAAAGAACTTCTTGGATCAATGACCCATCACATACTGACTCATCCCTAGAGTTCCTGCAGGCATGGGAATTGTGCCGTTTCCTTTTTAATCTGTAGTAGATAAATATATCTTTCTCAATGAATGGAGCATTAGTTTATTTGCTTAAGATAAATGAATGAATGAATGAATGAGTGAGTTTGAGAACTGCCCACGAAGCTAGTTCTTACAGCATGAATCGGAGAGTCTTCATCTACAAATTGTGGGTACAATACCTACCTTATTGGTTGTTATAAGAAACTGAGAGTTATAAATGAAAAACCTTATGTTCTGCTTGGCACGGATTCCAGAGTTATCTTTCCCTATAATAAAGCTCAATGACATCCCAAGTTTGGAAATTAAAATTTCAGGCATATCCCCAGAACAATCATCATAAGGATTTTTTCAAATAGTCCATAGCTCATGGTCCGAATATACGTGTTTTAAAATGTCATATAATTGATGAGATCCATTAAACTTCCAAAGATATATCTGGCTTTCTATTATGAATTCCAATACTTGAAAACCTTGGGGGAAAGTCTTCTGTAATAGGGTATGTCAAATACAAGCTCTGTTTTTGCTTATTTATACTAAATAGCCTCTAACCCCCAGTCCACTATGCTGTACAAGATTTATTTACAAAGTCTTTAGCAAGAGCTGGAGTTCCATGGGTTCTGAGTATACATGAACTTTCCTCCAGCAAATTATTTTGGGTTCGTTTTTGTGATGTGACTTTGATTTCAGCATATTTGTCCACTTATGTTTAGAAAATACATAGTTATGAACATTTTTTTTTCCAGTGGGAAGTATTTTCATTTTAGAGTATACTATTTAAAACAAAGACTAAATGTAACGAATACATTCCTGCATGGGTTATAAATTAAATTTCTGGACAGGGACATGATCCTTATATCCTAAGAAGGCAGAAAGTTATATAATTTTCAAAATGTTTAGTGAGATCAGTTCACCCATATTTTGAAGACCATTCACTTTTCTCCCCATGGAATAATATGAATCACACATTGACCGGCATTTACCTAACTTTCTTATCTTTTAAAATGTAGAAAAATTCAGGTTCCTCTGCTAAGTAAATTCCATGTTATTCTTCAAGATAATTGTCATGTGACTGCATTAGTTGGCTAACCTTGTGTTCTCACCAAGAAACAGTATTATTTGAAAAGAAACTGTTTTCATATGAAGTATGGGGAAAGTGATTCTAAAAGTACAAATATCCTCACCCAGATTTTCAGTATTTAATCAGGTATTTTCAACACACTGGTAAAACTGAAAATGGTAGGCATATTTGAAAGTGACATTTATTCTTATAATTCATTTTGATACAATTTTTTGTAGAGCATTCATAAAATAATTTCCTAAATGAGATAGTAACATACAAATTTCCATATACTGGAGAAGCTACTTCCTATAGAAATCTGACTCAACTATAGATTTAGTAATAAGCCAAAACACTGGTTTATGTTGAGACTATTAGGTATGCATAATGATAATATACCCACATGCACCTTTGGAACACTTAATACTATTTTAAATGCTTTTACATACATTATCATTCATCATTTAATCACAAATAGTTACAAATGTCAAATTCTTTGGATAGGTCAAATACAGAAAAAAACTAAATTCATACTTCAAGTAACTTTTATTGGCATTTCCTGATAAGGAAATGGAGCATTTTAGCAGAAGAAATTAATATAGGTTTGGAACAAATATGTCAGAAAAGTGGTTTCTCATTTATGTATAAAAATGTATATACCACAACTACTATCAATCTAAATAAGTTATAATGTAACTGTATTGTTACTTGAATGGGCTCAACTGGGGCACTGGCCAGACACCACAAAGCCTAGGAACTAGAGCCGGACATGTTAAAACTAGGTTAGGAATTCAACAAGAAGGAGCCAACATCCAGAAAGAAAATGGAGAGTGCAAACCATTCTTAAGAAGCGCAAGGAGTCATAGCTGAGAAAACCAAGTATGCCTAACAGAACCACAGCCTGGAGCAAGGCTGACCATGAAAGTCTGATCCAAGGGGCAACAAACAAATGCAACTGGAAGGGGATGGGAACACGTGCCAAGTCCTGGGATTACCGGCTGTGGAGCTGGAACGTGGGTTGCGTGACCTATGGGTCAGCTGGAATGAGGCACAAGAGGTGGTCCTTACTTAAAGGTGCTCGCTGGGAAAGACAGATAAAACGCATCAAGTCTTCTTAGTATTAACTACACACCCAGTTATGATAATAGTTATTAAAATGCAATTCTATGGGGCACCTCAGTGGCTCAATTGGTTAAGCATCCTACTCAGGTCATGATCTCGCAGTTCTTGAATTCAAGCCCAGCGTCCAGCTCTGTGCTGACAGCTCAGAGCCTGGAGCCTGCTTCGAATTCTGTCTCCCTCTCTCTCTGCCCCTGCTCCACTCATGCTCTGTCTCTGTCTCTGTCTCTGTCTCTCTCTCTCTCTCTGATAAAAATAAATAAACATTAAAAAAAATTTTAATGCAATTCTACATGGCAAATTGTTTTCTTATCCAGAAAGCTTTAGTAGGAGTGGTCATGCAATTGCTGATTTGTATGTATTGATATGAAATAGTATTCAAAGTAAATATTTAGGAATCATATTCTGTCATTAACATTTATAAGTTATTAGTATGATTATTAAATATCTTTAATAAAATCAATGTAATTACAAAATTACCATTTTGAAGAAGATGAAGCTTAAATCCTTCATCCTAATAAATAAGAATAAAAGTATTTTATCACTTTAATTAACATAATAGATAATGAAATGTATTTGTTGATTGAGCAGGAACTATTTCCGATTTGTTGCATTTAAGTGTGTGGTTTAGTCTTATCATGGCACTATTGGGAGGTAAACAAAATTACTGCAATTCATAATTTTTTTGTTGTCCTTTTTACCTACATATGATCATATAATTCCAGCCAAGCCATCCATTTACATGATTCTGGATTCTGAATTCAGGGTCTTTGGTCTAAAAACTGTACTTATGTGTCCCTCCTTTGATTTTCACAAAGGATGTTTCAGCCTCATGTCAGTTTTTAATCTGTAATACATGCATTTTTCTGAAAAATGTTCTGAGACACTTTTGTGTCGTGAAATTAAGGGAAATAATTCTCTATTAGAGGATGTTGGTTGATGCAGGAAAAATAACATGGTAAAATAGCAGCTCACAGGAAAGTTTTCAAAATGCGTATCTCTATTGATTTAGGGTGAATCTGAATCACAAAATCAAACTCTAGAACTAGCGTTAAGAAACTAAAGAGCACACAAAAAGAACAGAAATATGCTAAGGCCTCAAGGGAAATTTCGGGAACAAAGGATAACAATTTCTAAGGACCCAAAAGAATTAAAAATTGTACTTGCCTGAAATTTGTCACTAACATGTGCCTTGAATTAACTATTTGACAAAGCATAGATTTAAAATTGAAGTTAAAATTCCCACAACTATTATCAGTATAAAAGATTCATTTTCTTCTCTTCTCCTGACCCCTACTCCACAGTAGGGGGCTGACCTTCACCATTTATTGACACAGGAAGAGAAATCAGACATCACTCCAGTGGTTGACCTGGCTAGGGCAGGAAACAGTTTTTCTGGGAACCACACAGCATTTATAAGTCTCTTGATAACTGCACCTACAGTGTCTAGGTTTGTTCTTTCAACTCCTATTTTTCTACACGCTGCCAACCAATGCAAACACAGGGGCTCTTTGCCTGGTTTCAATGCAACCAGCAATGTGGCTGCTACAGACACAAGCAATTGAGAGATACAGTTGATGTTGATTCACTTAAAGTCTGATTATCAAGACCTGGTTTGTGACGGGGTATAGGGGGTTAGATTTCTCTTCTGTGCCCAGAACAATATGGTTTTGCGCTCTGAGATGCTACATGGTAAATGTAATGGACATTTATGTGTATGTGCCTGGGTGTTTTCCAATATCCTGAGAAACTGCTGAAAACACACACACACACACACACACACACACACACACTCATACACACTTACACACAGCAGCAAGGCAAAAAGACCAAGTGAGTTGTAGGGAAGCCTAGTTTAATCTTCAAACTAGACAGATGGCATCACCATCAATTAAAAAAAAAATTCTTTGGAGTAAGACTGCCTGAAACATCACTTAGGCCAGAAGTTTTCATCACGGAGAGAATCAGGAAAAATCTCTTAGAGATTCTGGCTGCTTAGCCCCAAGTGTCAACGGGGACAGTGATGTTGAACACACCTGCCACCACACACACACACACACACACACACACACACACACACGCACGTATTTTTTACAACCCTTAACTCCTTCTGTATTGAGGTCAGTACTTTGTATTCCGTATTTTTCTTCGTTCTGCTCTTTCCTCAGACCAGAGAGTGAAGATTTGAGCACATGTATACAGAAACACATAGGCAATCTCCTAAATATTCGTTTGGCTAACCGTCCAACAAATTCCAGTACTCTAAGGATTAACTAGTCACTTTATTTCTTTTGGAAGGCTCTGCTATAACTGAAGCCCGACATTTTGTTTATCTTCCAGTGTTTATCTTCCAAGGAACATACTCAAATGCACTCATCATGACAAAGTACCTGCTGTAGAGATACATTTTTAAATTGTGGAACTTGAAGGTTTTTTTGGAGGAGCAGGGACTATTATCTAATTTTTAAATTTTTTTCATTCTTTGTAGGAATGGACAAAATATAAGATTCTTAGAGATTTTAAACAACTTTAGGCAGTGTTTCTAGCCCCACTTTAGTATAAAGTTAAGTAGATCTACCAGTATGTTAAATGAATATTTGAAACCTATAAATATTAACAAACCTCATTTAAGTTAATTGTCCTGACCTGCTCCTCCTGCAACAACATTTTTGGAGAACTGCTAAAAAACAGTAAAAGAAAGATTTGCATTTCAGAGCCCTTTATTTCCCCAGCCAGGCACTAGTGTGGTTTCTCATGAATAATGCAAAGATACAGTGGCAGGAAGCCAAAAAAAGAATAAAGAAAAGCAAAGATGGAGATAACAAATGACTCTACAAACTGTATCATTAATCCTTGAATGACTGAGAATTGATTATTAGTGAGTTCATTTTTTGTTTGTTTCTATTGACTAGAGAAGGATGGCTTTATAGAGTATCATAAAGCATGATTGAATAGAGGCTCTCTGAAAATGCTCAAGTCCCTATTTTTTCCCTTAATGTATGTCAACCTTAGAATTATTTAAAGTAATATATTATCACTGAGAAAAGAAATTAAGTAAGATTTTAGTTCCTTCTCTGAATACATTTTCTTGAAAGTAAATTGGAATTAAGGGAGCTCAGGAATTCTATTCCTTGTCTCAATGGCTAGATTTTTGGCATTTATATGTAAACAAATAACTCTAATATGATGTAAGTGCTATATTCAAAATATGTGCTATGGGAGAACAGATCATAAATTATATCAATAGCAATTAAGATATGTATTCTTATCCTTTTTTGGACCCACATTGTATTCAATTAACATTCAACATTCAACAAATATTTATTGAGTATGTATTATATGCCAGATAGTTACATTTTAACAATGTCAACTATTGTCTCAATTTTTTAAAAAAAAAAACAAAGATTATTAAGTAAATGGAGATAACCAAAGATTTGCCTTGGGGGGAACGTGAGAGGGAGAAGGAATTCAGAGACCTGGCTAAGACCAGAGGTGTGTTGCTAAATGTTTAACAATTGGCTCTTCAGGTTTAAAAAACAAACAAACAAAAAAAGGAGGTCCAATTTGTAGCGTTCACTAATTAATGTGATATAAATATGACTGTCATGTTTGATTTCAAGCTACATCACCAAATGCGGAGTTGGGAAGAGATGCACACAATCCATTCTCCTGATTCACCTTGAACCCACTGTAGCCATAATTTAGTACCCACCAAACAATGGCTTTCCAGGTTCATTCTGAGAACCTATTTATGATTACAAAACAGGCAGAACTGGGAGATTGAATAGCTTTGCAGAATGACACAAAAATGCAAATGGATATATTTACCTTTGGTCTTATATTTATCTCTTATATGCTCCTATATTTATCTCTTGTCTTCTCTTTTAGAGTGTCTACTCTCATATGTTGTCTCTCTTTAGCCCTCTGCTACATTGAGCACCTGATCTCTGCTATTACAAAGAGAAATAACTTTTACTATGGAAAGCTGGCAATAACTTTGAGCCTCTTCAGCAATATTGTTTACCATTTTATCACACAGTATTAAAAGGTCATGTTGAGGAATGCCTGGGTGGCTCAGTCAGTTAAGCGTCTAACTGCAGCTGATGTCATGATCTCATGGTTCCTGAGTTTGAGCCCCAGGTGGGGCTCTGTGCTGACAGTTCAGAGCCTGGAGCCTGTTTTGGATTCTGTGTCTCCCTCTCTTTCTGCCCTTTTCCTGCTCATGCTCTGTCTCTCTCAAAAATAAATAAACATTAAAAAAAATTATAAAAAGTTGTGTGGAGATTTAATAAAATTAGTAAATATTTCTACTTCATCAAAGATTGAGATTTAATAAAATTTGTAAACATTTCTACTTCTTCAAGGAAATTTTTAAATGAAACTTGCAGTTTTTCATTGAAACTATGTTGAGATGAAAAATTCGGTGACTCTAAGCCTTCACTGGAGCTAGATTCTCAGTTTACCCATTATTGCTTTGTACCCTCAGTGCAAATGTCAAAATAATTTAAACGGCAAATAAATAATACCTTAGTGTTATTATTAAAATAATTTTTAACCTTGTAGGCCCCGTGAAAGGATCTCTGGGTGCCCTAGGGGTCCGCAGACAACACTTTGAGAACTACCCTGCTAGTCTAAAGTTGCAAATGTCTCTTGGTTTTGGTTATTGCAATAGGCTCCCCACATCCATTCTGGCCACTTTGTAATCCATTCACCAACAATAAGGAAATTCTAATCATGTCACTCCCTCCTTAAAACCCTTTTATGACTTCCCATTACTCTTATGATGAAATTAAAACCCTTATCACGGTTGACAAATCCCTCTATGATTTGGTCCTTGCCTACTTCTATAGCTTCATCGTTCTTTGTTTTCTTCAACCTATTTGCAACAGCCACGCTAGCTTTTCTGTTCCTCAAACATAGTAGATTCATCCTTGCCCCCCCACGGTCTTTGCACATGGTCTTTTTTGTGCTTGCAATGCTTTCTCTACCTTCCATTTACCTGATTAACTTGACCCATCCTGCAGATGTCAACTTAAATCTTACTGGAAGAGGCTTTCCCTGCCTGACTCCCAATAGATTAGATCCTCCTGTTGTAAGTTCTCACACTCTTGTAATTATATGATTAGTGTTGTGCTTATTTTTGAGATCTGCCTCCTTCATGAAACTGTTACTGTTCTCATGGAAGAGACTGTGTCCGTTGTGCTTCCCATTGTATCCCTAATCTTCAGGGTAAGTGCTTTGAATGCTGTCTGATTTTATTGAAGAAATGAAATCACTTAGCATTAAAAAAACAAAGAATTGGATGATTATCTACATGTAAATGTCAATCTGTCTGCTCCTATGACCATGTGCAACACTGACCCTATGGGCCTCAATTGAAAGAGCAACAAAGTACCTTAATCTAGCACCAAATTACCTTATAAAACTTTCATTACAAAAAAAAAAAAAAAAAAAAAAAAAAGAGCAAACTGGAGGTGAAGAGAACAGATCTCTTATTTCCTACAGGAATCAAATTGGAGCCAGACCAGCATGACAGTACTCAAAATTGAAACTCAACTCCAATAATGAAGGTTTTGTTTCAGAGATAAATTTGTCATATCTAAATTCCTCTTTCTTTTAATTTGATGTTTCCAAGGAAGTTCCTAAATTCTTCATATAAATATACTGTAGACAATCAGCAGTCATTTTATTATCTCATCCATTCCTCCATTTCAGTAAAAATATTGAATATGTTCTAGCTCGGAGTCAAGTCTGTAACTTCTTGACTTTCTGGAAATGTTATTATACTCCTAAGCTTAATATCACAGTAAATCTTACCCAGAAAATACTGTGGTTCTCCTCCGAGTAAAGAAGAATGTGCTAGAAATTGTAACTCCAGGAGGCTCAAAGCTCTTTAGAATATGCCCAGTATGGCACGTGCATGTCTTATGTCGAATGGACAACCAGCAGGTGATTACACACAGTAGCCTAAGAAGGTACCATTAGATGTTACAATTTTTAGTATTTATTTTCTTCTCAGTTCAAAAAAAAGCCACCAAAATGATTTAAGACTTCCTGAAATACTCCTATAAATATTCTGTTAATTCTACTCTAGATGAAATTGATGTATCTTACATAAATTGATGACTTACTATGAACAATCATAGTAAGTCATGAAACTCAGGATTGCTTGGTGATAAAAAAAATTTGGTTAAACAGCTAAATATTTTATTTATAATGCCTCAACTACTTTTGGAATCATGTGAGACATTGTTTCCTTTTCTATTTCCTGCAGTATTCCTCCCAAAGCTAGAGTTTGTTTTAAAAAGACAAAGATTAAATACCACAGTGAATTATTTCTCCGCTTATGTGCAAACACCTTTTTCTTTTTGCTTGTCTTTGTGAATTTTTGAAATCTAATATTTATTACATTGTGTTTAAAAAAGAGACAAGTTAGCATGCAGTTTGAAAAGGAAA
Organism: Lynx canadensis; assembly: GCF_007474595.2. NCBI lineage: Eukaryota > Metazoa > Chordata > Mammalia > Carnivora > Felidae > Lynx > Lynx canadensis. The sequence goes on from NC_044306.2 coordinate 104,888,036, forward strand.
AGATGGTAACTGTAACAGATCTAATTACAGTGAGATACCGTAATTGGGTCAGCAAGAGGCTACGAATGAATGTATTTGTAATGGAAATAGGAACTTTTCTGGAACACTTTTTTCTTTCTTTTTTTTTTTTTTTTGATGTTCATTTATTTATTTTAAGAGCGAAAGCGTGAGCAGGGGAGGGGCAGAGAGAGGGAGAGAGAGAATCCCAAGCAGGCTCCATGATGTCAGCATGAACCCAACAGGGCTCAATCTCACCTGATCATTACCTGAGCCAAAATCAAGAGTTGGACATTTAACTGACTGAGCCACCCAGGCACCCCTAGGAACTTTTCTGGAACATTTAAATAGCTGATATTATGCCATTGCCTTGGAAACCCCACTTGAATTTTTTTTTCTTTTTTTGGTTAGGTCTGAGAAAGAAATCCCAGATGGAAAAGTTCAAAGTAGGAGATTAGTATCTAGACAAGCCATAGTGGCTGTGTTTGGAAACCTAGACATCAAGAGCCCACTGAAGGGGGCTGACTGCTGAAAGGAAGGAAGGACTGGGAACCCCAACTTTGTATGTGTGGAAGCATCACAGAAAAATTCTACTCTCTGCAGCAGTTTGGATGACACTGTTATTGAGTAGCTTGGAATTTACCTATATCCTTTTAAATTAGCTGTTTCTAATTTCTTTTTTTTTTATTTGTACTACTTGATGTTAGGCTAATCACCCAACTGATGAGTCATATAGTACTCTACTATATAGACTACTATATATAATAGAGTTCAATTATATCTCATTTAAGGAAATTTTTATCCACCAAAAGTTATAAGACTAAATAATTCATCTATGGTATGTTATGGACAACCTTCTTGATCTCATAAAAGCTGATTGTTCAATTTGTGCATTTTCCTGCCTCTTGCTTTTTCCTTTCCTACTTGCTTCCTTTAGGCATGCTTTTCCCATGTTGAGTACCTTCTCCAGGGCTTGAACAAGAGGAAGGTAAGACTTCAAACTTAGGTCAGCCATGTTATTAAAGGTATACTTGGAGAAGTGTATGGAAAATAAGAAATTTGCCAGCAAAAGTGACATTTGTAAATTATCTATGAACATAATTGATTCATTTAAAAAATAATGCTCAATTTCTTTAGAACAACACTGTCTGGTAGAATGTCTTGTGATGATTGAAATGTTCTGTACCTGTGCTGTTCAATTCAGTTGCCACTAGTGCAAATGAGTAACTGAATTTTTAATTGTATTTCATTGTAATCATTTTAAATTTAAATGGCCACATGGAGCTAATAGCTATTGTAATGGTCAATGCAGCTCTTGAACATGTCTTTCTAGTTATCTAGGCTAAGCACTCCAATATCATTTCATTAACTCCAAAACTACTAATTTATAAACCATGATTACTTGACATGGATTGAATTAGTCTATCATTGACTTCTTGAACTATGAAGAAATGGCTGGTAATCAGATTAAAAATGTAAAAAATAAAACAAAGCAAAACATTATAGACCAAAAGTAGCATAGGAGCAAAAACTTATTATAAGAACTAATTCAGCGCCATTAAAACTATTTATAAATTAATACAGATAATAAATTTGTTAGATGATGAATCCCTTTTATTACTTATTGATATGAACTAGGTCTAAATGGACCTTTTTACTTGGAAACACTCTGGAGATGGTTAATTCTATGTGTCAATATTTGGGGGTTTTGTTTGTTTGTTTGTCTGTTTTTGTGTCAACTTGACTAGACTAAGAGATGCCCACATGGCTGGTAGAACTATTTCTGGGTGAGTCCCTGAGAGTGTTTCTGAAAAAGGTTACCATCTGAATTAGATTAAGTAAAGAGACCTGCCCTCGCCAATGCAGGTGGACATTTTCCAATCAGTAGAGGGCCTGAATAGAACAAAAAGATGAAGGATGGGCAAATTCTCACTCTCTCTTCTTAAGCTGCGATATCCGTCTTCTCCTGCCCTCAGATATCAGAGCTCCAGGTTTTGGGACCTTACAACTTTGGGACTTACACCATCAGCTCCCCTACTTCTCAGGCCTTCGGAACCGGACTGAATTATATCACCAGTTTTCCTGTCTCTTCATGTTGCAGACTGCAGATCATGGGACTTCTCGGCCTCCATAAACATGTGAACCAATTCCTATAATAAATCTTCTCTTATATGTATATATCCATATATATCCTACTTGTTCTGTTTTTCTGGAGAAACCTGCCTAACACAACTCTTTAATATTTATGTATTTTAGCATTTATTCAAACTATGCCAGACACTGGACTAATGGTGTTTTGGTTTTTTTTTTTAACTTGCCCTGAAGAGGTCCATTTTTGCTCTAAAGATGAAATGTGTATCTTTCACTCAGCAGAATTTAATATTAACATAAATATTAATATATTTGCCAACTTGAAGATATGCAAGGACATTAAATAATTTAATACCCCCAAATCTTACTTTTATTTTTAAAGATGTCACCAGCACTTTATTTAATGTATTTCATACTTTCCACATAAATAATATTGAATTTTCCTTAGATGAGCACAAAACAATGAGGTTTTTAATATTTTATTTAATTGTACTTTATAGTGATTATTATTTATATGATTGAAAGTTTCTTTAGTATAGTATATTAGCATATGGTATAGAATATATATGTGTATTGTATTAAATATTTAAGGTTTTTGCTACATTTTAGGTAATAATAAGTTAAAAATTTTCCCAGTATTTAAACTGTGATTTAGTTTATGTATAGTAGATAGCACTAATGTATTAATATATGTATAAATACAATAACTACTGTACTTCTCATAATAAGTACTATAAGTTTAACTATACTTATATAACCATAAGAATAACTTTAAGCATATGCACTAATATAAAGATAAGTACTAATAGTTTCTTTTTTAAATTTCTTGCATTAGGTATTATTTTAATGCCTGATATGTAATGTCATTAATAAAAGTAATGGATTGATTTGCACATAATAAAAGGGACTTAATATGTTAGTCCAATATTAATATGTTAGCCCAATATTCCAAGAATATTGAGCATGGTCTATAGAGCCAAGCTGCAAAGACTGTTCAATTCCCAGCTCTCCACACACTAGAAATAACTTTGAACAAGTCATTAAACTCATCTGTGCTTCAATTTCCTCACTAGGAAAGCAGAAAATAATATTTGTCTCTTCATAAGGTCATTGTGAGAGTTACATAAAAATATTCATGAAAATTACTTTATGTAGTTCCTAACACATAGTAAGTGCTCAATAAAACATTATTATTATTATTATCAATATTATTATTATCATCAGGAATATTGCAAGGTAAACTAAATATATTTAGGATCTTATGTCATCTACTTAAAGGAGATATTTGAGTGAAGAGCTTGACAATGTTCACATATTAATTATAGTATCCATTTTCACAGAAAACTAAACCAGAGTTTACATACTGGAAGATTTTTATTACAAGTATCTGAATTTGTACATAAAACGTTCAAATATTTTTATTTCCTTAAAGAATATTAATTTGTCTTTTTCCTCCCAGTATAAGATTAGAAAATCTATACCCTTTTGTAATTTGTGTGCTTTGTTTTGAAGAATATATTTTGGACATAGAGCTATTGCAGAAGATGTCCTTCATGTTGAAAACAAATTTATTTTTCTTTGAAAGACACGTGTATTTCATTTTAAAATATGGCCTTTACTCTCTATGCCTATAAATCCTAAGAATGGATATATTAAAAATGGAAAAAAAACTTCTAAGAAAACATTTCTGTAATGAATACTGCCCTACAAAAGATGTAATATTTGAGAAAGGCTCTGATCCAAAAGTATGATCAGAAATTTTCAAGTAGAGCATTGAATCAGATCTCTAAATGCCACCATGCACTGAGTAAACAGATTTAGCTGGCAGTGCAAATCAAATTGGGAAAACTGAATATCTCAGTAATGCTGCCAATTTCTCAAGCCTCAAAGATTTACATCTTTGAATTTATGCTGAAGTTAGTAGTATAGTACATGAAATACTCCATGAGTTTGATTTAAACCTTACCTTTAAAGGTATGCACTTGTTGATCCCACTTGCCCAGTTGATTCCTCAACTGCTTTTAGGAGATTTGAAGGGAATAATTGGCTTCAAACTGGAGAGCTAAATAGATAAATGTGGGCAGTAAACAAGTGTGCTTTGGAACCCCGATTTCTCTCTTTGTATTAGCTCCGAGACCGTTAGCTACTATAACAAATAAGCTTACAGATGTATGATAGCTCACATACAGTAGACATCTATTCCCTACTCGTGTTAAGTCCAAAATGAGAGTTCTTTTTTGACAGATGGTCTCCTTTGAGCAGAGATTCAGAGACCCAGGCTCCTTCTAGTTTTGGCTCCATTATTTTCAACATGTTTCTAATATGACCATGCTGGTCTACGACCAATGACAAGGGGAAGGTATAAATAGCATGAGGTGGAAAGGTTTTTTGCGCCAGGCCTGGGAAAGAGACACACACCACTTCTACTCACGGTCCACTGGCTGGAACTCAGTCATGTGAAAAGGAAGCTGGGAAACATAGCCCAAGATACGCCAGGGATGACAGGCAGCAGTGCCACACCCTTCCTGATAATCTACAGCCTGCAGGCTATATAGTTTCCTCTCCACAGTCACTAGTGCTTTCCCTGTTGCCTCCATCACCTCTTCATTTGCTGGAGGGAAGTAGTCTCATTAATTAATTCACAGTTATGTGTCAGCCCCGGGTGTGCATTTTAAAAACAGAAGCCTGGAGAATGATTATTCACTCTGTAGAAGACCAACGGGAGGAGTTTTGTTGTTTTTCATGTTTTGTTGTTTGTTGTTTTGTGGGAGGTTTGGTAAAACAAGATCAAAAAATAAGCAAGAGCTCTTTAGTCCACAAATAAGGCAAATTCTAAAAAGGAGTCAACTTCCCAGAAAATGGAGGGGAGGACACAAATTAAAGAATAGATGGTATAAATAGCATCTATTCAATTCTGGATTTTTCCCCTAATCTCTTTAGTTATTCATAATGTAAACTAGTGGCAGGTTGGTGTCTCTACTGGTATTAGGTAAAAGATGTATGTGTCTTTATTCCTATACTGAGTTAGCACGCATAAAAGATCTAATAGAAATTGCAGATGCAACATGTTCCAAAATGTTAAAATGTTGACTTTCCTCCACAAACTTGTTCCACCCACATCCTTTCCCTTCTCTGCTAATGCAACTCTATCCTAACACTTGCACAGAATTAAAACTTTAGAGTCATTTTTGACTTTTCTCCTCTCACAACTCTTATCCAAGCTTCCAGGAAATACTGTTGGTTGGATATTCAAAATGCTCAGAATATGAACACTTCTTCTCGTCTTCACTGCTCAGTATTGAAGCCTCCACCCTCTGGACCCTGAATTACTGAAAAAGACCCCTCACTGGGGCACGTGGGTGGCTCAGTCAGTTAAGGGTCTGACTCTTGATTTCACCTCAGGTCATGATCTCATGGTTTGTGGGTTGAAGCCCTGCATCACTGACAGCATGGAGCCTGCTTGGGATTCTGTCTCTCCCTCTCTCTCTGTCCCTCCTCCACTTGCTAGAGGTTTTTTTTGTTGTTGTTGTTATTGTTGTTTTTAACTTGCCCTGGAAAAGCCCATTTTTGCCCTAAGGATGAAATGTGTATCTCTCTCTGTCTCTCTCTCTCTCTCAAAATAAATAAACTTTAAAAAAAAAGAAAAAGAAAAAGAGCCTAACTAATTTCATTGCTTCTATTTTTACCTAACAGCACCACCACAACCACCCCCATACCCCTCTACTTATACACACACAGAATCTACTCTCACCCCATGGGGTAGGGGGAAGAGCTAAAGGTAGAAGCAGTGAAATTAGGATACTATTGCAATAATCCAGGTTAGAGATAGTAATGCTGCTCCTACTCTCCCTTTCACTCAGTCTGCTTCAACCATAATGACCTCATTTCTGTTTTTGAACAAGGTAGATATTCTCTTACATTTCTCTTCTAAACAAGACTTATCCCGAGCATCCTCTTAAATATTGCAATGTGTTACCTATCTTCCCACCCGGAATTTCTAAGTCTCCTTAAACCAATTTCCCTTTTTCTTTGTCTTTAAATTGATGTATAATCAACATATAACATTATATGAGTTTCAGGTGTACAATGTAATGATTTGATATTTGCATATATTGTGATATGAAACAAAATATATAAAATATATAAATATAAATAATATAATAAAATATAAAAATTAAACATATATATAAAATATCATATATATTTAAATTTTTAAAATATGATATAGCAAATAAAATACATAAATATAAATAAGATATAAAATAAAAATATAAAAAATAAAACTACAGTAAGTCTAGTTAACATACATCACCTAAGGACTTTCAAGATCTACTTTCTTGGGGCACCTCAGTGGCTCTGTCGGTTGAGCATCCATGGTTGTAAGTTCAAGCCCCGTGTTGAGCTCTGTGCTGAGCATGAAGCTTCCTTAAAATTCTCTCTCCCTTTCCTCCCCCATCCCCTGCTTGCACATGTGCTCTCTCCCTGTTTCACTCTCTCTCTCTCTCTCTCTCTCTCTCTGCTCTTGAGTTGTGGAGGGCTTTTTAAAATACTTTTAACATATTAACCCCTTATCAGATACATGATTTGCAAATATTTTCTCCTGCTCAGTACATTGCCTTTTCACTTTGTTAGTGGTTTCCTTTGCTGTGTAGAAGCTTTCATAGTGATGTGGTCCCACTTGTTTATTTTTGCTTTTGTTTCCTTTGCTTTTGGTGTCAAATCTAAGAAATCATTGCTAATAATGTCAAAGAGCTTACCTGATTTTTCTTTTTTATGTAATATGTAATGCTTTCTAACATACTTTAAAAGTTGCATGAGTTTTACGTTCATTGTTTGCCTCTCTTCCAGAATGTAAGCTCCACAAAAGCAGAGATTTCTCTTGTCATGTTTTCCCATTGCTGTCTTTCCAGTGCTAGAAGAATACCTGGCACATAATAGACACTTTATAAATACTTATTGTACATTGATTGAATTTTTCTAGACATTAGCATATAATTTACAGTTGATGATCCTGTAAGTTTTAAGCTTTTCTCGGTCACTACTACATGATAGAGAAGTTTAATCAAAATTCTTAGGACAAACATTGCTTACAGTGTGTTTGATGGAAAATTAATCTCACAAAATACTTTTGCAGATAAGTTTATAAAATATGGCATACCATACCTACTTGTTGGAGATTTGCAAAGTGTGTTACTATATTATAGTCTCTGAGATACTTTGCTGTACAAAAACCTGTTTGATCTAATCCAGCATTTCCTAAATTTACCTAATGTACCTCTTTTTTCCATAGGGCAGCTATTAGCATCCTATGGAGTTTTTGTTCCATGCTTACACTGGGGAAACATTGTTCTAGACCAGTGGTTTAAAAATAATAATATCCAAATGTGTTTTAACCCAGAAATACAGTTTGACTCAACACATGAAAATCAATCATTGTAATATAGTATATTAAGTAGATAAAAGATAAAAACCACATGATTATCTCAATAGATGCAGACAAACATTTGACAGAATTCAAATTTTTTTCATGATAAAAACACTTAACCAAATGAGGAGTAGAAGGGAATTTCTTCAACGTGAAAAAAATAATAATAACAGCTTACATCATCAATGGTGAAAAATTGAAAGTTTCCCCCCTATGGTCAGGAGTCAGAAAATAATGTTCATTCTCACTGTTTTTACAGAACATTAAACTGGAGATACTAGCCCAGGCAGTTAGACAAGAAAAAAGAAGTAGAAGCATCCAGATTGGAAAGGAAGAAGTAAAAACATCTTTATTTATAGGCTACGTGATTTTTATGTTAAACACACATAAACTATTAGAGCTAATGAAATGAATTCAGCACTGCTGGATATAAAAACCAATGTGCAAAAATCAGCTATATTACTGTACTTTAAAAATGAGCAAACCAGAAAACAATTTCATTGATAATAGCATCAAAAAAGAATACAATACTAAGGAATAAATCTAACAAAAGAAGTGCAGTGTACGTATACTGAAAACTACAAAGCATCATTAAAATAAATCAATGAAGACTTACATAAATGGCAAGATATATTCATGGATGGAAAGAATCAATGTTGTTGTGATGGAATTACTCTCTAGATTGATCTACAGACTTAACACAATCCCTATCAAAATATCTGTGGACATTTTTTTTTCAGAAATTGACAAGCTGATCTTAAAATCTTATGGAGATTCAAGGGACCCCCAAATAGAAAAACATTCTTGAAAAGGAACAAAGCGGGGCGCCTGGGTGGCGCAGTCGGTTAAGCGTCCGACTTCAGCCAGGTCACGATCTCGCGGTCCGGGAGTTCGAGCCCCGCGTCAGGCTCTGGGCTGATGGCTCAGAGCCTGGAGCCTGTTTCCGATTCTGTGTCTCCCTCTCTCTCTGCCCCTCCCCCGTTCATGCTCTGTCTCTCTCTGTCCCAAAAATAAATAAACGTTGAAAAAAAAAAAAAAATTTAGAAAAGGAACAAAGCTAGAAAACACACTTCCCTATTTCAATAGTACATGGCTATAATCAAGGGGTATGGAACTAGCTAGCCTAAGGATAGACACATAGATTAAGAAAAATAGTTGAGAATTTTCACAACAAATTAACGATGGAGCTAGGATTCAAAAACAAATCAAATGTGAAAATCTATGTTTTTCTTACTACCGCGTAAGTTTTCTTGGTTGATTTTCCTGTCTGTGTTCTCCACAATCCCTACCCCAGGGCCATGTACCTAATAAACACTCCATAGTAACCAATGAGTGAATAAATATGCTTCTGGTGATAATAGCTATCCTATGAGGGAGGCAGTGAGTGGCATATAAAGAAGGATAATTATATTTTTAAGAACAGCCCACCAGTAATTTTGCAGCCAAAGAAGGAAATTAAAAGCTGTAATTGTTTATGTTCTGAGTAAAAAGCACAGATGGAGTGTCTACACTCTAATATTCTTCACCTTTTAGAATGGATTGGTTAAGAATATGAGTTAAATATGAGTAAAATGAGAATATGAGTAAAAATGACCAGTCTGAAATATGACAGACGCTACCAAACTTAAGACCCAAACTAAAATTAGAGTAATTAGGAGACATTCACCTCATAGTTCCCCTTTTCCTGCCAACTTATCATTTTCAGTGAGATTAAGATAAGTGTTAACTCTATGGGAGAAAACTTTAACATAGATACTAATACACGTGACTTTTCCCTGGAAAAGGCCCTGTAACTTTTAAGATCCTTGGAGAATTTTAGTCTTGGAATAGATTCACAAAACAAATCATCCTAAAGAGTTTAATGTCATCAGTGACTAAGGGGCACCGTCTCAAACTTGCCTCCTCCAACACGGAGAATACAATGTTGCCACAGTCAAGGTCAGAGGCAATAATGTTGGAGCACTGTCTTTCTAACAAATTTAGACTTGACAGTTATTGTGTCTTTCTCCTGTCCTCGTGGATCAGTCCACAGGAACATGGCACATTTACTGCAAGCTGAGGGAATACATACGAACCTATCTGCCTGCATTCTGGGATGGATGCCCTACACACCAGGTCGTACGGTATCCTTGTGACAGCTGTTTGGCAACACAGGGGAAGGATGTCCAGAGGAGATTGGGTGAATGCTAGGCCAGACCGCTCAACTTTCTATTAGTCTCCTTTTATAGCCTTGAGAGCTAACCACAAGCGGTTGCATGCTTTGATAAAAGTGGATCATAGAAATGGAAATAAATGCCATATCTGGCACGCCCTGTAGACTCGTTTCTTTGAACAGTTGAATGTAAACGGTTGTCTTTTATGGGGTAGTAATGTCTAGCAGGTATTTTTAAAGGATTTATGTTTTATCTTATAATATAAAATTAAGCCATCTTAGGTAAAACAAGTAACATCTGAATATTGGTATTTCATTGTCACTAACCCATAAAATCATCTAGAATAACTTGCTTCATTTTTAGAACCTAAATTTTCCTGCTTATGAAGACAACAATAATAAAAGTCATCCTTTTGTTCCTGTGTTAACAGGAAAGCTATTGCACAGATAATGTAAAATATCACTTTGTTATGAATTTAGCCCTGAATGAGTGATGTGGGCCTGGGCTGGAAGAGTACAGGACCTTATAGGGTGCCTTCTTGAGAGCTAAAATTAAAAGGCTAATTTATCTTCCTACCCTTGTTTATCTTTTGCTCTGATTTTAGTATTTAGCTCTCTTAACTTGTTATATTCTATTATATTATATATAATTACATATATGTTTTTTAAATATTATATATATAATAATAATAATTTTGTAAGATACCTGCCCAAAACCCTTTTAGAGAAAAAGTGAGGGTATAATTAATCCAATTTTACCGAAATTGTATAATCAGTTGGATTTTCTTGAGCACGCACATGTTAGTCACGGGGATGATGAAACAAAGGAACGGTACGAAATCCTAATGCATTGCTTAGGAACACCAACTTGTTAGCCACTTAAAATGCATAAATCATATACAGATAAACAAGGCTCACCTTAACGTTTGGGAGAAATTTTGAAATAAAAAAAGTGCTGAAAGTAGAATTAAATATTTATTAATACACTTTTATGCTACATTCTAGGTGCCAGACACTAGCCTGGTTGTTTCACATGTGTGATGTGTGTTCTGTTGTTACCACAATCCTCATTTGAAAAACTGAGGATCAGAGTGGCTAAGTGCCTTGCCTAAATTCACATTGGTAAAAAATGGCAGCCAGGATTTGAAGCCAGGCAGTCTAGCTGTAAGGTCTATTATGTCATTATGTGGCATTAGTTCTCAAGATAGCAGAAAAAAATTGTGTGAATAGCTCTGTGACTACCAACCCTGGAAACTCAGTAGCATCGCCTTGGGGAGGGAATATGGGAGGCTAAAAACATATTTGGATGTCTGGGACCCACTTAAACTTCAGCATGTATATTTTCTAAAAGACCCATAGGTGATTCTCTTCTTGCAACCCGGGTTAAGAATTACTGAAATGGATGAACCATCACCTTCACTTTATAAACTAAAGAGCAAGAAAGACCTTTTTATTTAATGTATTTAGCTTTGATAGAGAAAACATGAGTTGGAAAAGGGCAGATATAGATGGAGAATCCCAAGCAGGCTCCATGCTGTTAGCACAGAGCCCAATGCAGTGCTCAAACCAGGAACCCTGAGATCATGACCAGAGCTGAAGTCAGAAGTTGGATGCTTAACTGACTGAGCCACCCAGGTGCCCTGCAGCAAAAATTTTGAAGAGATATTCTGTATTCTGAGCAGTCTCTTCAAAAAATTTGGAATAGAGGAAGGATTAAAACGAGCACAGTGTCATAGTGATAAAACAGTCATGAGAATAATCATGATTTCAAAAAACCAAGTCACATACAGACCCTAAGCTTGTCACTCGTCTTTCAACAAAAGACAACATTTGTAGCCGTGGGGAGTTATTTACCTATATTCAAGAGAATGCAGAAATACAAGTCCAGAATGAATGAAGGCAGATACCGGTTACACTTTCCATTAACAGAGATGGGAAGAAATGCCATTGTAAAAATGCCACCCTTGCAGTTAAAAGTATAGCTGCCACCTACTCCATTTTCACTGCATAAAAAAGAATGTCCTTTGTAACCTATGCTTTGTGGCCAAAACAATGCAAAATATCTTTAACAACTTTAGGTTTTGATAGAAGATCACAGAGATTGAAAGTTAATTTACTGTGTCCTCAAAAACGAGACTTTATGTGGAGGAGAGAGAACACGAAAAAAGGAGCAAGAAAAAGATTAAATGAAAGAAGCTTAGTAAAATATTACCAAATAATGAATTAAACGAACATGTATTTTTCTTGAGAGGTATTGATTTCACATGCAGACACATACATGATGCAGTGCTTTCACCCCTCCCTTTCAACCTTTTCAATTATTTTAGTTCCTGGAGTTTCCCAGATGGACAAAGGATTTAGCAAATTATAAAAACCACATATGTGAATTGCTCACTGGATGCCTCATTGTATATCTCATTCACATCAACACTGCCGGGTACAGTCGTGTTAGGTTCCTGAAAAAAAAAAAGCCAAGTTCTTGAAAAAAAAAAAAAAAAAGGTTGTCCTTTTCCCAATAATGGTTCAGATGCCTCTGATCCTTTGTGGCAAGTGGATCTAACAAATTAAATTAATATTATACACCCTCAAAACCTGCCCATGCCTATTCTTGCACTAACGTCAAACTGATTTGCTAATGAAGTGACTTCATAAAGTAGTAGTTATAGTTCCTACTTATATTTCACTACCAAGTTCTTAACTTTAGGGAATAAACTGCTGTTTGTGTACAGAAACTCACTCTTTCACCTAATTTTTATCTTGACTGCATATGGCATATAGTCCTTAGCCCCTGTGTGGCTTATTTTTTTCTATCTCTTTGAGCTTTGTAATTTTATGGAGCTTTTTTACAGTTTGAAACCGTAAAATTGCTCCTCAAGAATTTGGACAACTAACCCCACATGAATTTGAATAAGCAAAAAGGACATCATTCTGTATAGTCTTCTAAGGATTTTCATTTGTGAGATGTTATACTAAGTTGCTTGATGCTAAGGGGAAATCTACCAAACATTATGGAAAGTGATAACAAAAAAAGGAATAATAATAATCTGGAATTACAATAATTTGGACAGGTTGTAAGTTGACATCTTCCCCAACATGACACAAGTAGTTCAAAAAAGCAGGCTAAACAAATTAATACTCTGCATAAGGTTACAGAGCAAATTTCTTTAAAATAAATATTTTCCGGCATTTTAAAAGCAGCTGCCGATCTACAGGGGATGCTGCTTTGAGGGGACTGAAGGGTGTGTCTGAGAAAAGTCATGCACAGAAGTCACCAGGGCTCAGCTTTCTCCCTTAAACTGCACTCTGTGGTGTCTGAGCTTGCCAGGCAGACCTGGGGCTGGCAGGTGTACATGGAGTCAGCTTTGCAGAGGGCTCCAAGGTCTCAATTTTGAGGCACAGTTTCAGAACACTGCCATTTTAACCTCATTTCCAGTTGGCTTTTCTTTTTTTTTTAAGTTTTTTTTTTTTAATGTTTATTCATTTTTGAGAGAGAGAGAGAGAGAGAGAGAGAGAGAGAGGGAGCACAAGCGGGGGAGGGGCAGAAAGACAGGGAGACACAGAACCCAAAGGAGGCTCCCTGCTCCAAGCTGACAGCAAGAGATCCCAATGAGGGACTGGAACCCACAAACCATGAGATCATGACCTGAGCCTAAGTCAGACACTTAACTGACTAAGCCACCCAGGGGCCCCTCCCAGTTGGATTTTCAAATCCAGCTTTACCAGCTATTAATACACTGACTCTCATCGTTTTGTTTTTTGTTTTTTGTTTTTTTTTTTTCAGTATGTGTGTCCACTTTCTACCACTTAGAACTCAGAGAAGATTCATTGACTCCTAACTTTCAATGGTCACCTTAGGCAAACTGTTTTGCCTCCCTACATTTTCATATGTAAAATGAGAGATTGCTCAATACTAGAGTCGCTTCCAGCTACTGCATTTACAACTTTCCTAGGTAACACATTTTTTAAAATCCAAATTCAACCGGTTATAATCAATACTGGCCAAATGTGCATTGCTTTAAAAACAAACACTAAAAATGGGGCACCTGAGTGGCTCAGTCGGTTAAGCGTCCGATTTGGCTCAGATCATGATCTCAGGGTTGGTGAGTTCAAGCCCCATGTGAGGCTCTGTGCTGACAGCTCAGAGCCTAGAGCCTACTTCAGATTCTATGTCTCCCTCTCTCTCTGCCCCCCACTCCCTCTCTATCTCTCTCTGTCTCTCAAAAATAAATAAACATTAAAAAAATTAAAAACAAAACCAAACACTAAAATTATATCCAGGTCTTCAACAGAGATTGTGCAAATTTGTGAGAATTCAAAACTGAGATTAAAAATAAACTTCTCATTTATACTATTTCTCTCTTCTCCTCTAAGATAGATAGTAGATTGGGGCTCCTGGGTGACTCAATTGGTTTAACATCAGTTAAGCATCTGACTCTTGATATCAGCTCAGTTCATGATTTCACAGTCATGAGATTGAGCCCCGCATCAGGTTCTACACTGACAAGCACAGAGCCTGCTTGGGATTCTCTCTCTCTCTCTCTCTCTCTCTCTCTCTCTCTCTCTCTCTCTCTCCTTCTTTCTGTGCCCCTCCCCAACTCATGTGTGTGTGCATGTTCTCTCTCTCTCTCTCTCTCTCTTAAAATAAATAAATAAATAAACTTAAAAGGAAAAAAATATTTAAAAAAATAGTAGATCAAATATTTTCTTTCCATTAAAGGAATTTTACTAACATCATTATTACTTTATTATCCCATCTAGGTACAGATTCATCTGGAAAATTCAAAAGGGAAAATTTAAAAAAAAGGCTGTATGAAAAGATATGTGGATCCAGTACGTATTCATGAAATAAAAATCCCACAGCCTGTCATGTCCAAAGCTGGATTGCTGTGAATAAAAAACTCAAATATAATTGTACACCCCACCCAAAAATTAAACAATCTAGTTAAAAAATAGGCAGAATACGTGAACACAAATTTCTCCAAAGAAGACATCCACATGGCCAACAGACACATGAAAAGATGTTCAACATCACTCATTATCAGGGAAATGAAATGCAAACCAAAACCACAATGAAATATCACCTCATACCTGTCAGAATGGCTAAAATCAACAACACAAGAAACAAGTGTTGGTAAGGATGTCGAAAAAAAGTGTTGGTGGGAATGCAAACTGGTGCAGCCACTCTGGAAAACAGCAGTGGAGATTCCTCAAAAACTTAAAAATAGAACTACCCTATGTTGTAGTAATTTCACTACTAGGTATTTATCCAAAGGATACAAAAATACTAATTCAAAGGGATACATGCAACCCAATGTTTATAGCAGCATTATCAATAATAGCTAAATTATGGAAGCAGCCCAAGCCCAAGTGTCTATCAACTGATGAACGGATAAAGATGCAGCATATATATATATATATACATATATATATATATATATATGTATATATATATAATGCATGTATAATGGAATATTAGTCAGCCATAAAAAAGAATGAAATCTTGCCATTTGCAACAACATGGAGCTAGAGAGTATTATGCTAAGAGAAGTAAATCAGAAAAAGACAAATACCATGATTTCACTCATGTGGAATTTAAGAAAAAAATAAACAAAAGAAAAAAGAGAGAAAGACAAATAAAGAAACAGACTCTTAACTATAGAGAACAGATCCCCAAGGAGAGGTGGGGGGAGGAGTGAGTGAGATAGGTGATAAGGATTAAAGACCACACTTACTTATCATGATGAGGACTGAGTAATGTATAGAATTGCTGAGTCACTATATTGTACACCTGAAACTAATATAACACTGTATGTAACTATACTGGAATTAAAACTTAAAAACTTAATAAACAACAGCAATTGCAACAATCGCAAACTATTCCTACAATATATTTTTGCATAAGAAAGGAAAAGGATATAAAAGAGAAAATGATTCATCTTTTGAACACCTAGAGGTGTTAAATATTATGGCAGAGACATTTATACATCCATGCAATTGAAATCCTTTCAACAGTTTTGTGATGTAGACTTTTTATACTCCCCTTTTTATAGAGAAGTCAAGTCGGAGAGGCTGAATACGTGCTCAAGAATACACTGTTAGTAAGATCTAGAGTTTGAATCCCGACCTGATGACCTCGGAACCCAAGTCTTTTCCAAACCATTCCTGCCATGTGCTGCCTTGGGCGGCAGTGGGTGGTGGTGGTGCACAGTGCATGATGCAGTCCCCTGCACGGTATGGTGACAGGGCGATTTTCCATAAAGTGCCTTTATACTCTCATCTTCTGTACTCTTTTTTAAAAAAACATCTATTTAGTCATAAGCCTCACATCCTCAGGAAGAAAGTATCCCATCATTCTCGGACTGTTGTTTCCTTAAATGTTAGGTGGAATGAGGTCACACATCAGGCCCATGGCAGCTGCTCTTTGTTTAATGTTTGATAATGCATTTGTCTTAAGGTCAAATGGAATTATTACCAGAACCCTGCTGAAATGTAAAAGACAAATGGAAAAGTGACAAAAATCAGAGGTTTGGGTCAGAACTAAATAATAATAATAATAATAATAATACGGAATGGATTTGATGTAGAAAATGCAAAACCTGTAGACAAAAAAAAGCAGTATTAAATGTACAAGAGTCATAAAAATTTGTTTAAAATGGAGATTTCAGTCATGCAAGGCAAAGGAATCAAATTAAGAAAAACTTGTCTTCTTTGCTATAGAGGGAGAAAAACGAGTAAGAGATGACATTAAAAACACAGGGACTAATTTTACTCCTTCATACACTTTACTTCTTATCAAAAAAATAACATACATGTAGGAAAGTATTGTTGAATCACATAATGCATACAACATGTATGCATTGGCCTACATATACATAAATACACATCTCAGTGCTTTTTCATGAATGGAACACACATAGGTAACCACCACCCAGGTCAAGAAATAGTACATCCAGAACTCTGGAAGTTCCTCTTCCTGCCCTGGCCACTTGCTTCTCCCTCCCCTCAAAAGTCCCCCTTCTAATACCATGTATCAGTTTTGCCTGTTTTTGATCTTCATGTAAACAGAATCATACAATGTGTCCTTGTGTCTTTGTTGGACATTATGTTTATAAGATTTCACCCATATTGTTGCAAGCGTCAATTGTTTATTCATGTTCATTGCTAAATAGTATGTCATTGAATGAATAAAACACAATTTGTCTATCCATTTTATGTTTATAGATATTTGGATTGTTCCCAGTTTTGACCACTGGGAAAATGCATATTCATAAACATGACTTTCTGTTGCTCATATATCTGTTACATATATACCTAGAAGTAGAATTGCTTAATCATTGCCTGTGCATTGGCTCAGTTTTAATATTTGTTGCCAAAAGGTTGTCTAAAGTTGCCGTGTTAATTTACATTCCCATTAATAGTGTATAAGAGTTCCAGTTGCTCTATGCTTTTTTTGAGTTTGGTATTGACTTTTTTTTTTTAATTTTAGATCTTCTAGAGGGTGTGGAGGTATCTTATTGTGGTTTTAATTTATTTAAATTGCAATTTAATTGTATTTCAAATGAGGTTGAGAACATTTTCATACGTGACTGGCAATTTGGATACGCTTTTTTCCGAAGTGCTCTTGTAAGTCTTCTGCAACATTTTCTTATATGCTTTCCATCTGTTTCTTATGATTTATTGGAATGTTTTTGTGTATATTTTTATTCTGAGTCCTCTTTTGTGGCTTGCCTTTCTACTTCCTTAATATACTTTTAACAATGAAAGTGTTAATACAATATTATTTATCAGTAAGTTCCCTTATGATTAATGTTTTCTGTATCCTGCTTTAAAAGACTTTCCCAGGGAGTGCCTGGATGGCTCAGTTGGTTAAGTGCCCGACTTCAGCTCATGGTTCCTGAGTTCAAGCCCTGTGTTGTGCTCTGTGCTGACAGCTCAGAGCCTGGAGGCTGCTTCAGATTCTGTGTCTCCCTCGCTCTTTGCCCCTTTTCCCACTCATGCTCTGTCTCTCTCTTTCTCTCTCCCAAAAACAAATAATCATTAAAATATTAAAAAAGAAAAAAAGACTTTCCCTACTCCAAGTTCATGGGGACATTCTCCTGGGTTATATATAAATTTTATTGTTACATCTTTCATTCACACTTAGATCTCAATATCACTTCAAATTGATTTCTGTGTATGGTAGGAATTTCCTTTGTCTGTTTTAAAAAAATATCAATTATTGTCAATTATCTAGCACAAGAGATAGAAAGATAGGAAATGGCACTAAAATGAGAAAATCTATTTAGTTGTAAAGCAGTCTCAGAATACGATATACATTTGAAATAGTTGGATTTGAAGGTGGGATCCTTATTTATAAAACAGATTGGCAGCTGTCACTATGAAGTCAAAAGCTTTCTTCTGAAAGGATAAGAAAAAGAAATAGAGTGACTTTTTTTGGACACTCGAGAGTACAAAACCCCTGGTCATTTATAGTGCTGAGGGAGTAGGCACCTTCCTATTCAGAATAGCTCAGTAGCTTTAGCCAGGGCTTTGGAGTCAAAAAGGACTGGGCTTCCATTTCGGTTCTGCCATTACCTGCTGTCACTGCTCCAGGTATTTAACTCACTGTGTGTTCGCAGCTGCACAATTAGAATCACACCCATGTCACGGGCTTAAAGGGTGGAGGCAATTAGATACCATACATATTTCGTTCATCATTGTGTCTCAGCACATCCAACAGCTTGTATCATGTAGTAGGAACTTAATACTGCCTTCCCATCAGTCTTACGCTATCATTATTAGTTATTTACACTCTGATTAGAATAGATTTAGAAGCTTTGCTGAGGAGGAAACGGCAAGAGATCACGAGGTCACTCGGAAAACCAGAGACTATCTACTTTACAATTTTGTCAAGACAAAATTAGATGAGACAGCTTAATGTTGACACCCAAGAAGAAGTAGAACATCATCATTTTGAAATGTCCTTGAAAGGCCAGAAATAGAGTAAACAGCATGCCTTTGCAAACTCAAATAGTGTTAGAAAGACCACTTTAATTTCCTGATATATGGCAAAGCAAGATTGATAAAGAGAAAACTGCACATTTAATCTCTTTAATCATCAGTGAGGGCTTTCATTTCATCTCACCAAACATTCCTGGGAATACACTAGATTCTTCTTCCTCAAAGTGCGGTTCTTGGCCCTGGACTGGCCGCAGTATCACCCAGGAGCTATCAGAAACAGACTTGGGCCCTTCCCCAGAACTACAGAGTCAGAACCTGCATTTTAGCAAAGTCTCCAGGAGATCCTTATGCATTTTAATTTTAAGAAGCACTGATACGGACAGTTAAAGTGCTTACTGATCTCATAACCCACATTTAAAACATAAATTTAGGAATGGAAGCGAGGAGAGAAAGGTTGGGGTTTAGAGAGTCAGACTGAAGAAATGGCAATCATCCTACATAAGGTTAAAGTTATTTGCTAAGGTCATTCTGACTGCGTATCTTGGGAACTAGGCACTGCGTGCTCTTAGCCAAGGTTATTTATCATTCCATTTATCCCAGTTTTTGTTTATTTTCTCCACTGTCTCAAATAAAAATCACAATGATTGGATCGCACTTCTGCTTTTGATTTCAATCTTAGCGAAAAGAGAACTGCAGACCAAAGGAAGAAGGAAAGGGAGGAAAGGAGGGAGGCAAAGTGTTTAAAGGAAATCGCACCTGACATACAGTCTTGATTTCTCACTCTGCCACAAATTCAGCCAAAAGTCTTTCCCCTTTTCAGTTTCTGACTTAGAAACCTAAACTCTCTATCTATACTTTCTGTGTCCTCCCTTTGAAGAGAAAAACCAGCATGAATGGATTGGGCTGCTGAGTCTCTAAAAGACTGTGTTTTTTGTTTATTTGTTTTGTCAGTTGGTTTGTGGAAGTAAACTCTGGCGAGTTAAATAAATGGAATGGGTGGTTCTGATCATAGAATTGATCTGTTAACCTAACAGTTTGGTAATTTCTAGATGGCTAAGTTTATTCTGTTAAGTGGGTATCCCAAAGACTTACCATTTATGATCAACTATCTTCAGTAGAAGATGATTGTAAAACAATCATATTAGTAACAATCACTAATATGTATGGTTTGATTAATATATGCCAGGCACTGTGCTAAGTGTCTTAGATATATTCCTACATTTCTTTTTTTTTAAGTTTATTTATTTTTTTGAGAGAGATGGCAAGGGGAGGAGGGACAGAGAGAGGGGGAAAGAGAGACCAAATCCCAAGCAGGCCCCATGCTGTCAGTGCAGAGACCAATGTGGTGCTCAAACCCATGAACCATGAGATTATGACTTGAGCCGAAACTAAGAGTGGAATGCTTAACCAACTGAGCCACTCAGGCACCCCCTACATTTAGATTTCTTAATGATATAATTAGATGAGTTAGGGGGCCCGTATATCAGTGTTCATTTATTGAGTCCAAATATTAAGAGAAAGTAAAAGTCACTATAGTACAAAATATTCACTAATTAGTTGACTACTTATAGAATGAATTGCACACAAATAAAATCATTTCCATTTAATGCCAGCATCCCTATACAAGAGCCAAAGTTTCTGTTCCTCAGTTTCTTGTTAATTATGTCAAACATCCAGAAACATAGTGAAAGCCAACAACAAAGCATAATTGTAAATTTTGGAAAAGATGCAGACTTCATGAAGTCGATAAAAAAATATGTTGGAACACTGAAAAGACATTAACAAATGAGGACTTGGCAGAATTTAGAGTAGCTAACAACTGAAAAAGAAAATTAACAAACTGTTGGCAGGTTATGTTTTTATTTTTTTTATTATTAAATTTATTGTCAAATTTGTTTCCATACAACACCCAGTGCTCATCCCAACAGGTGCCCTCCTCCATACCCATCACCCACCCACCCCTCCCTCCCACCCCCCATAAACCCTCAGTTTGTTCTCAGTTTTTAGGAGTCTCTTATGTTTTGGCTTCCTCCCTCTCTAACCATTTTTTTCCTTCCCCTCCCCCATGGTCTTCTGTTAAGTTTCTCAGGATCCACATAGAAGTGAAAACATATGGAATCTGTCCTTCTCTGTATGACTTATTTCACTTAGCATAACACTCTCCAGTTCCATCCACATTGCTACAAAAGGCCATATTTCATTCTTTCTCATTGCCAAGTGGTTTTCCATTGTATATATAAACCACAACTTCCTTATCCATTCGTCAGTTGATGGACATTTAGGCTCTTTCCATAATTTAGCTATTGTTGAAAGTGCTGCTATAAACATTGGGGTACAAGTGCCCCTGTGCATCAGTACTCCTGTATCCCTTGGGTAAATTCCTAGCAGTGCTACTGCTGGGTCATAGGGTAAGTCTAATTTTTTGAGGAACCTCCACACTGTTTTCCAGACTGGCTGCACCAGTTTGCATTCCCAGCAACAGTGCAAGAGGGTTCCCGTTTCTCCACATCCTCACCAACATCTATATTCTCCTGATTTGTTCATTTTAGCCACTCTGACTGGCATGAGGTGATATCTGAGCGTGGTTTTGATTTGTATTTCCCTGATGAGGAGTGATGTTGAACATCTTTTCATGTGCCTGTTGGCCATCTGGATGTCTTCTTTAGAGAAGTGTCTATTCATGTTTTCTACCCATTTCTTCACTGGATTATTTGTTTTTTGGGTGTGGAGTTTGGTGAGCTCTTTATAGATTTTGGATACTAGCCCTTTGTCCAATATGTCATTTGCAAATATCTTTTCCCATTCCATTGGTTGCCTTTTAGTTTTGTTGATTGTTTCCTTTGCTGTGCAGAAGCTTTTTATCTTCGTGAGGTCCCAATAGTTCATTTTTGCTTTTAATTCCCTTGCCTTTTGGGATGTGTCAAGTAAGAAATTGCTGCAGCTGAGGTCAGAGAAGTTTTTCCCTGCTTTCTCCTCTAGGGTTTTGATGGTTTCCTGTCTTGCATTCAGGTCCTTTATCCATTTTGAGTTTGTTTTTGTGAAGGGTGTAAAAAAGTGGTCTAGTTTCATTCTTCTGCATGTTGCTGTCCAGTTCTCCCAGCACCATTTGTTAAAGAGACTGTCTTTTTTCCATTGGATATTCTTTCCTGCTTTGTCAAAAATTAGTTGGCCATAGTTTTGTGGGTCTAGTTCTGGGGTTTCTATTCTATTCCATTGTTCTATGTGTCTGTTTCTCTGCCAATACCATGCTATCTTGATGATTACAGCTTTGTAGTAGAGGCTAAAGTCTGGGATTTTGATGCCTCCTGCTTTGGTCTTCTTCTTCAAAATTACTTTGGCTATTCGGGGCCTTTTGTGGTTCCATACGAATTTTAGGATTGCTTGTTCTAGCTTCGAGAAGAATGCTGGTGTAATTTTGATTGGGATTGCATTGAATGTGTAGATAGCTTTGGGTAGTGTTGACATTTTAACAATATTCTTCCAATCCATGAGCACGGAATGTTTTTCCATTTCTTTATATCTTCTTCAATTTCCTTCATAAGCTTTCTATAGTTTTCAGCATACAGATCTTTTACATCTTTGGTTTATTCCTAGGTATTTTCTGCTTCTTGGTGCAATTGTGAATGGGATCAGTTTCTTTATTTGTCTTTCTGTTGCTTCATTATTAGTGTATAAGAATGCAACTGATTTCTGTACATTGATTTTGTACTCTGTGACTTTGCTGAATTCATGTGTCAGTTCTAGCAGACTTTTCGTGGAGTCTACAGTGTTTTCCATGTATAATATCATGTTATCTGCAAAAAGTGAAAGTTTAACTTCATCTTTGCCAATTTTGATGCCTTTGATTTCCTTTTGTTGTCTGATTGCTGATGCTAGAACTTCCAACACTACGTTAAACCACAGCAGTGAGAGCGGACATCCCTGTTGTGTTCCTGTTCTCAGGGAGAAAGCTCTCAGTTTTTCTCCATTGAGGATGATATTAACTGTGGGCTTTTCATAAATGTCTTTTATGATGTTTAAGTATGTTCCTTCTATCCCGACTTTCTCAAGGGTTTTTATTAAGAAAGGATGCTGAATTTTGTCAAATGCTTTTTCTGCATCGATTGACAGGATCATATGGTTCTTATCTTTTCTTTTATCAATGTGATGCATCACATTGATTGATTTGTGAATGTTGAACCAGCCCTGCATCCCAGGAATGAATCCCACTTGATCATGGTGAATAATTCTTTTTATATGCTGTTGAATTCGATTTGCTAGTATCTTATTGAGAATTTTTGCATCCATATTCATCAGGGATATTGGCCTGTAGTTCTCTTTTTTTACTGGGTCTTTGCCTGGTTTAGGAATCAAAGTAATGCTGGCTTCATAGAATGAGTCTGGAAGTTTTCCTTCCCTTTCTATTTTTTGGAATAGCTTGAGAAGGATGGGTATTATCTCTGTTTTAAATGTCTGGTAGAATTCTCCTGGGAAGCCATCTGGTCCTGGACTCTTATTTGTTGGGAGATTTTTGATAACTGATTCAATTTCTTCACTTGTTATGGGTCTGTTCAAGCTTTATATTTCTTCCTGTTTGAGTTTTGGGAGTGTGTGGGTGCTTAGGAATTTGTCCATTTCTTCCGGGTTGTCCAGTTTGTTGGCATCTAATTTTTTATAGTATTCCCTAATAATTGCTTGTATTTCTGAGGGATTGGTTGTAATAATTCCATTTTCATTCATGATTTTATCTATTTGGGTCATCTCCCTTTTCTTTTTGAGAAGCCTGACTAGAAGTTTATCAATTTTGTTTATTTTTTCAAAAAACCAACACTTGGTTTCATTGATCTGCTCTACAGTTTTTTTAGATTCTATATTGTTTATTTCTACTCTGATCTTTATTATTTCTCTTCTTCTGCTGGGTTTGGGGTGTCTTTGCTGTTCTGCTTCTATTTCCTTTAGGTGTGCTGTTAGATTTTGTGTTTGGGATTTTTCATGTTTCTTGAGATAGGCCTGGATTGCAATGTATTTTCCTCTCAGGACTGCCTTCGCTGCATCCCAAAGTGTTTGGATTGTTGTATTTTCATTTTCATTTGTTTCCATATATTTTTAAATTTCTTCTCTAATTGCCTGGTTGGCCCATTCATTCTTTAGTAGGGTGTTCTTTAACCTCCATGCTTTTGGAGGTTTTCCAGACTTTTTCCTGTGGTTGATTTCAAGCTTCATAGCATTGTGGCCTGAAAATATGCATGGTATGATCTCAATTCTTGTATACTTATGAAGGGCTGTTTTGTGACCCAGTATGTGATCTATCTTGGAGAAGGTTCCATGTGCAATCGAGAAGAAAGTATATTCTGTTGCTTTGGGATGCAGAATTCTAAAAATATCTGTCAAGTCCATCTGATCCAGTGTATCATTCAGGGCCCTTGTTTCTTTATTGATCCTGTGTCTAGATAATCTATCCAATGTTGTAAGTGGATTATTAAAGTCCCCCTATATAAAGGCCTTCAATTACCACATGCTTATCAATAAGGTTGCTTATGTTTGTGATTAATTGTTTTATATATTTGGGGGCTCCCATATTCGGTGCATAGACATTTATAATTGTTAGCTCTTCCTGATGGATAGACCCTGTAATTATGATATAATGCCCTTCTTCATCTCTTGTTACAGCCTTTAATTTAAAGTCTAGTTTGTCTGGTATAAGTATGGCTACTCCAGCTTTCTTTTGGCTTCCTGTAGCATGATAGATAGTTCTCCATCCCCTCACTTTCAATCTGAAGGTGTCCTCAGGTCTAAAATGAGTCTCTTGTAGACAGCAAATAGATGGGTCTTGTTTTTTTATCCATTCTGATACCCTATGTCTTTTGGTTGGAGCATTTAGTCCATTTCATTCAGTGTTATTATTGAAAGATATGGGTTTAGAGTCATTGTGATGTCTGTAGGTTTCATGCTTGCAGTGATGTCTCTGGTACTTTATCTCACAGGATCCCCCTTGGGATCTCTTGTAGGGCTGGTTTAGTGGTGACGAATTCCTTCAGTTTTTGTTTGTTTGGGAAGACCTTTATCTCTCCTTCTGTTCAAAATGACAGATTTGGTGGATAAAGGATTCTCGGCTGCATTTTTTTTTTTCTGTTCATCACACTGAAGATTTGCTGCCATTCCTTTCTGGCCTGCCAAGTTTCAGTAGACAGATCCGTGATCAGTCTCCCTTTACATGTTAGAGCATGTTTAACCCTAGCTGCTTTCAGAATTCTCTCTTTATCCTTGTATCTTGCCAGTTTCACTATGATATTTCGTGCAGAAGATCAATTCAAGTTACGTCTGAAGGGAGTTCTCTGTGCCTCTTGGATTTCAATGCCTTCTTCCTTCTCCAGTTCAGGGAAGTTCTCAGCTATGATTTCTTCAAGTACACCTTCAGCACCTTTCCCTCTCTCTTCCTCCTCTGGAATCCCAATTATGCATATATTATTTTGTTTAATTATGTCACTTAGTTCTCTAAGTCTCCCCTCATACTCCTGGATTTTTTTTATCTCTCTTTTCCTCAGCTTCTTCTTTTTCCATAATTTTATCTTCGAATTCACTATTCTCTCCTCTGCCTCTTCAATCCGAGCTGTGGTTGCCTCCATTTTATTTTGCAGCTGATTTATAGCATTTTTTAGCTCCTCCTGAATGTTTCTTTGTCCCTTGATCTTTGTAGTAATAGATTCTCTACTGTCCTCTATACTTTTTTCAAGCCCAGTGATTAGTTTTATGACTATTATTTTAAATTCATTTTCTGCTATATTGCTTAAATCGTTTTTGATCAGTTCATTAGCTGTTGCTACTTCCTGGAGTTTCTTTTGAGGAGAATTCTTCCATTTTGTCATTTTGGATAGTCCCTGGAGTGGTGGGGAACTGCAGGGCTCTTTCTCTGTGCTGTCTGGAGTAACTTGCATTGGTGGGCGTGGCCGCAGTCAGACCTGATGTCTGCCCCCAGCCCACCGCTAGGGCCACAGTCAGACTGGTGTGTACCTTATCTTCCCCTCTCCCAGGGGCAGGACTCACTGTGGAGTGGAGTGGCCTCTGTCTGGGCTACTTGCACACTGCCAGTCTTGTGGTACAGCTTGGATGGGATCTGGTGTATTAGCCGGGGTGGACCCGCAAGGTGCACAGGGGTGGGAGGGGCAGGCTCAGCTCACTTTGCCTTAGGTGGTCCGCTTGGGAAGGGGCCCTGCAGCACTGGGAGGGAGGCAGACCCGTCAGAGGGATGGATTTGCAGAAGCACAGCATTGGGTATTTGCTCTGTGCAAGCAATTTCGGTGATTGGAACTGGTTTCCTTTGGGATTTTGGCTGGGGGATGGGCGAGGGGGATGGGCAAGGGAGACAGCGCTTCCCAGTGCCTTTGTTCCCTGCCAAGCTGAGCTCTGTCCTCCGGGGCTCAACACCTCTCCCTCCTGTTGTCCTCTAGCCTTCCCGCTCTGGGAGCAGAGCTGTTGACTTATAACATTCCAGATGTTAAGTCCTGCTTGCTGTCAGAACTCACACAGTCCAGCCCCTCCGCTTTTGCAAGCCAGACTGGGGGGGCTCTGCTTGGCCGGCTCCCTCCCGCCAGTCCGTGCAATGCACACTGCCTCTCCGCCCTTCCTACCCTCTTCCGTGGGCCTCTTGTCTAATGCTTGGCTCCGGAGACTCCGTTCTGCTCGTCTTCTGGTGGTTTTCTGGGTAAATTAGGCAGATGTGGGTGGAATCTAAGCGATCAGCAGGGCGCAGTGAGCCCAGTGTCCTCCTACACCGCCATCTTCCCAGGCACCCCCAGGTTATGTTTTTCAAAACAGAATGATTTAAATATCAAAACATGATTCTGTTTTAAAAGCCAAGTCTGAAGTGAAGATTGTCTATCATGCTATCAACAT
Source organism: Lynx canadensis (assembly GCF_007474595.2). Lineage (NCBI taxonomy): Eukaryota > Metazoa > Chordata > Mammalia > Carnivora > Felidae > Lynx > Lynx canadensis. Next base: position 104,914,513 of record NC_044306.2, read on the forward strand.
TTTATCCCTCCAAAATTGTGTCAAAAAATAATACCTGATTCATTTTTTATTTATGCTAAAAATATCATATCTTTGCAATGTTAACTATGAATTAAAATGAATTCATTATCAGATAGTTTAGTTTGAATTTTTAAAGATGAATTTGCAAACTTCTTATAATTTGCTATAAAATTTATGGTATTTGAAGTGTATTCATTTTAAGTAGGTTTTTCTTCCAGTATGAATTCTGCTTGGGTAAGGAAGCTCTCCTATTTTTTTATAATCCATTTTATATATAGGAAAACTGAGGCTTTACATAACTCTGTAACTTGACCAGTAATGCACCCAAGCATCTAATGTGCAACATCCAGTGTCAGTTCTACAAAGTGTTGGTACTAAAATTAGCTTTCTAAAATCATTCCAGTAAGAAGAATATGACCAACGAAGTTAACAAAATGGAAGAGAGAAATTTTAAATCCTTGACTTTTAAGAATGTTGAAAGTAATGTGATGATAATATAGAATAGGACCGACTAGAATTCAATAAGAATTTATTATTTGGGGATCAAGATGTCTCTTCTTCCTTAGAGAAAATGGAAGCAACTGGCAATGAAAGAAAAAATTCTAAAAAAGATGGATGGATCGTTTAGTTCAAAGCAAATTTGAAAGATTTGAAAACATCTGGAACCATAAAATCATGTCATCTAAGCTCAATGCTACACTTTGTTCATATTTATGCACTGTGAATATGACTGATTGCACATTCAAATGGGAACAAATGATGTGGTACCTGTGGGAACTCCAGATACACCCTCCATTTACAGACATACCTGTAAGTCCTAGACTTTGCAGGTGCACAAGCTCATTATAGCAGTGATAATTCCCTCATGATACAAACTTCAAGATAAATGGGGTATGTTCTGAGCTTCAACTTCTTTTAATTACAGTTGCTAAAAACATGGCTTTGTCCATCCCTGCTCATGAATCTGCTTCAAATTTTTAGTTATATAAGCATTATATCCTTGGGGGAGGAGGAAGAGAGAACAATTTTTTATGGCCCATCTTCTGAGTTCCCAGTGGCACAGATTAAATGTAATTTTGTTATAGGCACAAACAATAAAAACAAGAAATTTTACCAGTGAGAAAGATGTACTTGAATAGGGGAAGTGAGTTGCTTGCCAATATCAATCTTATCTTAAGAATCAATGAAAAATGATGGGGCACCTGAGTGACTCAGTCAGTTAAATGTTTGACTCTTGATTTCAGCTAAAGTCATGATTTCACAGCTTGTGGGATCGAGCCCCATGTCAAAGCCTGCGCTGACAGTGCAGACATTAAAAAAAAAAAGAATCGGGGCGCCTGGGTGGCGCAGTCGGTTGGGCGTCCGACTTCAGCCAGGTCACGATCTTGCGGTCCATGAGTTCGAGCCCCGCGTCAGGCTCTGGGCTGATGGCTCGGAGCCTGGAGCCTGTTTCCGATTCTGTGTCTCCCTCTCTCTCTGCCCCTCTCCCGTTCATGCTCTGTCTCTCTCTGTCCCAAAAAATAAATAAAAAATGTTGAAAAAAAATTAAAAAAAAAAAGAATTGAAAAATGTGAACCCTCTTCTTAGGAAAAGTCAGCATAACAAAGAAATTGAAAGACACAAAATAAAGCATTTGATATTCAAAATGCATTAGTAGGTAGAAATGAGACATGACCACCCATTATTGATGAGATATATTTAAGGTAATGTAACTTTCAAGCATTTATCAGGTGAGAATTATTCTACATAATTTGCTTTACTTCCTTTTTAAAATCAATGATATTAACAGAAATATGAATGCTTGTTACTTTTGACTTCTAGTTTAAAATAAAATAAAGGATTTATACAATTGGTAAGATAAATTATATGGTGATTGATGTTTACTTGTGCCTATTTGTGAGTGTGAAGTGATACTATTTAAGTTAAATATTCTGCTATGCACTCACATGAGAGTGAAGTTAAAATATTTGATCTGGATATTTAAGGTAAGGTTATAAGAAATGGGTAGATGAGGTTATTCACAACCATATAAACACATGGTAGATCAAGAAAAAGTCAGAGAAGTCTTTGCGAAGGTAATGTTTTAGTGATAATAGTAATAATGAAAATCACACACTAAGGATCCAGGGTGAATGAATTGTGAATGAATGAAGAAAGCGTTTACTCAATGACCAAGCTAAAAGCCTCCAAACAAAATTGAGAAATGCTTAAAGTCCATGAACCAAGATCATTGGATGAATATTTTTATAAGCATTGAAAAAAACAAAGCAACAACCCCATGAGAATATGTTTGGGACATGTCAACAGAAGTCTCTCAAAAGCCCTAACACTGCAGAAAATGGCCTGAAGCATCTGGCCACATCTTATGAGCTTGGGAATCTATCTGAGCAAATCATTGTCACTATTTTTTGTATAGTCTCTCTTCAACTAGAGACTGGAGTGCTGGCCATAATCACAGTCACCTCATTTGTAAGCCTCAACCAAAAGAATGTGTGTGTAAAGGTACAAACAGCCACTCTAACAAATGTCATTCCACCACACCACATGTTCAAACAAATTACCTGACTTCTGAAACCCACTATCTATGCTGAATATCATGTTGTGTGGCAGAAAGGAAATTTATAGTACATTTATGAAAAATTTCAAACAATACTAAGTTGAATGGGTTAAATGCAGACAAAAACAAAGTAATAGTTATCAGAAAATCATCGTTAAGAGAAAAATAAGGGAAAAAAAGTCTAAAGAGTCACAAGGGAGACAAATTAACTGGGCTAAATTTTCAATATCCCTAATTGTCATATAATGCTTACACATAGGATAGATAGGAGCTAGAAAGTGTTTCCCCTCAAAATTAACATGGGTGAAATCTTAATTAACAACATTTGGGGGTCTTATATTGCCAAAAAAATGGCATATCTACACAATGGAATATTATTCAGTCATGAAAGTATCTTAGGAATAATAAGAAAGAATTTAAAATATGCTGAGTCCTATGAAACATTTTAGGACATTTAAGAAAAATGAATAGTTCCATCTTTTGAGAGGATCACCTCCCATTTATTTCAGAGTAATATAAAATAAAATATTCGTTTATTGGTTTTAAATAGAATGGAAATCTAGATAACCCTTTTACGGGAGGCTGATATCAAACCTCGTATAACTACAATGAGATACCACTTCATACCCACCAAAAGGACTATAATCAAAAAGATGAACAATGACAAGTGTTGGCAAGGCTGTAGAGAAATTAGAGCTCTTATACATAGCTAATGGGAATGTGAAATAGTACAGTCACTTTGGAAGACATTTTGGGAGTTCCTCAAAGAACATAGAATTATATGACCCAGTTATTCCATCTCTAACATTTACCCAAGATAATTGAAAACATATGTCCACCCACACAAAAATTTGTACATTAATGTTCATAGAAGCATTATTCCTAATAGCCAAAAAGTAGAAAATCCAAATATCCATCAATCAAAGAATAGATAAACAAAATATGGCATATCTATACAATGGAATATTATTCAGTCATGAAAAGGAAGAAAACATGCTATAATGTAGATGAACCTTAAAAACATTATGCTGCATGAAAGAAGCCAGGCATACAAAACCACATATTAAATCATTCCATTTATATTAAATGCACAGAATAGGCAAACCTATAGAGGTGGAAAGCAGATTAGTTGGCCTAGAGAGGGAGTAGGGATGGGGAATAACTGCTAATGAGGGACAGAGTTTCTTTTGGGGAGAATGAAAAAGTTCTAGAATTGGGAATTTTCTGGAATCAGATAGTGGTGATAATTTTACAACTTTGTGAATATATTAAAAGCCACTGAATTGTAAACTCTAAAAGGGTGAATTTTATGGTATGTGGGTTATATTTCAATATTTTTAAAAAAACCCTATATGAGTAACTCATATTAGGAAAACAGTTATTATGTTTTAGAAAAAAAAAGTCTGTCTTATAATGAAAACTTCTGCAGTTTAAAAATATTCATTATATGAGAATGCATATCAGCTCTTTCCTGTTTTTTGCAAACGATGAAACAAAAATTTAAAAATTGAAATTATAGGATTAATGATACATGGTCTCTGCCTGCATAGATTTCCCTGTCCATTGAAGTATACAGACATATAAACAAATAATTACACTATATGAAATACATGGAAAAAATAAAGATATCTACATAAAGTATCATAACACGGAGGAAGAAGGCCTAATTATGTGGTGTCGGGGCTTAAAGAGCTTCAAAGACAGTATAAGTTGATCTGAGTCTTGATGGAAGATGCATATTCACCAGACACACAGGGTGTGAAAATGTATGCAGAGACCAAAGGTCTAAAAGAGCATGTTCAGTTCATAGATCTGCAAGTCATTTTTGGGGGCCAGAACTTTTGAATTTTTGCAGAAGAGCTGAGGAGGTTCATATGTTTTGTTCTTACAAGGAATAATACTGTGAGCTCTGTTCCGTGGGAGATGGAAAGCCATCAAAGATATTATTCAGAGCAGTGAAATATCCAGATTTCAATTTAGGTAGATCATGCTGGCAGCAATGTGGGGCAAGAATTGGAGAAATATAAGAATGGAGGCATAGGGATCCTTAAAGAAAAATGCTAATGGCACAAAGCACTATTAGTAGGAATAGAGATAAGGGGACCAGTTACAGAGATATTTAGAAAGTTACTGTGAGCTAAAGGAAGAAGAAAAATTGAGAATGAGTCATGTCTGACTTAGGTAGGAAGAACATCAACATGTGTGTTGTTTGCATTTTCTTTAAAGATTTTTTAAAAATGGGTTTTACTTATTTTGGGGCGGGGGGCGGGGCAGAGAGAAAGGGAGAGAGAATCCCAAGCAGGGTCCACACTGTCAGTGCAGAGACCGATGAAGTGTTAGATCCCACCAACTGTGAGATGATGACCTGAGCCCAATTAAGCAACTGAGCCACCGAGGCCCCCCTGTTGTTTGTTTGCATTTCTAACACAATTGCATTTAAACTGTATTGTTGAATTTGAAGTGTTTGTTCCAGATATAGAAATCTAGATTCTAGAATTTTGAGTTTGCAGCTTTAGGGAGAAAGTATTTGGGGGCCTGGGGACATGAGTTTGGAGGGGACTTAGAACATATCTGAAGGATGGGAAATGGATAAAATAGAGTAAGAAGGGGAAAAGAAGGCAAGGACCAGAAACCATTAGAAGCCTAGGTTATGGATAAGTCAGCACAGAGTCTGGCACATGTTGCTCAATAGTATTTATCACATGAATGGACAAATGAACATCATATTTGATCCCAAAGGGTAGCAGGAGGAATGAGGGGACAAATACAGAATGAAGAAAGCGGAATGCCACAGAATCTTCTTTTCCAGTTGTATATCACAACTAGAAATAAAGGCAGTCTTTTTCTGCAGTGATGGGCATATAATTTTGGAAGTTTTCAGCTCAGAAATGAGATGGCTGAAGACAAGAGTGTGAATAAAATGGGGGCTGAAGACTGATTCTAGTTAGGAAGAGGAGGCAGATCCAGCAGCTAAGAGAGACAAGCAAGCAGCCAGTAAGAGGAGGTAAGGGGAGATCAGACAGCTGTGTTGAAAACTCAATGAAGAAAATGGAGAAGGGAAGGTCACCTGTGCCAAATGCTGCTGGTAAGTCAGGTCGGATGAAGATTGAGAATTTTATACTGGATATAGCATAGAGGTCATTGGTGGCCCCAACAAGCACTCTTTTCTTGAATCGAAACGGAGGGAAGCATAACTGAAATGAGTTCAAGAGACAGTGCCTTGGAAGAGTGAAAGAAGTGGATTTGGGTGGAAGATCCAAGTAGAGAGTGAGGAAATGAAGAAAACAAAAGCAGGGATGGAGCTCCACAAAAGGGAGTAGAGAAATGGACAGAACTACAGTGGGATGTGGAGTCAAGAGAGGGCTTTTTAAATAAAAGTAAGATGGAAGATATTACAGCATGCTTTTATGCTGATGGGAATAATTTCTTGCAGACGGAAAGATGATGCAGAAGAGAGAAAGGATCCACAGGGCCTCGTAGAAGTTAAAGAGGAATAAGATCTGGCACATAAGTGAAGGGGTTGGAGCCATCTTCCTGCAGGAAGAGCAGACGATGTGGGTCCAGATGTAGGAACATTGATAGATTAGGTGGAATTTAATTTAATTTAATTTTGCAGATAAGAGAAAAAGAGTAATAAATAACTTCCCAAGAACCAGGAAGCCAGCATAGTTAATTTAATTTCTGTCTAAAAGTTAATGTGACATGTTAAAGGTTGGCCTAAGTGGGATATAGCATCATTACTTAAAAATAATGCTATTATTTTTGTAAAGTAATTTGTCTCTTAGGAAGTGTAAGAATCAAATGGTATAAATGTTTGAATATAGGAGGTAGTTTTTTTTATATCCTAAATAATATGAAAGCAATTGCATTGGAATCTATGTAAAGGAAACTCTAACACAACCGGAAGATTTCTAGGGTCACTTGACTAGCTTAACATTAAACAGGAAGCCATCAATAGCAATATTTACTTTAGGAATACATATCCAAATCAAACAAGCTCAAAGGGGTACATTTCCTTGCAAAATAAACAGAAAATGAATGGCCTAGTAGCTGTCCTCCTGGTAATGGTATACTTTTCACAAAACACTTTTGAATAATTACAATTTATTTTACATAGGAGGCATTCAAAAATCTTTTGTCGTTGAACACACAAATGGATGAACAAACCTTGAAGAAACAGTGAAGAGCTTTCTGGATCCCATGAATAGTTGAATTATTCTTCTGTACACGACTTAACATCCCCTTGCTAAAATATTGCCAGTGTAGGTCCTAAAGCAACAACAAAACAAAACAAAAAAAGTTTTATAAGCTATAAATCAATTAGCTTTTGCGCACACACACAAAAACAATATAAGGGATACATTTATCTGAATAGAGTCAGGTTTAATTAGATATTGTAGAAAGGCTTGAGCAGGCAAGGTTAGAGAGATTTCAAAAGGCATTAGGAAATAGTCTTTTCTAAATTTAACACTGAATGAATGTTTGAGATGATAATCATTATCACTATCCCTGTTTTTTAACTTGTTTTGCAACCAGATTTTTTTATAGTTAGTGATTAGATTTTCTTTACTGTAAATATAAGCAGTTGGGATACTTGTGTCCACCTCATGAGGTGACGATGCGACTGGATTTTTATGTGCAACAGGGAAAATAATAACATTTAAATATAGCACTTTGTACACAATGGTCATCCATAGTCAATAAATACTAATTTGGCTTAAAGATTGTAACTATTTTATATGAAATAATAAAAATTCAACATAATAAGCTATCGATCCAAGAACCAGTCAGAAAATTGTAACCATAAGATTAATTGGGGACAATACTGTGTTTATATACAAACAAATTCTGAACAACAAAGCAGATATCCTGCTACTTATTCAATTTTTAAAAAACAATAGAATCACTGTTTTTTTGAAAAATACATAAAGATAAAGCAAATGCAAAATACAAAGAAGAAATCTATCTGAGACTCCAAAAGTCAATCCTCTAGCTTACATAAGAGCTGGATTTGTTTTTACCACTTTACTCCAAATAAATGTGCCATATATACTACTTGGGAAGGTGTAAAACAAGCAAACTTAAAAAATAATTCTTTCATTACATAAAGAGTAAATTTTTTAAAGTTTATAATTTGATCTTAGGCCATAAACAATCACTTAACAAATAAGACCATTTAAATTTTTGTTTTACTTATTTATTTTAATTTTTTTTTATTTGAGAGAGAGAGAGAGCATGAGCGGGGTACAAGGAAGAGGGAGAGAGAGAGAGAGAGAGAGGATCTTAAGTAGTTTCAGGATGGAGCCTGACTCAGGGCTGGGTCCCATTACCCTGGGATCATGATTGAGCTGAAATCAAGAGCCAGGCACTCAACCAAATGAGACACCCAGGCACCCCAATCATTTAAAATTTCAAACTAGGGGCACCTGACTGCTAGGAATATGGAACCTGTCTCTCTCTCTCTCTCTCTGCTCCTCCACACTTACACTGTGTCTCTCAAAACTGAATAAAAGTTAAAAAAATTAAAATAAATAAAATAAAATAAAATTTCAAAGTAAATTTGGGCTTTATTTTATACTCAAGAGCTTACTTATTCAAGTCACAAACATACTTTTGAAATTTGAGTGTGACTAAAATGATCATTTATACGTTGCTAATTATTCTTTCCTTCTAGATCTTTAAGCCAAATGGACACATTATTTTAGGTTAATTTTTTGAGATAGTATCAATTTGAAACCATACATTGATAGTTCTGTGATAATTTATATTCACAATGGTTCTTAAAACTTATTGGGACGCCTGGGTGGCTCAGTTGGTTAAGTGTCTGGCTTCAGCTCAGCTCATGATCTCCCGGTTGGTGAGTTTGAGCCCCATGTTGGGCTGTGTGCTGACAGCTCAGAGCCTGGAGCCTGCTTTGGATTCTGTGTGTGTGTGTGTGTGTGTGTGTGTCTCTCTCTCTCCTTCTCTCTCTCAAAAATAAATAAACATTAAAAAAAAATTGAACTTAAGTATACTGCTATCATCTACTCAAGTGTCAAATGTTCTTTTTAAGGTGTAAAGTACCATTACAAACTTGGAACAAATTGTAGTGGCTCTTGATTTTAGTGCTTCTCTTTAAATGTGCCTAAAAATTATTTATGGCCTTTTCTTAATTTTTTGGAGTTTTAAAAGCTGTTAAGTTTCTTTTTTTTATTCTAATCAGTTCATGTGGTGTTAAAAATATGCTAAGTTTAGGGGCACCTGGGTGGCTCAGTCAGTTAAGCATCCAACTTCAGCTCAGGTCATGATCTCATGGTTTGTGGGTTCGAGCCCTGCATCAGGCCCTGTGCTGACAGCTGAGAGCCTGGAGCCTGCTTCAGATTCTTTGTCTCCTTCTCTCTCTGCCCCTCCCCCACTCTCACTCTGTCTCTCTCTCTCTCTCAAAAGTAAATAAACATAAAAAATTAAAAATAAATAATAAAAATAAAAATATGCCAAGTTTCTACAGGAATCCACGACCACATTATGTACCCATCTTTACTCTTCATTTTTCTTGGCCAGGTAAATTATTATTTGGGTTTCTTGCTATCACAGGAAACATGTAATTTCACAAAACATGCAATGTACAATGTCAGAGAACTGAAACTTGATGACTTCCGATGAACAGGAATACTTGAACTGGCAAGTTTTTTAACTAATGTAGTGTTTAGAGAGTGTGTGTATGGCATGGCAGACCCCTAAGTATAGACCTCTGGGTTTGCGAGAGTCTCGTCATTTTGATCCCCTGAGCAAAGACCGTCTTTTGTACTTCTTCTATTGACTCAAAACCAGAATTTTATTTATAGCACAACTGTGGATTAGAATACAATGCTGATGGTTTATAGGTTCGAATACTTTCAACTATAAATGACAGAAAACTCAAACTAGCTTAAACAATTAGATACTTATTGGCTCAATCAACTAGAAGAGAAAGGGGTGAGGCCTTCGAGGTGACAGTCCTGTCGCACTAGAGTTCTTTTCCTGGCTCTAAATAGAAGTTTCATCTTCAGAGTACTAGCACAGCAGCAAAATCGCCACAGAAGAATAATGGTAATGTCTGGAGGAGAGCCACTCTGAGCATCTCTCTCCTTGTGATGGTGGGTCTTTCTCAGATGCCCCTGGAGAGACTTTCCTCATGTTGATTGGACCACATGTCGTCTCCTGCACCCATCCCTTGCTCTAGGGATGGAATTAGCCTTAGATGTAACAGAGCCACCTCTGGAGTGAGTAGTGAGATCAGACTTTCCTGAGGCCCATGTGAGATGTGAGGAAGGGGAAGACATTTGAGTAAGATCTGAGTACTACTGGAAAAAAAGAGAAGTGAATGCTTGTCAGCAGCAGAAATGTCCATTTCCAAGGGTGATTGGTGAAACACAGCCTTCCAAAAATCAAAACCAAATAAAAACATTCAGAGGGCAATACTCTTTCATATGGAGAGGACTTTTGTAGCTTTAGGATTATTCAGTTGGGAGATTTTTTTATAATCCTGTCTTTCAAATTTACGGTATATTTTCAACCATTTTGCCAAAAGGAGTTATATACCAGGTTGGTCATTCTGTAGCCATTATTTTAAAAATCAGTCTGTAACTTTGGAAATTTTCTTTGCCTCTCTTATTTTTACTGTGCATTTCAGATGATGCTTTTGTCAACCTTCTACTCAACTAAACTTTGATGAGCATTTCCTGATTTAAAGTACAGTGCTAGGTTCTCTTTATCCATCTTTTATAGGTTATTAGCACATGTATATTTCAGGTAATTGGTGAAAGAGATGAAGTTTAAGGGGGATATACTGAGCTAGTTGCTGATGGGATTTGTTTGGAGTGATTAATTGAAACAAAATGCAAGATATGTAAACTTTGTTATATCACAGTTTATAATTTATATCTTGATTTTGTTGCTACACTAAATGTATTTAAGCAGCTTAGTAATATTCATGCCTCACTTGCCACTTGGTTTAGGTATGATCTTAATTAATGCTTATAGAACCATAATAATATGGTTAGACATCCATCTTTTATAACCAGCTAGAAGAAATTCCTAAACTCTATGAACACATTTCTTCATTTATAAAATAGAAAGAAAATCTACCTCACTGAACTGTGGGAAGATTTAAATGAGATGAGCTATATAAAATCATAATGTGTGATATAAAGTAGACCTTCCCCTAAAGGTTAAGAAACTTCTGGAAAATACTTGTGAGGAAGGCACCCAATTAAAGAAGCTGATTATAAGATGAGGCATATAAATGCAACTCCTATAATTTTATAGAATCGTAAGATTATTCCATTTTTTTAAATGAAGAGCAAGAGTAAAGAATATAGAAACTGGGGGAAGAAAGAATATAAAAACTCATGTAGTTTAGTTTCAGATTCCCAAAAATACATAAGGAGGAAGCTAGAAATGCTTTTAGTTTTCTAACAGAACACAAACATGTATATCCAGTGTGATCTGCTCCACAAACCTAGAGAATAAAATGTATGCATATCTCTTATTTTGTCCCAATTAATCCAATCAGTCAAAATAAAACTTATTAGCGGAAAGCCCAGTATATTCCTTTAAACTCCATCCCCTTCTCCCCCACCATATTTACCAAGAACATAATAGTGATTACTCAGTCCCTATCTGGTCAACCCTTGTATTCTTTCTTCTCTCGTTCTTTCTTTTCTTTCTTTTTTTTGTAATGTTTGTTTACTTTTGAGAGAGAGAGAGAATGAGAGAGAGAGTGAGCAGGGGAGGGGCAGAGAGAGAGGGAGACACAGAATCTGAACCAGGCTCCAGGCTATGATCTGTCAGCACAGAGCCCGATGTGGGGCTTGAACCCACAAACTATGAGATCAGGACCTTAGCTGAAGTCAGACAGTTAACTGACTGAGCCAGGTGCCCTTGGACAATCCTTGTAGAGAGGCCAGATAGAGACAGAACAGAAGTCCAGTCAGCCTACCAATGTTTCTCACTGCCACACAATGTCACTGTTGAAACTTGGTCCCAAGAGTTCCTCAGATACTTTTTAAGCCTATGAGCTGGTCCAAGCCCATGTCCTGGCTTTAGGGATGCCTCTTACTTGGGTTCCTAGAGTAGAGTTCTCATTGTTTGTCCACAATGACATTGTTTGTCCTCATTGTTTGTCCTTACTCAGCCATTATTCCCTAAAAATGTGGCATCATGTCAGGGGAGCTGGGTCCTAAGGGTCTTGTAGACTAAATCATGCCAAACCCATCCTCTCTGCATTACTTAGGATTTTATGTTAAGTCTGGGTCAGCCAAGACCTTCCCACTTTCCTAAAGAAACTTTGTTTCCAGGCATCCCATTGCTTTTTTATGTGATTATGTCTTGCCCAATACCACCCTACTCTACCTTGACACATCACTCAAACTCCAAATTTCTGGGTGTACGTCTTGGTCCCAATCTCCCTGAGGCTTCTAAACTCTTCATGCAAATTTCATATCTGGGTTTTTAAGGAGTAACAATATGGAGTGCTGGATGCCTCCTCACCCTGTATTCACATAACTAAGGAAACCACTTTTATTAGTTTCCTATGGCTGCTGCTGCAAAAAATGACAAATTTAGTGGCTTAAAGCAACACAATTTTATTCTTTTACAATTTTGGGGTTCAGAGGTCTAAATCAAGTCTTATGGGACTAAAATAAATGTGTCTGCAGGGCTGGTCCCTTTTGGAAGAGACTCAATTCCTTGCCTCTTCCAACTTCCAGAGGCTGCTAGCATTTCTTGGTTCATGGCCATATCCCTCCAATCTCTACTTCCATTGTTACATTGCCTTCTCTTAACTGTAAGTCTCTAGCCTTTCTCTTATAAGGGTTCTTGTGTTTACATTGGGTCCACCTGGATAATACAGTATAATCTCCTTATCTTAAATGCTTAAGTTAATCACATCTGGTAAGTCCCCTTTATCATGTAAGGCAACATTTTCACAGGTCTTAGGGATGGGCACCTTTGGGGACTCATTACTCTGTCTGCCATACCATGCAGTAATTGCTTAGACAACAGAGATCTGCTTTAGGGGCTCTTTCTGTTTCCTCTATGTTTAACAGAAGTAGCAAGATTTTTAAATATATATGTTTCAGTAGACATTCCTGGTTTTTTTTCTTTTTGTTGTTTTGTTTTGTTTTTTTTTTTTTTTTTTTTAGAAAGAGAGCACAAGCCAGGGAGGAACAGAGAGAGAAATGAAGACAGAGAATCTGAAGCAGGCTTGGAGCTGTCAGTGCAGAGCTGACACAGGGCTCAAACTCACAAACTGTGAGATCATGACCTAAGCTGAAGTTAGATGCTCAACTGACTGAGCCACCCAGGAGGCCTCAGTAGACATTCCTTTCAAGATCCACATTAACCAGCATCTGACCCACATCTTTTTAGTTACATGGCAGTGAGAAAACATATCAAAACACCAGAGTTCCTTTATCCAATGAATTACTAAATAATATGTGATTAGAGGTCAGTATGGTCAAAAGCATGATTTGAAAATGAAACTCAAAACTTGCCATTCCCATGGTCTATCATGAGTTTCTTCTATTTACTGCTGGGCCTCCCTGAAATTCAGGCATCAGAATACCCTTCATAGTTCTCTGCTTGGGTTCAAGGCTGTCTGCTACTTGAAGGACAAACCACAAGGTAGGTTAAACTACTTCAGTTGGGCACTGAGGTTGAGACTGCCATGACCTATAGTAAGCAACATGCCTACCTCAAAAGTTTTGCTGACTTTATATTTTTATCTTGTCTTACCCCTGAACAACTAAAAAATGTTTGATGCCGTCCAATTAGAACACCTATTCCACTTAAGTTTTTAGGTAGTCCTAACTCAGAAAATAGCCAACAATAAAACAATGAGAAGCAACATTTTCAGTTATCTAATACGAGCATTTTTCCATTAGCAACTTTAACTGGAAAGTACCCAGAATATTGGGTTGAACTATATGAAATTGTCAAATTTTCCAGTTTTTTTAACCTACAAAATGGTCATTTCAAACAATACAACATATTATAAAGTCTGTTAATGGTGACATTACAAATTCCAGCAGAATTCACCTCAGGCTCTATAAGGGACAACTGTTGACCTTCCAAAACACATGCATCACTCCCCACATACCAGGAGAAATATTTTGGTGTGTTGGGTATCTCCTGTTTGCCCTTCCAGGCCCATTCTCTACCTTTCTTACTGTCACTCTACTCTGTGGTCCTGAGGGGCTGACCTATATGAACTGGTCTGGCCATATGTCATCCAGTGGGTTAGATAAGCAGGAGATCAGAGGGCAGAAGGACAATGATACAAAAGTATTTATTCACCCTCTTCCTACTCTACCAACTCATCCTTGGTTATCTGCATTCCTCCTTGAAGGCCACAACTCTTGTCAGACACTCTACAAATAGCTACCCTCAGAGTTCTGGTAACTTCTCCCCTTCCTTCAGTCCTGGGAGAGATAATGGCTCTCTGCTGTTTCTAGTCCTGGGTTTCTACATAATCCCTTATTTTTTATTTCTTTAAACACCCCTCACACTTTTATAATAATCCTTTTACCCAGATCCAGCTTGCCCTCTGCTTTCTTCAGAAAGCCTGACTGAAACAAAAAATCATTTAAGCTAAGTTTTCCAACATAGTAACTCCCACACATGAAACCATATTTCATTTGTGGGTGGCATTTCCTCTAAGCACCCCTGGGACCAGATGGAAGATGAATAGTATTCCAGACTGAATACTCAGCTAGGCCCATACAGGACTGAATAAGTCTTCAGATGAGACTCCATGTCTTCTACCTGAGACTCCAGATACAGTGGATTATACATGCTGTTGGACCGTCTCTGAATCCCTGACCTACACTAGCCATGAGACATAAAAACTTATTGTTGCTCTAAGCTACTACATTTTGAGGTAATTTGTTACACAGCAATGCATAACTATTACACTTGTCCTCTCTAGTGTTTATGCTCTCAGGAGCTTCCAACCTGTTTCTCTTTCTCATGCTCCGTCATCTCAGATGCCTTCAAGAAGAGAAGGCCCCCGCAATCACTGACTGAATCATACGGTAGACCACCCAGTCAACTCATTTCTCCTGTTTTCTAAATCATTCCTGGTAAGACTTAACAGCGAAACACACTGGTAAAGACAGCACTCTGTAGCTGAACATTGTGGCTTCTAGTGCTAGTACTTCCACTTCCTAGCTGTGAGCCCTTAGGCCAGTTATGTAACTTCTACATACCCTGATTTCTTTGTCTGTAAAATGATGATAATAACACAGGGCTGATAGGGTTATTAGGAGGATTAAATGAGTCATTCTGTGTAAAGATCTTAGAAGAGTGCTGGAATATAGAAAGTATAATATATAATGACTGTTAAAGTAATGCAGTATGCTAGAGAATGGCCATTTCTCTCACAAACAAATTAAAAGGATGAGTAAGACTTACTGAGTCCAGAAAACTTCAAGGATGGCCTTAAAAGTC
Source organism: Lynx canadensis (assembly GCF_007474595.2). NCBI lineage: Eukaryota > Metazoa > Chordata > Mammalia > Carnivora > Felidae > Lynx > Lynx canadensis. The sequence goes on from NC_044306.2 coordinate 104,929,538, forward strand.
TACTGTTTCCTAAAGTATTTCATTAATGGCAACACACTAATTACTTGATATAAGTACTTGATATAAGTATCTAAACATACCATTTTGCTAGGCAAATTTTTCTGCAGCTATCTGAAGCATAATTCTGAACCTCTTTACACACTGTAGCTTCCTCCCCTGTTCTTCAATATGTCTTGAGACATGTATATCAAGTCTGGCATATGAGCCAAGACCCCAAGGAATCCCAGATGACACTCTTAAACTGGGTAATTCAGGAGAGGTTAATTAAAGGACTGTTTTTAAAAGGTGGACAGGATTCAAGAAAGCCAATAACAATGACTAGTACAGCTAGTGAGGGCTGGGTGCCATTACCTCCTATAGGCTAGAAGGCATGAGTAGCTATATGGAGAGGGCTGTGATGAAGAGACTCCGGCAGCAGAACCCAGCCAACCAGAGATGACATAGCTGGGAGATTACCAGGTGTTTGATTATTTACTGCTGTGTAACAGCACACCCCCAAACGTACACAAACAATTATTCTGTAAAACAATAAGTGTGTATTATGCTCACAATTTTGTGGGTCAGGAATCATGGCAGGGCATAGCAGAGATAGATTATTTTTAATGTTTATTTTTGAGAGAATAAACATTATGTTTAATGTTTATTTTTGAGAGAAAATATTTTTAATGTATTTTTGAGAGAAAGAGAGGCAGAGCATGCGTGGGAGAGGGGCAGAGAGAGAGAGGGAGACACAGAATTTAAGCAGGCTCCAGACTCAGATGTCAGCACAGAGCCCAATGTGGGGCTCAAACCCACGAACCATGAGATCATGAGCTGAGCGAAAGTCAGAGGCTTAACCAACTGAGATACCCAGGCACTCCAGAAATAGATTATTTTTACTTCACAAAGCCTGGATTCTCAGCTGGGGTAGTTTGAACAGCTGGAAATGTCTCAGTTCTGCTATTGGCTGGGTTTCCTGATTCTTCACAATATATCTGCTGGGGTTCCAATGTACTCCAACTCTTCACTCACATATCTGCCTGGAAAAGCTGGAACAGCTGAGCAATGGCGGGCATTGCTCTCTTTCCATGGGATCTCTCCTGACAGCCACTCCAGCAGCGCAACCTCAGGGTAATCAGATTTCTTATACATCTCAGAGCTCCAAGACTGAGTGCTCCAAGAGACCTGGGCAGATGGGAGCTGCAAGATTTCTTGTAATGACCCAGCCTCAGAAGTCCCAAAATGTCAATTCTACTGCATTCAGTTCTTTAAGCAAATCGCTTAGGCCAGTCCTGATGAAAAGGGAGAGGGGAATTAGACTCTACCTTTCAATGGGAGAGGTCGCAAAGAATTTGCCACCATGTTTAGCCCACTGTTTCAGGTTAGTAAAAAATTCTGAGCTCATTCTTTCTGAGCTCATCATTTCTTACTGATGCAACCACTAGCCAAAGGGCAAAGATGCTTGTTGATGTAGTCTTTATAGGTCAGCCTGCTGGAGAACAGAGTCCCTGGAGGGACAAAGAGAAGATATTCAGCACGTTCAATGACTCTCCTAATCCTCACTGCTGATGTTAGGGCTCTTAAGCACTGTGCCAGTTATGCAGGGGTATTGTTTTTGAGAACATAGGAATGACTATAAGGAGACAGAACTGTATAATTATCTATTACCTACATTTGTACCTCCCACTCTGGTACTTTTTACAATTGTAGTTTTAATGAGTGTTCACAGAAAGTTTTCGCTTGGACCAAAATTTCATTTCCAGAATACACCCTCCATTTCTGGTACATCAATTTTTCAAAACCTATGGATAAAATAGCCTTACCTCTGGTTGGAATCTCCCCATTGAAATATTCTTGCAAGTGATTCTTACAGTAAGGCAGCTAGCAACGAGCCAGTCTGTATGTGCTAGTATACTGAGGTTTGGGGTGCTGTGTGCTTGTACTCCAAGAGTCTAGCAACACTACATGCTGTGTTTGTCCTCTTCCAGGACAAAGCTTTGAGGTTTGCTTTTCAAAAAAATTTGAAGGTGGGGGGGTGTAGAGGGCAGAGAATGGTGGAGTCTCAGGTGAAGGCCTTAAAAATCTTACCCCAACGTCCTCTTTAGTTTACCTTAGAAATTAAATAGTTAATACCTTCTTCACCAAATACTAGTAAAGTAGGAATTGTCTTATATTTCTTCCAGAATCTTCTGCTAACCAGTGAATATCTGTCCAATGATTTTCAAACATTTTGTAGTCTCATTTTAAACTAAGTCTTATCACACTTTTCTGGTGATCAGAAATCAGAAAAAAGCTTGTTTCTCCTGAACTAGCTACATACTTCTGATGACAGGTAATTTAGGGCACATTCATATCATAAGACTTCTGACCCTTCCTGTCCTGAGACCAGGTGATTCTGAAGAGTGAGTGTAAGTCACTTCTATAACAAGGCAGCTAGCAAAAACTTAATGATACACAGAATTGACTTTGACCTATCCCCCTTAAACCAAACTAAATGTTTCCCTAACTCAACTTCTCTTAGTTGGATCCCAAAAATGTCTTCAGCCACTCCAGTGATTTTACTGAAGAAGGCCAAGGAGGAGGTGTTGAGGTGGAAAGAGTCAGTTGTCACAATCATCAGTTAATATGTATGACCATGAGGACAGATTGATAGGAACCCACTCAGAGACTCAGAAAGGGCCCTTTAAATGAAGGATGCTGGAGCTATGTAACTTTGGGGCAAATTCACTTGCCTTTTGGCAGATGATTTTACCTTGAGGTGAGGGAGCTGTTGCTCTTGTCTGTTTCTGTGACTAGATCAGGGACACCCCAATTCACCCTGACAGACTCGTGCCTCCACCCCACACCATATGCTAAATCACAGGGAATAATGACACACATTTAAATTGTTCTCTTCCAGAAGTTCCAGACTCCTTCTGCAAATTCACTTAATTTCATCCTGGAGACCTTTGTTTGCTCACAGGGGATCCAGGGGAATGGCAGTCTTTTGTTTCAACTATCATCTCCTGCTTCAAACGGGAAAAACCTTCTTATCCTACATTTACATAAATAAGGGCAGAACTTCACCTGATTCTTGGCCGAACAAAGATCTGCTTCAAAGAAACTTTCTGCCTCCTTTCCCAGAGGTTGGAGAGGCTCACTTAATTTTTAACCCCACCCCCTTTAGTGGGTACCTGTAAGTATCCTCTGCTTCAAGAAGTACCCTGTTACTCAAGCATAAAGTTAACCCCTTTGAAAAGATCCAAAAAGTAGGTATAAGCTTTTTTAAGTGAGTACAAGCTTGATTTTTTGATTGATTGATTGATTGATTGATTGTAATGTTTTAGGTTAGATGATAGGGAGCATACACAACTTACTGTTCTCAAGGACCTTATAAGTTGGAATTCAATACTTTACCTAACATTAAGTACCCACTATGTGCCAGATGGGATGGTGGAAGCTCAGACTCAGTAATAAAAAACACAAATTCAACCTGATAGAGCTTATGGAGATCAAGTAAATAAATAAGTAAATAATAAACATAGCATATAATGTCCAGAATTGACAAGTGCTATGAAGAAAAACAAAGATGTGTTTGCCAGTGAGATGAGTGTGTCCCATTTACTCAGGCAGTCTGAGAAAATCTCTCTGGAATATGTAATTGGAGACACATTAGGTGAAAGGATGAGCTATGTAACTATATGGGGAAAGATACAGGTTTTTCCAAGCAGAGAGGGTAGGCATGAACACCTAAATTTGGGAATTACAACACTAACTCTTAATAACAATAAAAGTTGTTAATGAGTCACAAGAACTCTAAATAAGGCATCAGAAATATCATTCATTCATTTATTCAATGAATAATTACTGAGTCCTGTTACGGTCTGAGGAATCTATGAACATGAGGTCCTAGGAGGGCACAACTAAGATTAGCAGGAATGACACAGTGTATGCCCTCCAAGGAGACATATTCTGATGTGGAAATAAATTTCAAAGAAAGGGGATTACAATACAGTGCAATGAGGGTCAGACACTGTAAATTTACTTAAGAGGGATACATAAATAAGCTGTGGGTGGCAGGTGGGGTCCACATGGGTGCCTGAGAATGTGAGCACTCGGGAGCATCTGATCTCTAAATTAAATCCAGAGGAAACAGTGGGAGTTACCCAAAAGCCAGAGTAACATAGCAAATTTCAGCCACATGCAAAGTCCTGGAAAAGCAAGAGCATGCTAGGTTAAAGAAATGTGGAATTGACGCCTTTGCAATAAACCAGGTTCAGATTGCAAATGGCCTTACAGGTTTTACCAAGATCACCCCATACCCAGACAACAATGGGAGAAGTGGCTCCCCTCAGCCTTATACTTTAGAGAGATCACTCTGCCTGCAACATGAAGGATTCACGGGTTCATGGACTGAAGACAAGAAGTAGGGTGAAGGAAAGGGGATGGATTTAAGAGTCATGATGTAAGGTCAATCTTCAGGACTCCATGACTGGTTGAAAAGAGAGAATTACAAATTAGTAACACTGAAGAGGGAGAGCTGACTTCAAAGGATAGATTTGCAGTAAGTTTTGGATAATGTATTAGATTTGAAGAAAGGAGTTTGATGCAGAGTTGAGGCTAAGAGTCCCTTCATATAGCTATTCCTTCAGTAAGAATTATTGAGTTCTCTGTACCGGGCACTCTAATTACTACTGTACATTTATTATATCACTTAATAGTCACAACAAATCTATGTGGGCTATTGTCATTCCTGTTACAGATAAGGAAACTGAGGTATCGAGTAATTGAGTAAATTGTCTTTGGTCACATAGCTAGCAAATGTAAAGATAATACAAACTTCCAATCTAAAGAACAAATATCAGTCCCACTACTTTATAATCATTTCTCATTTTACCAAAAAAGAAAAAAATGTATTTCTCACAAGACCATAGGAGGAGTGACTTTTGGCCATTTGATTTTTTATTTAACATTTGTTCATTTTTGAGAGACAGAGAGGGACACAATGTGAGTGGGGGAGGGGCAGAGAAAGAGGGAGACATGGAATCCGAAGCAGGCTGCAGGCTCCAGCCTCTGAGCTGTCAGCACAGAGCCCAACACGTGGGGCTCGAACCCATACACTGTGAGATCATGACCTGAGTTGAAGTCAGAGGTTTAACCAAATGAGCCACCCAGGTGCCCAGACTTTTGGCTGTTTAAAATATACAAAGAAACAAACTTCCTCTCATCATAAAATAAACAAACCAAAATATTGTCACTAGTGAAGAGACACAAAATGACTAATGCTGGCTCTGAAAGCATTCCAAAGAGAAATTCACCAAAACGTTTTCAGCAATGGCAACACAGTTTATAAAAATATATAGCCTTCCAAGGAAACTATTGCAAAGAGAAAATCACTGGCATTGATAAATTCTTGAATTTTAAAACATTATCGAAATGTTTTTCAGATTCATAGCCCTAACATAAGAAAAATTATGCAGGCCTTACTCTCAGGCTGGAATAGCTTGTGCAGTGCACAATTATAGAATTAGTAATTCTAATTGATGCACTCAGTGATTTAATCGGCAGAGAAGAATGAAAACAAATGAACTTGAAGAAATTGGGGCCTGTGCTATGGATGTAGCTCCTTCTTTCTATTGATTTATTGATTACACGTCTTGGGACTGCTATCATTTAAAGACAGCATTTTCTATGAGCATAGCTGGAAAATTTTATTCTGGAGCTTCTAAATTTGAATGGCTGCAAGTTAATTCCCTTTCAATATGTTGTTAATTTCCCTATAAGAAAGGAATGGGAAAATGGAATCACTATGACTGTATCTGTACAGAATGAACTCCTAGTTTAGTCTAGATCTCTATACAACCTTTGTTCATTAAAAAAATGTAGCATTTTCAAGGCATGGATCGAAGTTGAGTGAAAAATTTTGCACAATTTATACTATACCTAGTTTTGGAGTCATGCATGAGTTTTGTTAAATTGATTTTATTAAATTGAAAATGTTGATTTAAAAAAAAAAAAAGAATTAGCTCAAAGACGTTTACCCAAAGGCTACTCCTAAAAGATGAAAATTATCACCAGGCATGAGGCTCCTTCTTTTTCTCTGGCTTGATAATTAAATCACACTTTTCCTTAATACTTGGGAGGAGATAGGCTCCACAATGGTGTCTACAAAGATGTCTGAGATTCTTAAAATGAGACTCTCAGCATCGACAGAAAAATTTTTACCTATAATTTATTTTAGAAAATGACAAGTGATTCTCTAGAAATTCAAGATCAATAAACCTGTTTCTCTAGATTTTCTTTTAAAAATACACATTTTTGTTCCCTCAACCTTTAAAAAGTCTATTTTAAATGACCTACTTTTAAACTGGTTTTTTAGTTAAGTGTGTCATACCTGGATGTAGTTGACTTAAAAGTGTTTCACTCCTTGCTATTTCTTTCTAAACTAATTATTTTATTTTTAGTCATTCTGACTAGTGTGGGATATTTTCTCTAGAGAATGGAGTCTCTTTCAATAGGAAAGTGGATGGGAAGAGCATAGATTTGTTCTGGGCACGAGTGTTTTATGTTATATGTTCTGCGTCTGTGAGCAGTTAATATTATTTACCAATGAGCACCACATAATTGCTCTGTTTAACGCACTGTCCGTATGCAGGTGAAAGGGTGGTGAGGAACCGATCTGAGGTCGATCTGTCTCTGATATAGGACTTCAAAGCATTATCAACAGGTGGTTGTCCACTCCTTTTGTAAAAGTCTCCAGGGAAAAATTCCACAGTTGTTTTTCATCATAAATCCATCTGTATTGCATCCCTCTGTCAGGAAAGTGTGTCTAGTATCTGTCCAAAATCCCTCCAGTTTTGATGTAAGTCCATTTGCTCTATGTGTGACCTTCATTGATACAAAAACACAAAAAACAAAACACAAAAAACAGCTGCTCACCATCTTGTATGTAATAATCCTTCCACATGGATCAGCCTTCGTATATCAAGCTAACTTCTTGGCTGCTACAAGAGCCTTGGGTAGAAACTGTATGTTTGATTTGGGAAAGAAAATGCTATGTACTGATTGGAGTGATTGCACTATTACACAGCTTTATTCTTCATAGGTTGGCTCTGTCTTTGAATTGGAGAATTATGATCTAATTCAAATTCACCCATTTAAGAGAATAGGCTGATCCCTGTTCGAGGCTGTGCAACAACTTGAAACATGTACTCCAAAACTGTCCTCAGAAAACTGGCATTTCACATGAGCCTAGCACTAAGAGTAAATGGTGATTTTACTCAGTATGAAAAGACTTCCAAAGACCACTAAAAGAAATAATCCTTATTCAAAGATCAGTTGCTAACATATTTACATACAATGCACAAAAGTGCAGCCAAAGCATTCTAACAAAACTTTTTTTTTTCAAATTGCCCCCACAAATATCTACTGAATACATGCTATGTCACAGTCACTATGCTTTATTACACAGTATTATTCTAGAAGGATTCCTGCAGTAGCCTCCATGGATCTCCCTCCTGGTGTTCATACCCTGTTGTGATTCCCCTCCCCTTGTACAAAGGCAGAACCTTGACTTGGTCCCAACAAACAGAAGATGGCAAAAGTAATGGGGTGTATGTGATTGTGTGATCATGTACATAAGATTATAGTGCCCATCTTGCTAGAGTCTCTCTCCCTTGCTGGCTCTAGGAAGCAGGCAGGCATGTTGGATAATGAAAGCAAGGAAATGAAGGTGGCTTCTAGAGGCAGAGAGGGGCCTCCAGCCAAGAGCCTATAAGGGTCTCCAGCCAGAACTCAGCAAGAAAAAGAATCTCTCAGTTCTACAATCACAATGAACTGAATTCTGCCAAAGGCCTGAATGTACTTGGAAGCAGATCCTTCTCCTGTTGACCCTCAGATGAGAATGCAGCTCTGGCTGACACCTGATTGCCTGTGAGACCTCCCCTGAGCAGAAGACATGGTTTGGCGGAGCCTACACTCCTTATTCACAAAAACTGGGAGATAACAAATGTGTGTTGCTTCAAGCCACTAATGTTGTGGTAATATTGTCACAAAGTAACAAGTAACCAGGTCCTCTGTCTTTCTCTGTCTTTCTTGACCTTGAAAATTTGGGAGCATGCAGGCCAGTTATTTTGTAAGGTCCCTCAATCTGGGTATGTTTGTTTGGAAATCCCTCAATCTGATCCTCATGATTAGATTCAGATTCAGGAGTAACAGAAGTGATCTTGTATCCTTCTCAGCATATCCTATCAAAAGGTGTATATGCTTTATACATATAAGTGTATTATTGTATACATAAGTGATATTAAATTGATCATGTAGTTAGATCCACAAGTTTTTTCATTGTAAAGATACGATTTTCCCATGATAACTGATAAAAAAAAAAAACAACTTGTGAGGAGATACTTTAAGACTATGTAAACATCCCATTCATCATCAAACTCTCACTTATTAGTTTTAGCAACCACTGATGATTTTCTAACTACATAGTTCCTTTTGTATTTATTAGCTGGCATTCTCTTCTTTCTGTTGACTTACTTCTCTAGCGATTTCTTTATATCAGAGTGAAATCACAGTTTCTTATTTTAGTCAGTGGTTACAATTTGCTATTACTTTATATTTTGATATTCAAATTGATCCGGATTTGTTCATTGGAAGCTCCCTTCAGCTACATCCTCTGTCCTTCTGATATGTTGCCATCATTTTAAGCCTTTCTAATTTTCTAGCACAAGATTTTCCAGGCATATCTTATACGTTTCCTGTCCTAGACCTGGAACTTTTTCTCCAAAGACTCTTGGTTCCTTTTAAAGTGGAGAATGGCATTTAGAAGCCAAAGTCTGGGTACTTAGTGTACTCATTGCTATTGAAATGTTATTGCTGCTAGTACCTCCCAGTGAGAAAGCTGAAGTAGATACAGAGATATATTTAACAAAATATGTGTAAGACCAATGCACTAAAAACTAGAAGATATTACCAGGAAAACTTTTAAAAGACTAGAATAAATGGATAAATATACTATATTCGTGGATTGTAGGACTCATTAAGATATCAATTACGAAGATGTCTTCTTAGCATATTATAAGGTTGCAAGTCTATATATTGGCTGGGATTGTGGTCACATCTGAGGCTTGACTGGGGAAATATCTGCTTTTGTGCTCAAAAAGTTTGGTAGCAGAATTTTCTTTGTTGTATTGTGAAGACTGAGGGATTCATTTTTTTTTTGCTGACTAGAGCTCCTTCTAGGCTGTCAGCTAGAGGATACCCACAGTTCTCAGAAACTGCCTGTACTTCATCATGTGGGATTTCCCTGCATGATACACAACTACACCCCCCCATATTTAATTTTTAACCTCCAATTCTATTTCAATACTACAATGTATGTTCTAGTCTTCCCCCTTCAATAGTTAGAAACTTGGATATCATTATAAGTGCAAATATATTAATTTTCTCAAGCCTGGAATACACAGGATTGCTGCAAGGGGGCAGAATATACTGTGTGGCATTTGGGGGGAAAAAAGCAAAGCAGGAAAGTTTTTCATGACTTTTATAATTCAAATTCTTTTTTTTTTGAAAGGAACTTGATCATAGATTTATTTTTTTCTGGTTGTATGATCAAAACCTTCAACAGTAGAGGTAGGTAAAAGCCAAATCATGTTGAACTTTGTAAGCCACATTAGAGAGTTTGGGCTTTATTCCAGTATATTGGGAACTGGAAGGCTTTCCGTTAAATCATTGCACATTTATTTGTTGTGAATAGCAGTAACAGCATTTTTGAAGTTATTTCCTGGTAATGTTTGTTATTTACTCAATCTTCAACTCATTCTACAACAAGATTGGAGATGCTTAGTGCAATCTGTACCAGCAAGTTAACACATTAAATAATCTAGCAAATAGGGATAAAGAATAAAATGGAGCTGGGGAACAAGAGGTCAGGGTGAGGTCAATGCAAAATATGCTCCCCTTTAAGAACTTTACAATTACAGAGGTTTTGTTACAAATTTTATCTGAGATCTCTGGAGACTAGAACAGTCTGAAATACCTCATCTCCCAATCCCTTGTGATATGCTCACTTCATATAACAGGCCTTCACAGTAACCCCCAATCTACCATGTACATCACAGAGAATTCAGACCCACTGATGGGAGAATCCATAAACTGTTTTATTTTGTTTTGTTTTCAAGTAACTTTTCAGAAAACTTCCTGGTTTCTAATAATTTGACCTTTTCAGTTTAAAAGAAAAAATGGACATTTAGATAGTTTACTTAATCAAGACAACCAACAGAAGCAAATAATTCAAGCCAAAAATTCACTCCATCTTTTGTAGGTAAGCAGAATTTTAAATCATAATTGACCTCCTGTTAGGAGAAATGCGTGGATTTCCACAGGGAAAAACTGAGCACCGAGGGCAGTCTCTAGCTCATGAGCACTGTAATCACACATCAGGATCACAGTAACAAATTAGAGCTCACATTTTAAAATCTGATATAATTTATCATGCATTATGTCACATTCTACTGCTTTGCTTACTTTTTATTGGCTTGTGGTTACTTATATACAACAGTGAAGTGTCAGAAACTGAAGTTACAGAAAGACAACTATTTAATGCAGGAAGGATAAACCATTGCATTGGGGGGATTGGAAGGCATTTTCTAAAGTTCTTACATTATCAATTTAATCATGCGTTTCTATGTAGTGAGTAATGTCTTACATTCTTGCCAAGAGTATTTTGAAAGGACTTTGTTAAAAGTATGTCAGCTCGATTACTTAGGGTATATCACTGATAATAGTGTCCTTCACACGTAGTGAAACATACAACTCCTGATTTAATTCTACCCCCAAATTAGGTCACTGCAAAATACCATATTAAAACTGCAAATTGCGGGACAAGAAGATGGAGATGAGAACAAAGCAAAAGGAAGACACCAACTTCATTCTTGTAAAGCATGATTGGGACAGGGCAAAACAGAGTAGGAAGGCTGAGCCCTTTTAAACGGATACTTTTTTGTAGTGTGTGTGTGTGTGTGTGTGTGTGTGTGTGTGTGTGTGCGCGCGCGCGCCCGTGTTAATTCCATTTAAATATGACGAATTAACTTAAACTTGGGCTAATGGGCTGCTGTGCACTGTACCCGCGTAGTGCCTGTGCTCTCAAGTTAACCTCATTGTACAGAGGTGCCCTTGTTCTCTGACTTCATACACAAACCATCATAATTATTTCAGTTTACCTTTTCCTTTTCCTAGGAAATCTTGTTCCAGCCATGAAAAGGGAATGTTTGATGCAGACACCTAATTTGTAACTATTATTGTCGTTAATATTAACATTTTAAACACGGGAATGGCTTTGTTGGAAGTTACCCACCAGGACCCGCAAATCTGTGGCGCACGCCCCAGCTCTCCTTAACCCGCACGGTTGCTGGGGTGCTTCGAACCCCCGGGGCTGACTGGGCTCCGAGGAAGGTCGATGATCCCGGTTGCTCCCAGACCCAAGCCCTGGGTTGGAGGAAAGCGAGGCCAGACGGTCATTGTTCAGTCAGCCCAGAGGAAAAAGTGCCCAGGGTAGCAGCGCCTCTTACTTTGCGTGGAAACTTCCCCTAGCTCCAGCTTTCGGGATTTAGGATGGGCGCACACATCGCGACTCTCCCTTTCTGACAGCGGGGCATCTGCGAACACACCCACAGTCACCTTTGCGCGCTCCCCTGGATCCCGCTCAGCACACAGCGCACCCCAGCGGTGGCGTGGCCTCCTTCCAGCCGTGGCCACTTAGCTTCCGGAGAGCTCGCCAGTTGCCTCCGCCGCCGCCTTGGAATCTGGGGACCTGAGACACTGCGAGACCCGGTTTCCACCAGACCCCAGGGAGGACGCGCGGCTGCAGAGCCTGCCCCACCCGCCACACCTGGGAGCGGTGAGGACCGGGAGAGGAGGGGCGCGGCAAGAGGCTGGCCAGGAGCCCGAGCAGCTTCGCCGAAAGCCAGCCGGACTGGAGCAAGGCGGAGGGGGAGGGTCTCGGGGCAGAGTCCTGCTCCTCCGAGGGAGGGACCCCAGCTGGGGTGGAAAACAGCACAAACCAGCTGCAGAGACTCGGGGCGCGGATCATGGAGCGGGCCAGCCCGGGCCCCGGGGGGTCGCAGTTGCAGCGGGACCAGGATTCGGTGGAAGCGTGGCTGGATGATCACTGGGACTTTACCTTCTCTTACTTTGTTAGGAAAGCCACCAGGTAAGAAGAGGACCCCCTGGAAGACTCAGCCGGGTCGCTGAGAGTGACCTGGGGGCTCATCTCTCTCCCCTGTTGAATTTTCCTCTGCCTTCACCGTTAAACAACCTCCGTTCCCAGGCCCTTGGCTTTTTAAGTAGGTCCTTGGTCCTGTTAGGGTATAGAGATCTCGACTTTATGGCAAGTACAGTCGAAAAGCCCAAACATGGGATTCGATCCAACTTGCTCACAAAGTTCAAATACAAAAATGTACATGCGGACCCCCCCCCCCCCGCCCCCCAGACATACACCTCGGCTGCCCTGGTATTCCCTGAGAGCAAGATTATTTATATACACCCGCGCTCATGGGCCTTCCTCCAGCCCTTCTCCAGCCTCCTGGTCCCCCTAAATCTCCTTAGCGAAACCAAAACAGTTTTTGAGCCCCTTCCCTGCAGCTCCGGAAGCACCATTTCCAACTCGGTCCTAGCGGCTCCGCTCCTCCCCCGTCCCCCCTCGCCCCGGCCCTTGGCGGGGCGGGGAAGCCGGGGTAGGGGCGAGACCACGAGGAGCCCAAAGGCTGCAACATGCCGGAATCTTCCCAGAGTAAGTGCTGTCGCCTTTTGCCCCCTTCCAGTCCTTAGTTTGGCCCGCGCGTTTCCTTTCACTCTCTCCTGCTCCCAAGGCGGCGCCGCTGAAACCGCTCCGCAGAGGGGTTCGCGGCGCGCACACAAAGGGCGCGGGGGAGGCGCGGCGGGAGCGGACAGCTGGGGGCTGGCGGGTCCCGCGCGGCCCCAGCCGACCCCAGAGGCCAGCTCTTTCTGGTCGAGAGCCAAGCGCCGGGCGGCCGCTGCGGAGGGCTGGGAGGAGGGCGCCTGTCCTTTGGGAGGCGGCCGCCCGGGGGGCAGTTGGGCGCGCGTGGGAAACGCTCGCCTTGAGTTGGGAAGGCATTGGGGCTGAAGCCGAGGAAGGAGGAGGTGGAGAGGGGAGTGTGTGGCGGGCGGATCCCTCAAAGCCTGAGGAGTTGGTGGGAAGCCGACTCGGGCTGATTCCAGGACGCACCTCTTCGGAGAAGGGTCCCGTGTCCTCCGCCGCCACATCCAGGCAGCGGCCGTCGGGCAGCCGGCGCTGGCCGCCTCGGCCGCTAGGGAGACGCACTCGAGGCGGTGATGGTGGAGCGGCCAGCCGGGGCACGGCGCTGGGGTCCCACCCGCCCGCGCTCCGTCTCCGCTGTGCCGGGCGCTCCCCACCAGGGGGCGGCGCAGCGCGGGACAAGCGGGCGGCGGCTGGCAGCGGCGCGGTGGCGGGGTCGGTAGGGGAGCGGGCTTGGAGTCACCGCCTCACCTGGGCACGTCGTCGCCCCCCGGCGCCTCTGGAATCCAGGGTCTGCGGAGCCCGCATGGTCCGCACTTCGAACTTCCCTTGTTTGATATGTTGCCCTTTGGAGACAAAACCAGGTAGTTCCTTCAGCATCCCCTCCCTTCCCACTTTCCCTGGGGGCGCGGGGCCGGGTGCTGGGGTGGTGGCGCCCGGGTCACAGCAGCGGAGGAATCTTCATTGAAAATGGACTGACATTTTTGTTTTCCTTTATTCTCTTGCGGTGTATTACTTTGGTATCTTAGAAGGGACTCTTTTTTTAAGGCTGTTTTTCCTAACGAATTTGTATCGATTTCATTACTTTCGGGGTTTTTTTTGATAGAGGCTACTGCTTAGGGCAAATCTTACCTCTTCTGTTTAATTACTCCGCCCTCTTTTTAAAGTTGGCTTCCCCATTTTGGCCTTCTTCCTTCAGAATCTTAAATCTGGAGCAAGCGGAGGATAAACCCAGGAAAGAAAGTGATTTCTTTTCAAAACACACTTTTCTGCGAGTGTAGGGTAAGGCACTAAGACCATCTAGATCTGGAATTGCTGATTGCTGTGGCCGACAGTTTTCAGCGGTCACCTGCTACTCCGAGGCCATCTGCCCCTCGTTTCCTTTCCCCCTTGCACTCATCCACCTTTCCGCCCTCGTTGAACGGGGAGTGAGCAGGAGAACTGGGCTGATTTTTTTTTTTTTAAGTGTGTCAAGGTGTTTTTGGGAGGTGGCATATTACTAATAGTTGAAAGAAAAAAGTGATTTGTCTTATAAATCAACATAAATTGTCCTTTTCTTTTTTTCCCATCTCTCCCTTTAAAGTCAGAAATTTGGGATTGTTTGGTGGTTCTTTTTAAGTAGTCATAGGTAAGAACACCTCATTCCGAGCCTGCCAAAACTTTGAAAAACATTTTACTGGAAAATAAATGGAAAGAATTAAATTTACTTTTCTTTTCACATTACTTCTTCTCCCAAGTAGCAAAAGATTAAAATCCCAATTTCTCAAAATTACACTGCTCTGTGTAAAATTTAGATCATCTGAGACTCTATATGAAGATTTTTTAAGTTAGCTTTTGTATTATAGTTTATATTGACATAGGCTGACCACTTTCTCTGATATGTGTATGTTGTGTGTATATATTCTTATGTATTTATAAGAGCTTATGTTGAATAGGAGTTGGAAAACGAAAGTATAAAATGTTTAAGAGTAGTACAGGCCCTCAGTTTTAAGAGTTATGAAGTGCTGAAAGTTGTCAGTTTAAAGAATATAATCTAAGAGCTTGTGTGTAGTCAGAGGTTCCCGTTTGGTCTTATATTTGGTGGCATTAACTCGAGATTTAAGATTGCGAGATTAGACAGTAGTTGATTATAAAAATGCCAAACTTCTAAACCCAGTGTGAGTCTTATGGTTGTAGTAAAAATTTATTTGCAGACATTTTAACTTTACAGCTAAGATTTTTTTTTTAACTAGAAGCTCACATTACTTCGCTTTTTTCCTTTTGTTACATTTTGTAAGTGTAATGTGAATACTGTCAGTGATTCAGAAAACCCATGAAACAGTTCTGTAGAAACATTTAACATGTTTTAAAATTTAAAAGAAATTTGGATACACTTAGATTGGCCATCTGTGAGTGTAGACAGGCATGTGAATGGAACTGTTTCTACATTATTTGATTTGATTGTTGTCATTTGACATTCATGCATGCCTCTTTATCCTATCTCCAGACTGAATGATCTGTACTCAATAGTAGTCATCGAACAGAATGAAGGTTCTGGCATTCCTAAATTCTCATTTAAATACCCATGGGTTTGGTTGACCTCGAAAGCAATTCTGCCGCTGTATTAGATTGTTTCCTGTATCTTCAAATACAAAGCTAAGCACCCAGTTAAAAGCTAAAAGCTTGGAGCACAGATGCTTTTTAGTAATCACAGACTGTTGATGTGAATTTGAGAGTGTTGGTTGAACAATCCATAACATAATCTTTTGGCATAAAAAAATAATTTGAGACTAGTAAAAGTACAACATATGGAAAATTTCCACCCTCACTATTCTAGACAACTTCCTCAGTCCTACCCGCCTGAGTTACTGTGTTAATCAAGGGCTCTAATCTTCATGTATTTGCAAATGAAGTCTTCTGGGTGCTAATGCCACTTAAACAGCTGTTGTTATTCTTGACAGCATATTAAAATAATGTTACCTTTCATTAGTTACTAATCATCTCTGCCATTGTCGGTGATGTTATAGTTTATTTAGCATGGTAGGGGTAACATGATTGACTTTACTGCTTTGTTTTGTACTAGGCTAAAGCTTGAGAATATTTGGCATATAATGAAAATAGGAGTTACTAAGTGAGGACAAGTTTTTATGATCGCTTGGATCAAAGTCCAGAAACAGAAGTTTTACACTCCCAAGTAGCTTTCTGCGATAGACCTTTTATTTGACACTGCAAAGCTGTGCTGAATTACTTGACATTTTTTTCTTCATTATTTTTTCTCATCTCTAAAAGCTTAACATTTTTATTTGCAAGATATTTATTTTAAAATCAGATGATGGATATAAAATAAATATTGCTATCTACTTTTAAAAATTATTGTGTCTGTAATTATATAGGAATATAATTTTCAATTTTCAGACAACTGATTTGTTAAGCATATTTGATCAAACTGTCACTAAGTGTTGAATATAATAAAACCCTGTGATTGTTGACTCAGTCTGACTTTAATATTATTTATAATATTTTTATGATGGTAAATCTGATGCAATAACGGCCTTTTCTTTTTGTATTGTTTATAACCAGGGTTCATATAGCCAGCTCTAAACTGCTTTTTAGTGCCCTAAGAGTACTCATATGTATGGAATTCCTTTCTCCTAGAAGAAGCTGTAGGAGCCCCTGAAATAATGTTTCTCATGGCCCCTTCTATCTCTAGTGTTCTCAAGGTTTCAAAATCAGACCCATTTTAGAGCCTGCAGTACAAGGTCATGGTTCCTAAGAATGTGGTAGAATTAATGCAGTCGCAACTAGTCACAGATGGTATCTCAAAATAAATCTATCTGCTTAGCTAACAAAATCTGAAATAGGCATATAGTACAATTCAGTAGCTTTTTTTCAGATCTGTATTTTCCTAGGATCATGTTTTCAACATCTCAAGACATGCAATATTTAACATTTTGAATATGTTGTGCAACAAAATTTTCTTTTTAAGTAATTCCACCTAAGCAGTTAAATATTTAAAATATCTGAAACTGGCTTTCAAGTTGTACAGGTAAAGTTTCATCCTTATCTGATTACAGGGAAGGTGTCTTAGTAATATGCTTCCTTTCCTTTAAATTTGAAAACACAAATTAACTTAGAACTTTGAACTTCCCAGTACATTTTAATAATGCTCAGGAAAGATTTCTTCCGTCGTTGAAAAGGTTACGCAGAACTGGTTGATGTTTATTGGTTTATTCCCAAAACATTTTTCACATTAATAATTTATTAAACCTATAACTGTTAGGTTCAGTTAGATTTGCTCTTTGTTCTCAGAGTTGATTGTAGGATAAAAACCTCTTCCTAGGATGAAAGCCTTTGGTAAAGACTTAAGGACAATTAAATAAATCACTGAGTTGATTGATAGTGGAGGGTTGAAAAATGACTAATTTCTGAATTTAGGATGCAGACTAGCTACTGACTTTGCAGGACTTCCGATGAAATTCGTTTAGCTGGACAGATGTAGATTCCATTACAGCTGATTGATGTGGTCTTGGAAATATCTGTTATATCAGGTTCTCAGCAAAAAGTGCCTGGGAGCGATATACCTAGGCATAAAAATTGAAGAAAGTCTTTCCACATGAGTCATTCATCTGATACTTAGCTCTGTAATCTTATTTACTGACTTGGTATTCTCATTTTGTTTGGAATTATATATATTTTTTCATGATGTAAATGTTGTATTCATTTTCTCTAACTGGTGGGAATTTATACTTATGGCCAACCAAATGTTTCAGGCAGGTAAAGCTAACTGAGTGTTAGGTTTTTAAGAATCATTTTGGTAAGTATTCTAAAAAGCTTTTTGAGACACTTGGGACACTCAGCTGGTTAAGCATCCAATTCTTGATTTTGACTCAGGTCATGATCTCACAATTTGTGAGATCTAGCCCCGTATCAGGCTCTGCACTGACAGCGTGGAGCCTGCCTGGGATTCTCTCTCTCTCCCTCTCTGTCTGCCCCCGTTCCCCTCTCTCTCAAAAATAAATAAATAAAAACATTAAAAAGATAAAATAATTAAAAAGCTTTTAAAGATATTTATTTATTTCTCTGGTTTATAGTTTGTACTAAGCATGCTTTTTAAAGTGTTATGTGCCATTGTTAGCTTCTGTATCCTTCAAGACTTTCCCCTTGATTCTGAATTCTAAAATCAGCAAATTATCTTCTGTGAATAATTTTATTAAATCTAAACTTGGGAGAAAAAAAGATCTCCATCTAATATATCCTCAGTGATAATTATAAAAAAAAATAGCAATCATTATTTCTACTCTCTGTTGAATACCTATGCTGAGGTTGAAAGAAGAGAAAAAAATCCTGATGCTTTAAACTGATGAAATAATTAAAACACACACACATACACACATGCAGGATTTTTGAACTTTAGATTTAGAAAAGATCTTTAATCCAGTGTTTCTCAAACTTAAGTAATGTTCTCCTGATAAGAAAGACATTCTTATTGATCTGTGGTATGTTAGTTAGAAAACTTTTGGTCATATGTAACCCTACTTGAATTTATACAAAATTGTCTTACATAATTAAGTGCCTGGAAATAGATTTGTCTGTGAAATTCATCTGATCAAATATTGTCGGGATTCTGTTTGTATGTAAATCTGTTTAATCTGTTTGTCCTTCCTTCAGCCCATCCATCCATCCATCTATCCATCCCATCCTTCCATTCATTTTTTGGCCCTGTGCTGTGTTGGCTTTATTCTGTATGCTTTCTTTATGTGCTGGAAGTGTTTTCATGGCAACTTTCTGTGGGTCTTAAAATCCTGATGTTAGAGAACTACCGAGTCATCTGTGTCAGTCCTCTCAAACTTTCTCTGGCCTTGCTTGAGTCATGTGCCTGCTCTGGTCCAGTCAGTGTATCCAGAAGAATAGGGTCGTCCGACTACTTTCTTGGGGCAGGTAACCCATAATGTGATATGCCATTGAAGGAGAGGGAATTCCTAAAAGAAAGTGATATAGACATAGCCAGAAATTCTAGGTATCTACCATACCTAGTGTTGGACTTCCTTGTATTTAATGTTGGTTAAATATGGGATTCCTAAGAGTAGGTATAATTTAATCATAATTTCAGCATTTTTCCAATTGTAATACCAAAATAAATTTATAAGCTAACTATGAATAAGAATGGTAAAACTCCAGCCAGATGCAGATTGACAGTATTTATTACATCACCCTTGCAGACTGCATATGGCCCTGACTGCTCAATAAAGAGTTTGGTGAGGTCAGTTCACCTTTGCTACAGTTGCCCTAATGATGATTCACTTCTCCCACTGGGTCCGAACAGTCATGAAGCTTTTATTGCTATAGCATAGCTTTTGTGTTTTTGTTTTTTTTTTTTTTTTTTTTTTTGCTTGGTTTGAAGACACACTTGCAGATTAAATTTGTCTGTTTTTTATTTTTTTCTTTATCCTAGAACCATTGAGCTGTTCATATGGTTGTAAACACAGATATAAATCTGAGTGTTAAAATTGTAGGCTAGTACTTGGTTTGAAGGTGGTCATCCCAGTATTTTAAAGTGTACTTCTTTCACCGTTTTTAGGGGTTTTAATTGTCATCAGTGTGAAAACACAAAATTAGAACACTTTCATAGAAAAATTACAGATCTTTAAAACGTACTTGTTTTGGATTCTCAGGCCTTCTCATACCTCAGATTGAAAAATGGCAATCTAGTGCAGTCTTTCCCATATGCAAAACAAATCAATTTACATATTTACAGCATAGATGTCAGTTATGATGTGTTCTTTCAGATGTAAGTAGGTTTTCCTTTAAGGAACGTTTTTCATACATGTGATTGCAAATGCATGGAAAATTACAAAACCTGTTTCTTTTAACTCTCCATCAAATGTGAATGTGAAACCATATGAAGCGATTCTGCATTTTATTTATATTTGGTCCCAGTCAACTTCTCAGATGTTTTCATAGCTGGAGAAAACTTGGAAATACTAAGTAACTTCAGGCAGAGCATTCATTTCCTTTTCATACCAGATCCAAGAGAACTGATCACGGTAACATCACAGTAGACATTATGTGAGGATGTCACTTGGAGGTGCTCCAAATCTCCCCAGTTTCATTTAACAGCCTATTATTATGGTATATTCATCTTTTCTTCATCCGAGCCAGTGCTTCTCAAAAGGGATGCTATTGGCATTCAGTGGTGACCTTTTTTTGTTGTTGCGAGAGACTGTTCAACAAATTGCAGGTTATTTAACATCCCTGGACCCCAGAAACTAAATGCCAGGAGCACTCCCATCATTGTGACCCACAGTTCCAAATGCCCCCAAGGATTGGTGCTATTACTTGGTTAGGAGCCACTGTTCTGAATTGTTTACTATTGATTTTTACTGATGTTGGTTAAGGGCCCTAGGTAGGAGCAGTCTAAGCTTCAACCCTAGAACTTTTTCTTTCAAACAGTATGAACTTAGGTGCTTTATTTGCCTTTTCTGTAAAATGGAAGCAGCATTTACTTCATAGAAATTTAAAGGAAATAATGCATATTTCCTTCCTTTTTGGAGAGTGAATTTCAGTAGTTTACCTTGAGAATCATATAATCACAAACTTTGATAGTCATTTCTTTATTCTGGTAAGTGGGAATTAGAACAATAAAACAGCGATTTTTATAGACTTTAAGAGTCCTTGGGGTGCCTGGGTGCCTCAGTTGGTTGAGTGTCCGAGTCTGACGTCAGCTCAGGTCATGATCTCACAGCTTGAGTTTGAGCCCTATATCGGGCTCTGTGCTGACAGCTCAGAGCCTGGAGCCTGCTTTGGATTCTGTGTCCCTCTCTCGCTCTGCTCTTCCCCTGCCCATGCTCTGTCTCTCTCGCTGAAGAATAAATAAAATCTTAAAAAAAGTCCTTATATTTTACATGAATATTAATGATTTGAACAGAGCCATTTGTGGATTGTTGTGCTACTGGAAAGGTAATTGGACCGGGAGTCCAGACCTCCCAGGGTGGGTTGTCCCCAGCTTTGGGACTGGCTCAGGTTAATAACCCTGGGTTTTAAAGTGGGAGTGGAGGTGGGGTGGGGAGGAATCAAGGCAGAAAAATTCATTAATGAGCTGAAAAAGCTCTTTCAACCCTAAGCATTCTTTATTTTCACAAGGAGACAGATTATCAGATTCTCAGATTGAATAGTTTCCTTCTTTAAGTACTTTCCAGAAATGAGTAGTGGATCCAGGTCAAATTATGCAAACAGTGTAACTAAAACTGTATAAAATCAGGATCAAAGAGCAGGAAAAATATCTAACATTATACTTTATGTGAGTTACTTTTGTGTTTTTCCTACGGATAATTTTAGCAGATTTCCATATAAGTTATCAACCATCGCTTTCCAGACAGGAAATTAGTACACTCTTTGTAATTCTGGTTTTAAAGTGATTAATTCACATGACCTACGAAATAAAAAAAGCACTGGAGAGAAAGAAAAAGGGATGATGTTTTAATAGTAAACTTAAAAGCATGGGAATGCATTGTTTTTTCTGGATCGTTCGGGGCCTGCAGTTTTTTACCCTGTTTTGTTTTGAGGCACCCTGCAAATCTCCCCAAATGCTACACTGCTCAAGGACTTGCTGCGTAGCTGTGCTTGAGGCCCAGGCTTCAGCCTTCCAGACTTTCCTCAAGCGAGCCCCTTGGGTAGGAGCTAAAACAGACCAACTTTAGTCCCCAAATCTCTAGCAGAGTGTTAAAGCATTTTTTTGGTCTAGTATTAAAACCATTCTCCAGTTTAGAATTATGGTTACTATGAAATATTGCTATAATTTTCATTATAGGTAATTAGTTATGTTTTCTCACATGTGTTGTCAGTTTTATTTTATCTTTCAATTTTTTCAAAAAGAATCATCCCCAAATCTCTAACTTATTTTTGCAAAAAAAAATTTTAAGTAGTAATGGAGAAACAAACTATGTTCTTGCAATTATTTTTCTCACCTGTTAAGTTCTTTATTTTTATATGTTATTCAAAAAATTACATCATATGTAAGTGTAGTTATTTGTCTAGGAAGTCTTATGTTTTTTCAGTTATAATTTGAGAAAACACTAACATTAAAGCAACTTAATTTTTTTTCATGTGTTTCTGTAGAGATATTAGTGTTTTAAAACTAGGAGCTTCAGAAGAAGCAATGGCTGACATCTAGTTACTCTGTACAAGCCCACTGAATAAATTGTTTTTCCAAAAAAAAAAAAAAACCACTTTTGAAGATGTACTCCATTATTTAATAATGTTTGATTAACTTAAAAATAATAATTATTGTGTATTAAACACTGTATTAAACATAACATTTGTATGTCCCAGACTCTATGCTGTCACTTTATATGCATTATTTCCTTTAATTTTCTGAACAACCTGAGAAAGGTTATGTCATTATCTTCATTCATTTTATTGAGGGAGTGAATAATATACCTAAGGTTTCACCCTTAGAAAGAAATAGCTGTGGGTTTGAAGCTCAAGTCTGTCCCACTTAGGGCCCTTCCCCACCAGGCTTTACTGAAGTTTAGTGTCAGTGTTAAAGGAAGCAAGGCAAAGGCTCATAGATTTAATATCATGTGGAATCTAACTCAGGAAGAGGTTAAAGTTTCTCCTAGGGCCCCTTAATGTGCATACGCATTACTAAATGATTTGCTTAGAGACTTTGCCCAAGTGGGTTTAGTTTCCATCTATAATTTTAGAGTATTAAAAAGTGGGAACTCTCCAATGACATTTTAAAATAGAGTGGCTGAATATTTAGGTACTAGGCCATCACAATTATATTTTTAGTATTAGAACACAAATACCCTAAATACAATATATTTTCAAATAATTTTCATCCTTTGGTACATTTTTTTAGGCAAGAGTACAAAATGCATTGAACTAGTTGCTCTACAATTAGGTTTCATCTAATTGTATTTTTAACTCATGAGAATTACTGTGTTTATATCACAATTTTACTTTGCCTCGTAAATTTTCCTTTTTTTTCCCCTTAGGTTTCTAGATGCCAAGAAATATTCTATAAAACCCAGACAGAATATTTTAATCATTTTCCCTTTCAAGACATCTGGAATATTAAATGTGCATTTTAAAGCATTTCTGTCTTTTTCAAGATTCATTTTGTAAGATGAGTGAGCACTTCATCTTTGGTGGAAAGTAAATATATTGCTGCATGGAGCCCTTATGGACATAGGCATCTGTGTGTGTGTGTGTGTGTGTGTGTGTGTGTGTGTGTGTGTCTTTTGCTAACCATATTTGAAATCTCTACAAGAGTTTACATCTGTCTGTCCTGTGAGTAGGTTTTGCATTTCCTATTTAATACTTTTAGATAGAAGGTATTTGGAAGAAGCTGTGGCATGTCTAGATGAGTGGAAAATTTCTAGAACATAAGCTATAAATTGTAGTTTTCTTTTCTGTCATAGGTCTATAATAATCTTGTGTGAAAATGAGAAATTGAAAAAGGAGGAAAGTTTTGATTCCTAACAGAGTATATGCCTTAAGTTACCTTTCATTTTTTCAATGAGGATTGCTAATCAACTTGTAATATTTTTATAAAGAAGATGAGGTGTGCCTAATATATAAACTTAAACCTATTTAAATATCTATAAAAAAGGTATTACTAGATTTGAAACATTAAGTTAAATCATTAACTTAGTGGAGTCTATCATTTTAAGAAGTATACTTTTATCTACTTAAAAAAATAGAAGTACACAGGGTTCTGCCATGTGTATAATTTTGAGGAAATAAACTCTGTTACAACTATCATAAAAAAATGACCATTCATCTTCTATGCTTCCCCCCCCACCCTGAATTTTTTTTATCTTTTTTTTTTTATCATTCACAAATTAATTTGGTCATTCCTCTGTGTATTACTAAAAATGCAAAATGTTCAACACTGGAAATATGCAGCTCAGCCTTTTCCTGCTGCAGCTGCTGGAACCTGGCTTCCTGGCCTTTTGAGTGCATGAACTCATTTAATTTTGTAGGGTGCTCCACCTACTTTGTAACACCATTTTGAAGGGTGTGGTGCTGGCAGTATTGTAAAGAACCCCAGTGAAATCAGAATGCATTAAACAATATTCTTCATGACACTGATTTTTTATATCAAATTGCCATTGCATGAGCAGTTTGGGCTGTAAGAGTCTTCCCTAAAGTAGGATATGGAGACCGTAAACTTCTGATTGAATTCATTATTTAAAAAGGTTTGAAATTTAAAATTCAGGGCACATGCATGACAACTCTTGGCAAGTTTTTGGCAGCTGCCATTTGGCTTTATTTCCTATTATCTAATTAATATCAGTCATTTGGGCTCTTTACGTGCACAGTGGGGGAAAGGGTCCCTCTGCGCCTCAGCAGCATCTATGATGTATACAAGTTTGAAACCACAGATGGTGTTCACATTGTGTTACCTGAGAGGAATAGCTCCCAATGTTGATTTTGGTACCCTCCAGGATCTACTTATTTTAAGACATATTGTAAAAATTAAAAACAAACAAACACAAAACTAAATTTAATCTACCCATTTAAAAATGGTATATAATACAATTCATTTATGAAGTAAGAAATTTTTTGTGTCAAAATAAGGAAGGATATAAGTGACTGGAGGATAACAGATTTTGGTAAGGAGAGAGGGAATGATTTGGATGGGATGTTAAACATCAGGATCTTATCATCAACTATAAACTCTTGGCACCAATTTTCACTGCATTTCCCTGGGCTATGGCTTTACTTCAAGTTTCTGGGCCCTGTTAGCTTTCATTAACAGCCTTGTAAAGTGAAATCAA
The DNA here is from genome assembly GCF_007474595.2 of Lynx canadensis. NCBI lineage: Eukaryota > Metazoa > Chordata > Mammalia > Carnivora > Felidae > Lynx > Lynx canadensis. The sequence continues at coordinate 104,954,036 of NC_044306.2, forward strand.
CCAAAAGACTCTAAGAGGGCTGTCCTGCTTTTAAGTGCTCCCAGGTTTGCCAGGCAGTTGGCAAGGACATGCTTATCCATGACAGCAAAGTCTCTAAGTTATTAGTGCTTGTAGCACGGAGTAAAAATACCTGTGGAACTTGTGTCTCTTTCCTTTTTGCTCAGATGGTTAGGATGCAACTTGCATAGAATTATGATGTAACTCTTATTCTTGGGGAGGAGGAGGAACTTCATGGGATTCTATAAAGAATGGCATTCTGCAGTATCTGCTTTGGCCAAGGACTTGAGGACTCAAGCAGTCGTCAGGATGCCAGTAGCCAGCCTGTTTCCAGACCCCATTTAGCCCACTTAGCCTGTGGTGTTGTACACCAGAAACACCTTTCTCTCCTCATCCTTTTTCTGATTCTCTTGGGGGAACTTAATGAAGAAATGAACAGCTACTGCTCCTTAGCCCAAACCCTGTGTCTCCATTGGAATGAGTATGAAGGGTTCAGGAGATAGCAAAATCTTAAATATACGGAAGAGATTTTGGAATGCTCCTACAAGCATTTTCTAATTTAACTTATGTATCAGCCTTGTGTGGTGAGTGAAGGAGTCATGAGGTCGTTCTCCTGTTTAAAAGAAGAGGAAGCTGAGGGGCAAAAAGACATTGAGTTGACTGACCTAATGATAACCTGTTGACCTGTTGATAAAGTCAGACTTTGTAGGGGGTCTTAGTGGCTTGTTAATACAGCTGCCCATGTTTACACCTGAAAAACTTGAACTCCAGAGAAGTTTTGACTGGTTTGGCATCATATCTGTGTAGTCTTATAGCTGGAACTAGCATTACCTTCTGATTGCCTGTTTGCTATTCTTGACTTCATACCTTGCCGAAGACAGCACCTTGCACTTCACATAAAGTAATCAGAACAGGTGGTGTTTCCCCTGGTTTATAGAAGATAAAATTGAAACTCAGAGGAAGAAAATTGTTTGTCACTGGTCATAAAACTCATTAGTAACAAGTGCTTAGGTTAGAACTCAAGTCTCCTAAAAACATAGCCCCTTTATGCTTCGTAGTCCCAAGAATTTTTAGCAACTAGTCAGTCTCTGTTTTATGAGTCAATTATAATTTGTTTTTTCTCTATGAAAAATACATGGTGTGGTTTTGAGAGTAAACTGAAAGAACTTAGTTTAAAGAGGAATTTTATACTACTAATTATTTATCTCTAAGCTTTCAAAAGGTTCAGTTATTATACGCAGGATCACAGTGCGGTCGTCCTCTGTGTTCTTTTGATGATAAAATTAGTGTTAGTAATTTGATAGTCTGGAGCTCATCAGTATGCTGTATAGAACCCACCTTTTCTTTGTTGTCTATCTGCCAACAATTTCAGTTGGGGAAAAAGAATATAGAGGACTGGCATGACCACATAAACTACAGGATACTCAATTAAATTTGAATTTCAGATACTACTTATACTAAAAAATTATTCATTGTTTATCTGAAACTCAATTTTAACTGGGTGTTCTGTATTTTTATTTGCTAAATCTAGCAACCGTAAGAATGACTCTTCCCTTGAACACATTCATTATACGGTTTTTCAGTGCACTGTTTTAGATTTATAAAACATGACCTGGTTTCAGAGAAACAGACATGGGATTCAGGCAGATATTTTTCAGGACACTATCCTTAAGAATCTTTATTCTCTGAGTCATTTGAGACAGTTTTTGCCTCAGTGGCTTAATATGCCATCCTTTTATGATCTGAGTATAAAAAATTAAGTTAATGTGTTATCGTAAGTGATTTTTTTTAAGTTTATTTGTTTTGAGAGAGAGAGAGTGTGCATGTGTGCACAAGCCAGGGAAGGACAGAGAAAGAGGGAGAGAGAGAATTCTAAACAGGTTCCACACTGCCAGCACAGAGCCCGATTAGGGACGCAAACTCACGAACCATGAGATCATGACCTGAGTCAAAATCGAGAGTTGGAAACCTAACCAACTGAGCCACCCAGGCACTCCAGTCTTATTCTCTCTGTGCCTGTATGTGTGAATTTGAGTTTGACTTTCAAATGCAGCTAGAAGTTAGGGAGTGTTTCCTTCATGATACGCATTGATGTTCTGGGAACTTTTTTCTTCTTACTGGCCATAAGACTTGGAAAAGGAGACCTGGATTTGACTCTAGATTTTGCCACCAAATAGAATGTCTTTGGTTCAGCCATTTAATTTAGCTTCATAATTTAGAAAGTAGGATTGTTAATGCCTGTCTCACCAGGTTTAAATAAACTGTTGCCCTTTTCTTTTCATTATGTTTCATATAAATACTTTCAAAATCTTACAAAATCAAAGAAGAGACATGAACACAGAGATCCTATCGTAGGCCACAGAAGTGATTTGCCCAGTCAGAAGTACCATCTAGGTTTCTTGAATTCCATCTGGTACTTTTTACCCTTATATCTGACATATTTACAGGCATCTTTTCCATCTTTATTCATTTTATGCATTTGCATTTAACTTTATAGAACAGCAAAATCCAGTATGTACAGAAATAAACTCCTGAACACCATATAAACTTCAATTTTGCAGGAGTGGTCACTGAATGATATGTCTAGGGTTGTTCATTACTATATCTCTGGTGCCCGGCCTAGCTGGAATAGTGCCTGACACACTCAGATCTTTACCTTATGAGAATAATTCATTCTATAAAAAAAAGGACATGTAAACATGGATCCAATTAAAATGGGGAAATAAATCAGTGAAAATGTTTTGATTGGAACTTTATCTTGAATATGGAACCACAGATTATAAAAGTAAATTAATCTTAGATTTAATAAAATGTAGATTATAATGAAAATTCCATGCTAAATTTTAGAATGGACAATTTTTGACAAAACTATTTTACAGCCAGTTAACTTCACTTTTTCATGTTTGGCTTTTACAACAGGAATATAGACTTTTTTTTCAAAAAAACACTTTTTGAAACCGTGAAGATTTCATCATTTTTTCCAAGGATGTTTCTTTTTTTTTAATGTTTATTTTTTGGGCGGGGAGAGAGAAGGAGAGTGAGAGAGAGAGAGGTGGGGAGAAGGGCAGAGAGAGAGAGAGAGGGAGAAACAGAATCAGAATCAGAAGCAAGCTCCAGGCTCTGAGCTGTCAGCACAGAGCCTGACATGGGGCTTGAACTAACAGACTGCGAGATGATGACCTGAGCCAAAGTTGGACGCTTAACTGACTGAGCCACTCAGGCACCCTCCAAGGACCTTTCTTAATCTTGAATATAATTATTTAAATAAATTTCTCTTTTCAAGCATCTGTTATATCATTCCCCTTGTTGATTCTTTATTTGTTAGTTGGTCTTTAATTGGGCATAGCCCTTAACTGTCAGTGGCTTTGTATAATATTGTAATGGTTCTCCAACATTACTTTGATCTACTTGTAGAAATTCTGTATCTTTTTTTTTTTTTAATTTTTTTTTCCAACGTTTTTATTTATTTTTGGGACAGAGAGAGACAGAGCATGAATGGGGGAGGGGCAGAGAGAGAAGGAGACACAGAATCGGAAACAGGCTCCAAGCTCTGAGCCATCAGCCCAGAGCCTGACGCGGGGCTCGAACTCACAGACCGCGAGATCGTGACCTGGCTGAAGTCGGACGCTTAACCGACTGCGCCACCCAGGCGCCCCAGAAATTCTGTATCTTATGTAAGAATTTTAATTTGGGGGGCACTTGGTGGCTCTGTCGGTTAAGCATCCGACTCCGGCTCAGGTCATCATCTCACGGTTTGGTTTGTGAGTACGCGCCCTGCGTTGGGCTGTGTGCTGACAGCTCAGAGCCTGGAGTCTGCTTCGGATTCTATGTCTCCCTCTCTCTCTGCCCCCGCCCCTTGTGCTCTGTCTCTCTCTCTCAAAAATAAACATTTAAAAAAATTTTAAAGAATTATCATTTTGATTTGCAGGTGATTTGTATTTGTATAAACTGAAATATTAAAAAATCATTGGGAGAGGATAGATGCTTTTAAGAGGAAAGGCCCACTTCATATAGCCACATTGGTCATGCACTGCAGAACTTTAAGGGATGTCTGAAGAGAGAGAGGTGTGAGGAATGATTTAATTTTCTTTGTGGTTGGTTCTTAAGTGAGTGTTTTGATGTTATGATATGATATGATATGTTTTCCTACCTAAGCATATAACTACAGGGACTCAGATAATCAATAATGTGGTCATGAGAAACCCCTTCCCCATCACTCGTGGTTAATAAAAATTGTTGATTGAATGAGTGAATATACTGGATCTGCTTTTCCTGTATAATTTAATATTGCGTTCATCTCTCCAAGAAAATAACTAGAAATAAAACACGTGTGACAAATGTAGTATTAAAAAGCATATGAATAAAGAATTTTTAAGCGCTGACTCTATATGAGACATATCATAAGCCCTGCAGGGTATATGAGGATAACTTAACCATGATCAGTTATGAGGCTTATATCCAAGAGATAATAAATATTGATAGTTAAACCACAATGTTGATTTTCTGTAACGAATATACAAGCATTCAGATATTCAAAAGACTGTTGTCTCTCTTGATGTAGTCAATTTAGGAGCCTTATTTATTGATTCATTCACTGCACTCAAGAATTATTTATTGTAGACACACTATGAGACGGGCATTTTCCAAGTATAGGGGATTTATTGAGGACAGAGTATGTAACAGGCATTTTCCGAGTACAGGAACAAGTTGGACAAGTAGTTCTCATGAAATTTGCATCTGGTCGGAGGAGACAGACAACAAAACAACAGATTAATAAACAAGAAAAATATCCGATAATAAGAATTCAGGTGCTGTGAGGTGAGAACATCATGTATCAGATGCCACTTTAGGTGGCAGATCAGTGAAGACCTGTCTGAGTGATCAGCCAGATGTAGGTGCCGGGAGAGCATTCCAGACTGGGGGCAGTTAGAGCTTGGTTGCTTGAGGAGCCCCAGAGAGGCCAGGTAGGGGATTAAAAGAGCTTGGCTTCTATTCTCTATTCACTGAGAAGCCAAGTAGGATAATTAAGATGTTAAGATATACTTTGTTCAAAGATTGCTCAGGCTGCTATGGGGAGAATGGATTTGAAAGGGGGCAAGTATAATATAGAAAGACCAGTTAGGTGCAGGTGATCATAGTCCATAGTGAGAGGTGGTGGAACTTGGACCAGGGTGTAATGCAGGAGATAGAAATGAACAAATTGGGATACAAGATTTGGGAGTCACATTGACAGGACGTGGCCTGGATGTGAGATTTGAAGGAAACAGAAATTTCGAGAAATTCCTAGATGTTGGTTTGAGTAACTAGGGAGGTGATGGTGTTCTTTATTAATATGAGGAAAACTGGCAGGGAGTGAGATTGGAGCAACACAACAGGTAGGGCATTAGGAATTCTGTTTTCACCCATTGTAAGTTGTCTGTTTAGATATCCACCTCGAGTTGTCAAGTCAGTATTTTGAATTAAAAAAAAAGTTGATCACCATTTTCCAATGAGAAGGTAAGAAATAAATTGTACTAAGTTTTAAGTTGGTAGCTGAAATAATTCAAATGCCTATTTTTATATTGATTTAACAATTTAAGTTACCTGTGCATATTTTTAAATCACATAAAATATGTTAATTTAGACATAGTGCATTTTTTATCTACATTTTACAAAACAATTTTATTCAAAAGCTTCCTGTACATTTTTGACAGCTTCACATGCATTTTTGACATCAGTTTCTTTGGCACAACTACTGCAATTCTGGGGGGTTATGTAAGTGTTTCTTCCTAAAGGGATCTTTGAAAGGCTTTTATAATAGTATCCAACACTTGAAATTCTGAGGTCATCCTAGTAATATCTGTGTTATTATTTCTCTTACCCATTGCATTCTAGACTGGCATATTTTACAATAATGTATATTTACCAAATAATACATTGTTGTTCAAAATAAAGTAATTAAGGCAATATCTGATAAATGGAAAACAACACAGATTCAGAAATAAGGCAACCTTTTCTTTTTCCCTCCGTATCCTTCTTTTTTCACTTAATAAATTGTGGAGATTATTCACAGCAGTACATATGACCATTTTTCAATGTCTGCCTAGTAATCCATTATATAAATGTACCATTATGTATTTAAACAGCCTTCCAGTGGTGATATAGGTAGCTTATTATCTTTGCTGTAACAAACATTGCCATAGTGAATATGCTGGTACTTCTTTTGTGTAAAATCTCTGGAACAAAGGATAAATGCATTTTAAAATTTGTTAGATATTGCCTATTTACCTTCCAAGGAGGTGGTGGTAACAATCTTTCGACTGCCAAGAAGAATGAAGAGTATATACCGACACTCTCCAAAATCGTGCATTGTCAAACTTTTTTTTTGTCCTGGCCTTTTAGTGAAAATAATACGTCATTGTAGAGTAGGGATTGCATTGTTTTTATTACGGAAAATTCTTTTAAATATCCTCAGAGGTAGTAAGTTTTTGTCTTTTGACAGGGAATTTGAGTTTGGGAAAAGAAAGTCTTATGCGTAAGAGATATTAAGTTAGTTGTTACTTTAAGGTTTTGTTTGGTTTGGTTTTATTTTGTTGGTTTTTCTTCTATTTGTTAGTTTTGAGAAGAGGGCTTAGTGAAAAGCAAGATCTAACTTTTAGAGAAAATTAATATTCTTATTTATCTTATAAATTTTCTTAGAAGCTAAGTTTCAAAAGAAAAGCTCCAAAAATGTCTAAAGTAATGGCACTATCAATTGGTATAAGATTACGTTTTGCCATGGGGAGTCATTTGAATTGAACAATCATTTGGCTGTATAGTGTGATCTGAAGTTTGTTTAAAAACAAATCGCCCACTGTGAAGCCTTTAGCTCAAAGGTTCGTTCGTTCTTTCTTTCTTTCTTTCTTTCTTTCTTTCACAGAAAGGTACATTAAAAACAAATAATTTAAATTTTCATGGGCAGAATTTTTAAAATTAGGTATTGCATACTTTTTAATTTTCTTCCTTTATACCAGAAGTAGATAATCTAGAAGAAGAGATCATTTTTACCATTGATGAACAAGCATTATTTGGATAATATTTACAGAAGTCTATAATTTTTCTACAAAGCAGGTCAAATTATTTATATTTTTCCCTTCTAAATCTAATCTGTATATAGCAATATGGATAAAATTATCTAAAATTAGACATATTAGCTAGCCAAATTTAGTTAAATATTTGTTTTAAATTTTAAAATGTTTCACTTCAGAACAAGTTATGTTTTAAACAGCGAACTGATTTTTGTACTTATGTTTTCCTCAGACTTTGTCAAATTTAGTGTCTTTTACTCTAACACAAACTGCTTTTGAGAGAAGCAGACTTGAAGCTTGATGCGTTATAAATCAGATATCTGAAAATCTATGTATATAGGCATCAGACTTTATTAAAATGTTCATTGTGCCAATTGTTCTCTACAGTTTTTCAAAATGAAACTGTCTTAAACAAACCACCTTATTTTTATTTTCTGTGAAAAATTGAATTACTATCTGATCAGTTTGCTGTGAGAGAATTTTTAGCAGTTTTCAGGGATAGCACCTTTCTTTCTTAAATATTTAATATGTCTGCATTCTGTTCTGCAGAGAAATGGTCAATGCCTGGTTTGCTGAGAGAGTCCACACCATCCCTGTGTGCAAAGAAGGTATCAGAAGCCACACAGAATCTTGCTCTTGCCCCTCGCAGCAGAGTCCCCGTGCAGATAGCAGTGCACCTGGAACACCAACCAGGAAAATCTCTGCCTCCGAATTTGACCGGCCTCTTAGACCCATTGTTGTCAAGGATTCTGAGGGAACCGTGAGCTTCCTCTCTGACTCAGAAAAGAAGGAACAGATGCCTCTAACCCCCCCAAGGTTTGATAATGATGAAGGGGACCAGTGCTCAAGACTCTTGGAATTAGTGAAAGATATCTCTAGTCATTTGGATGTCACAGCCTTATGTCACAAAATTTTCTTGCATATTCATGGACTTATCTCTGCCGATCGCTATTCCCTGTTCCTTGTCTGTGAGGACAGCTCCAACGACAAGTTTCTTATCAGCCGCCTGTTTGATGTTGCAGAAGGTTCAACACTGGAAGAAGCTTCAAATAACTGTATCCGCTTAGAATGGAACAAAGGCATTGTGGGACACGTGGCAGCATTTGGTGAGCCCTTAAACATCAAAGATGCTTACGAGGTAAGTGGGGAATCATTGAGATGGGGTAGCAGGATGAGGAGAGGAACATGGATGGAACATTGGACAACTGCTGGGAATGGTAGGGATATTTCAAGCTGAGATGTAACAGGATTACTGAATGTAGTAATTTGCACACTTACTTAAAATTGGTACGTATGGTAAGAACTTTCCCATCTTTTTAAATGCCAGGGTTTCTTTACTTGTGGTTGAGTCAAGGATATGGGCCCTAGAGAAAGCTTGTCTTGTTTTCTTCTTGGTGATAATTTAACATAGCTCATCTCATAGTTGTATTCTCTTTTTGACTATAATTATCCTTATCTATTTTATCTCCCAAGGATTTTACTGACAATCTAAAATGCTAGGTCCAAAACCTGTCAAAAAACAAAACCAGTAGTCTTTTTTCATTCATTTGTTCATTCATTTATCTATTTATTCAAATTAATTATATTCATTCATTTGAAGTCCCGTTGACACCAAAATCTGATTTTCTTTCTTTCCATATTTTCTTTCATTTATTTTATTAAACAAATAAATTTATGTCTTCAAAAAAATAGAAATTGTTGCTCTAAAATAGTTCAGCAGAAAGATTTGGTATTTCTTCTACTTTGCTTCAATTATATACAGGTCTTTAATTATGGTCTTAAAGACTACACTATATGATTCTTCAAATTTTTCATTTAAAATTATCTTTTTTATTAATAGAAATATGTTTTTTTAAAGATTTATTTATTTTTGAGAGAGAGAGCACAAGCAGGGAAGGGGCAGAGAGAGAAGGCGACAGACGATCTGAAGCAGGCTCCGCGCTGACAGCAGTGAGCCCGATGTGGGGCTTGAACTTACCAACCATGAGATTGTGACCTAAGCCAAAATTGGACTCTCAATCAACTGAGCCACCCAGGTGCCCCAGAATTATGGTTTTTAAATAAAGCATCTTAGGGACACCCGGGTGGCTCAGTCAGTTAAGTGTCTGACTCTTGATCTTGGCTTAGGTCATAATCTCACAGTTTGTGAGATCCAGCCCCATGTGGGGCTCTGTGCTGACAGTGCAGAGCCTGCTTAGGATTCTCTCTCCTTCTCTGCCCCTCCTCCAATTATGTGTGCGCTCTCTCTCTCTCTCTCTCTTTCTCTCAAAATAAAGAAACTTAAATAAAAAATATAAATAAATAAAACATCTTAATTGAATGGCACTTTGCTTATCAGGTATTTTCAAGCACCGTAATAGAACAATTGTTCTAGCTACCTACCATGTGGTACACTAAATATTCCGTGGCAATCCCAGTTTGCAATTCCTCTCTGTAATTTGAAGGGTCATTGCTTTTTTTATTCATCCCTGTATTCATGATAGCTAATGCAATGCCTGGCACATAGTCAAGTCTTTTTTTTTTTTTTAACATTTATTTATTTTTGACAGACAGAGACAGAGTATGAGTAGGGGAGGGGCAGAGAGAAAGGGAGACCCAGAATCAGAAGTAAGCTGCAATCTCTGAGCTGTCAGCAGAGAGCTGGGTGGGGGGCTTGAATCCACCACCCGCGAGATCATGACCTGAGCTGAAGTCAGACGCTTAACTGACTGAGCCACTCAGGTGCCCCAGTAAAGTCTTTTTTTTTTCCAAAAATTTTTAATGTTTATTTATTTTAGAGACAGAGAGACAGAGCACAAGTGGGGGAGGGGCAGAGAGAGAGCCAGAGACAGAATCTGAAGCAGGCTGCAGGCTCTGAGCTGTCAGCACAGAGCCCGATGCGGGGCTCAAACCCACAAACCGTGAGATCATGACCTGAGCCAAAGTCGGACACTTAACCGACTGAGCCACCCAGGCATCCTCCCAGTCAAGTCTTAATAAATATTTACTAAATTAAAATTATATAGTAGATAGGATAGGTAAGTAGAATAGAAAGGAGGTCATAATAGATGCCCAGGAAAATGTGGTAAGTTCAGGTAAGCAGGAGATATCATTAGTTGGGGAGATGAAGAAATGTTTCTTTGAGGAAGCACCGCTTGATATGGACCCTAGAAAACAGATAAGATTTGAATAGATTGGTTTGTATACATGGTGAAATCCAGATGTAAAGAGAAGTTGAAAGAAGCAACAGGGCAGGTGCACCACATGTCATCGTAGAGACATGTGTAGGTAATAGTGTAGACATTGAGGAGCTATGGGAGCAGAGCCTGGAGATTACTGGGGTCTTGAATGCCAGGCTGAGGGGTGTGTATGTGGACTAGAACCACGAGGGATAATTAAAGGTGGTTTGAAAGGGGGATTGCTATGATTCATACTGTGCTTTAGCAGGATGAATTTTACAGTGGTCATAAAATGAATTAGAAAAATTCTAGAAACTGGGAGGACAGATTATTGAATAGTGTGAGGCAGTGAGTACCTGAACCAGGACACTAGCCTTATGAGCAAAGAAAGGAGTGGATTTCCGATAAAGAAGTGGAATCTGTTGGAGTTGGTCGCTAATAGGAGTTGAAAGTGAGGGGAAAGGAAGAGGTAGGATGACTGAGGGTTTGAAGATGGGTGAGTAAATATGGTAGCCAGTGAGGAATATTGAGGGCAGGGATTTAGGGAAAGATGTGAAATCCTGAGGTATTTTCCAGAATCCATTCTATACAAGGAGTTTATTCAATTTTGATTCTTCTTGGAGCTCTCTCTGCAACTTCTATGAGCTCTGGAGCAACGTCACACCGTCGCAGACTACAAGCGGGGTATTAAGGACACAGCTGAAGGATTGCTGCCAAATTTGCAGAATTCCCTTCCTGTCTTAGGTGACAGCTGGGTTTCCACTTTTCAATGGCACTATAGTCCCAAGTACAGTAGGACCATAAATATGCTTCAGCTTCGCTGAGAAAGCCTTCATTTGTCTGCGTGGTTCTGAGTTTCTGCAGCCCTGAGAATTTCTTCACTTATATGCATTTTGTTTAATACGCTTACCATTTTTGACAGTGTCAGTTTTATTTTGCAGTTAGTAATGATTTAATTCTTGTACTGCTGTCTCAAAGGGGTCCATGTCCTTGATTTGCAGTGCTTCCAGGGTGAAGCGTCTTAGCCTGTGGATTCTTCATGTTGCTGCATCACCCTTGGCACCCTTGATCCGTGTTTATAGTGGCCCTGCAGAAGTTATTTGTGTCCCAAGGATTTCATTTAGAATTTGTGGGGTTGATCTGTGACATACAGTTTACATTGCTGTTGACAGTAGAAGTCAATTGGCTAATGGATAATTCATAATTCAGCCCCACCCATGATTCATATCAAAATAGTGTCTCATAGCCTTTTGTGAAAGTAGTCAGAATGCATTCTGTTTTCTGAATCCTACCTCTTTAAACATGCATCTGTGAAAATTACACCCTAAAAGCAGTATTTCTTAAAGCTTATTTGACCATAGAACCCTTGAAAAGTTGCGCAAAACCCCGAGGTGGACATGAAACATAATCATACTCAGATTGAAGCTAAAAATAAAAAAATAGTCTCATAGATAAGTCAGTTATAAGAAGTGGTCAACATTTGATTCATTTTTTAATACTTTGTGACAGAATGATATAAATGTGAGAAGTCATCTATTTTATTACTAATAAAATAACACATTCATTTATTTAAAATATAAAACAAGATCCATAACTTAAACCAGTGATTCTCAATCAGACCGCAAATACTAATGAGAGGGTATTTGCTGTCTATAGATAGATGTTCAATCACACATCATCTCCTTCTGCATCAGCCCATCATTCGTGTAACTTTCCTGAAGGTGGCACAGCATTTATTGATAATAAGATATTAAAACGTAATCATCAGAACAACTCAGGACAACTGTATAAATGTGTTTGGTATTCTTCTTCTATATGAAAACTAGGTATCATCTAGTATCTATATTGGATTGTGTATAGTGAAGGTTTTTCAGAGAAATTGACTCAGTAGGATACACATATATATGAGAAGAAGTTCATTACAGAAATTAGCTTACTGGATTATGGAGGCATAGAATTTCCACAGTCTGCCCACTGCCTGAAAGCTGGACAAGTAGGAAAGCCGGTGGTGTAATTCAGAGTCTGAAGGCCTGAGAGTTGGGCAACCCGTAGTCTAAGTCTGTTGTGGGTTCGAATCCAAAAGCCTGGGAACCAAGAACTTCAATGGAGAGCAGGTGGGCAGAAGAAGGTAGATGTTTCAACTTAAGTAGAAAGGATGAATTTGTCCTTCCTCTGCCTCTTTGTTCTATTCAGACCCTCAATGATTTAAATGGTGCCAACCTGCACTGGTGAAGATCTTCTTTGCTCAGTTTATTGATTCAAATGCTAATCTCTTCTAGAGACATCCTTACAGACATATCCAAGAATAATGTTTTACCAGCTATTCAAGCATTCCTTAGCTTAGTCAAGCTGACACTTAAAATTGACCATCACAGATTGCGTTGAACACCTAGTGTCATGCCCTACAGAACCCTCAAGATTCCCCAAGATTTCCTGTCAAAGGATTTATATTGTCAAAACACTCCTTTTTCTCCTAAGTCAACCAGAATGCAAAACTTAGACTCTTCTCCTGTTTCCATAGGACAGCCACTCCAGGTATGCTATGATTTCTAGGAAGAAGACTTGGAGGGTTTTAGGGGAGGGTCTCATTGCCATTCATATGGCCTTTACCATGTAGCTACTGTTCTTCCCCACCCTGATGACTTCATTCCTCCTTTTGCATTCCTTATCAAGATAAGTAAGTCTTTACCGTCTCTCACTTTGCACGTCTCACTTTATCAAGAAGTTTTCCTGAAGAACTGTGAGCCCTCTGGGGAGCCTGGGTGGCGTAGTCGGTTGGGCATCCGACTTCGGCTCAGGTCATGATCTCACAGTCCGTGAGTTTGAGCCCCGCATCGAGCCCTGTGCTGTCAGTTCAGAGCCTGGAGCCTGCTTAGGATTCTGTGTCTCCCTCTCTGCCCATCCCCCACTCACGCTCTGTCTCTCTCTATCAAAAAATGAATAAATGTTAAAAAAAATTAAAAAAAAAAGAACTATGAGCTCTCTCAAAGAATTTCTAATGAGTAAAATGATTTCCAAAATGAATTTTAGAAGAAAGAAGTAACAATATCAACTGTTTTAATCTTGATAAATCTACCAATCTGTCATGATCTAATTGCACCCCAAGGAACATAGTGTGGGAACCACTATATCTGTCTTTGTTTAATGTTCTAATAAGTTTTAGACATTGTCTTAAAAATGTCACTCTGTAAGAGAAAAATAGCTTATAAATTGGCAAGTCTACTTATGTTGTTTTCTGTTATTTTTACTTTTATGTAATTTCAAACTTAAGGGAAAGTTGTAAGTCTAGTAGAAGAAACTTCCATATACATTCTACCCAAATTCTCCAGCTGCTTATGTTTTGCCACATTTACTTCATCATTTTTTTCTTCCGTATATAATACATGTAAGTAATATGTGTATACTATTTTTCTGAACCGCTTAATAAGTTGGAAATATTTTTACTAAATTTTTCAGTGAATGTTTTCTAACTGGGATATTCTTTTATATAATTTGAATACATTAGTCCAAATCAGAATTATGATACAATGCTATTACCTAATAGTCCATAGTTCAATTTAGTCTATTGTCCCATTAATGTTCTTCATAGCTATTTTTTCCTCTAATCAAGGGTCTGATCCAGAATTATATAATGAATATGCTTGTCATGTGTCTTTAGTCTTCTTTAAATCTGGAATAGTTTCTCTGTTTCTTTATCTATCTGTACATATATTTTGAGAGTACAGGCTAATTATTTTGTCAAATTTTTGAGGAGACTCAAAGTAGGCATTTTGGGCAGAACCACAGATATCAATGATGAGACCTTGTTTGGGCTTCCAAACAACAGTCAGTTCTTCACTTTTCCTACACCAGGTGGATATCCTACAACCCAATTCAATTCTGATGCTAACTGCTAGTAGTTAGCACTAGCTACCACTCATAACTAACTGCTGACACTATACTACTACTAGTTAGCACAGACCCCACAGTCTAAAGACTCAATCCCACTAGATTGTCCACAGTTCCCAGTTCAGATACCAGCCACAAACAGGGCCCCCGAGCTACCCACATTTATGCCAACCTACAAATTAGGTGATTCCTCTTTCAGGTTCAATAATTTGCTGGAATGATTCACATAACTCAAGGAAGCACTATATTTACAATTACAGTTTTATTTTAATGTATACAATTCAGGAACAACTAAATGGAAGAGATGCATTAGGGCAAAGAATAGAAGGTGGGGGAACACAGAAATTCCATTCCTTTTCCAGGAGGTGCACCACAATCCTAGCACGTAGGTATCTTCACCAACCTGGACACTCCTCCAAACCTCATTGTTTTGAGGTTTTTTTCAGTCAAGGTTTCATTATGTAGGCATGACTGATTAAATCCATTGGCCATTAGATTGAATTCAATCTCCAGCTCCCTCTCCCTTCTCTGGAGGTCAGGGGTGGGGCTCAGAGTTCTAACCCTATAATAAGTTGATTGATTTTTCTGTAGCCAGTCCCCATCTGGAAGCTCTCTGGGGCCCACTCACTTATGACTCATCTCATTAGCATGAACACAGGTACAGTTGAAAGGGGCTTGTGTTGACTATCAAAAGACTTTCCTGTTACTCAGGGAATTACAGGGATTTTAGGAGCTCTGTGCCGGAACCTGGGACAAAGACTAAATATATATTTTATTAAATACCCACAGTCTTCTCAACATATGTTACCAGGAAGCATGTGATTTTGATTTATCCCAGTGTTGATGTTAATTTTGAAAACTTGGTTAGTGGTGTCTACTAGGTTTCTCCACTATAAAGGTACAGTTTTTCTATTGTAATTAATAAATCTTATGATGAGGTACCTTGATATTGTGTAAATATTCTATTCTTCATGAACCTACATTTGGTAATTTTAGTATCCATTGATTCGCTAAAATTTGGTAATTTTAGTATCCATTGATTGCTAAATATTCTATTCTTCATGAACCTACATTTGGTAATTTTAGTATCCATTGATTTGCTAACTCCATCATAACGTCTATATTTTTTAGTTCTCATGTAATGAAGAGTTTGCCTTCTTTATTCATACATTCCTTTATTTCACTATGAACTCACAGATTTTTGTTTTGTTTAATGAGTTATGATCTGTTATTATCTTTATTTATTCAAATTCTCAAATTATATCCAATTCGCCAGGCTCTGTGTCTTTTTGTTATGTTGCCATCACTCTGGGTTTTCTTGCTTTCTGGTGGTCTGAAAGTTCCAATTGGCTTAACAATATGTCCCAGGCTTATCTTATACTTTCCCTGTCCTAGCCCTAGAATCATTCATTTCCCAAGGAGCTCTGGTTCCTTTCATTGGAGGAAATAACCAAGATAGAAACCAAGATGTGAACACTAGATGTGTTCATTACTTCTGGTATGTGTTTGTTGCTACCAGTATGTCAGTAGACAGAGCTAGGAAAAAAATATGTAAATATACAACACATGCCTATATTTTATTTATTTTTATATCAAAGAATTCTTAGTGATACCTTCAACACCTCAAGGTGCATTTTGTTTCTCTTCCTCCTTTTTCTATTGGGTGTTTCCTTCTCAAAAAATGAAGACCCAGGCTTCCTTATCTTTACATATTTATGCATGTTCAAACCAAGTCCCAAGCTCTTTACTCCTTTCTGTAGAATCTGGTGTCTCTCCCTTTAGGCTGAACAATTTCCATTAGCACTTCTTATAGTAAAGGTCTGGTGGTGACAAATTGTCTCAGTTTTAGTTTATCTGAAAATGCCTTTATTTTGCCTATATTCTTGAAAGATATTTTCACTGGATAGACAATACTCAGTTAATATTTTTCTTTCAACATTTTAACAGAGTTTTCCCATATTTTTGGTCTTCACTTTTCTCATGAGAAGTCAGCTATCCTTTGTATTTTCATCTTATGTTTCTTATGTATCATTTTCATAATATGTGTGTAAGTTTAAGATTTTCACTAACTTTGGAGAAATTTTGGTCTATGTCTTTAAGTATTTTTCCACTCCATTCTCTTTCTTCTCTTTGGGACTCCGATGATATATATGCTGGACCACTTGATGATGTCCCAGAAAACACCAAGGCTCTGTTAACTTTCTATAGGCTTTTCCCCTCTTAGTCCTTCTGATTGAGTACTTTCTGTTGATTTGTCTTCAGGTTTGCTGACCCTTTCTTATTTTGTTCTTCATCTGCTATTAAATGCATTGATGAACTTTTCATTTTAGACATTGTAGTTTTCAGCTCTAGAGTTTCCATTTGTTGTTTTTTAAAGTTTTTTTTTATAGTTTCCCATCTGTTCATTATTACCATGTTTTCCTTTAAGTCCTTAAGTACATTTATAATAGAAGCTTTTAAGTCCTTGTCTGTTAATTCTAACATCTGAATCATTTTTGAGTCATTTTCTATTGACTACTTTTTCTCCTCCTCACTATGGGTTGCAGTTGCAAGTTTTTGTCACATGTGTTGTGATTTTTTATTGTATGCTGGATATTGTGGATGTTTTCTTGCAGGGCATTTGGATCATATCATCCTTCTTTAAAAGAGGGCTGATATTTGTTCTTGTAGGTGGTGAAATTACAAATGATCATTTTGGTCCTGCCAGAGTTGGTGTTATTGTTAAGGTAGATCTATTTTTGTTTTGAATACTGTCTTAAGGAATACTCCTCCCCTCCCCCCACCCCTTCCCAAATCAAGGGTATGGTCCTTACTCCTAAGTAAGGAGTACTTACTCCTTTCTGTGTCTCAGCTGAATGCCCAAGGTGCTTAGTGAGGTCTCTCCTCTGGTTGAGCTGGAGCTCCAGTGCCTCCAAATATTTACCTAATTGGTATCACCATTCTGCTTTCAGCCTTCAACACATAATTTTAGCTAGTTCTCTTAGAGCCTTGCTCTATACATGTCTGAAGTGAATAGCCACTCAGTCTTTTGCCACTCCTTTTACCCCTTCCCCTAATTCCCCAACATAGCTCTCTTATTAGGTACTTTGCCTTGCAAATTTTAGCCACTTTAGAAGCCCTGAATTCCTTTCAGTTGCATTTGGAACTGTTACTGCACTTGTGTACCACCTACCTTCTTGCCAGCAGGAAAATGCCCCCGGAAGAAAGCCAGAGTATTGCCTGGTTGTCATGTGTATTCCCCATTTTCATGGTCTGTAGTTTAGCTGTCTCATATATTTGTCTAGTCTTATATTTTTCAGTAGGAGGGCATGTCTGGTACCAGTTGCTTTATTTTAGCAAGTGGATATCCAAGGCTTATTTTTTTTTACACTGTTCTCATAAACAGTCTAAGGAATAATCATGATAATAGTACCGCTCCATTTTTTCTTTGGTGTTGGCCGGAGCTAGAGCAGTTAAAAGTTCTCTATGTGTATTGCCTTTGCCCTGAGTGCATTGTTAGGAAAATTCTTTGAGATGACCAAATTCACCTAAGGTGAATTTGAAGCATACATTATTCCCACCTCCTTCAATGAAATGAAATTTAGGCTGCTGTTGATTTTAAGCTCTTAGTATGCCCCCAAAGCTGTGAAAGTCCTATTGTCAGTCTGTCAAACTCTATTGCTTTGATTAGATAGTTGAGTTTGGTTCTCTTCTTTATCAATTGGTCTTGTAATTTAAATATTCATTAACAAAAATTGCTGAGGATGCATTTTATTCATATTTTGATTATTAGCTTGTAGAATAACCCACTACATAAGTTAATAATTTTTTACCTCTTTAATTCATCAATATCAGTATCCTGTCTGCCTTTTTAGATACATTCCAATATAGTATGTTATTTAAGAAAGATTTTTTTTAAATATTCACCCAAAGTTTTCCCTGTGTCTCAATATAACTTTGAGCATGTTTGCAAAAAAAGGCAAAAATGCAGTACTGTTTATTTATAATCTAAAATATTTATACTGATTTTCCACTATTTTATAACTTCTGTCTGGAAATTGTCTTTAATGCCAAGTTCGACTTTCTTGGGAAATTTGGCCTCATTTCTGACCCCAGTTGATGGAATCTAGTGTAATCATTTACTTCATTCACAGCTTTGGCTTTACATGACTTGACTAATTAAAAAAATAAATAAATGACTTTCAAAGATGAGGATTTTCCATTGTGGCTATTCCATGTTCTCTGAAGGGAATTCCAAAAACAGAGCTTTTAGAGCAATGTTGCTATAATTAGGTTGAGCATGTAACTTCCCAAGACTATTGCTTTGAGGGGAACAACACTCATTCTGGTATGTTTGTTTCCATTCTAATCTTATCTCATATAGTAGTATCTGTCCATTTCACCTAGTGTGTTTTCCCCCTCACTTACAAGGTTTGTTTTAAACTATGATAACCTAAAAATGATCACATTTGATAACGGTGGTATTATTTGTTAATTAATTCCTTCATTTATTTACCAAATGCTTTGGACTTCTTTTGCTAGTGTTGGGAATACAGTGACAAACCCCCCCAAAAAAAAAATCCCCTCATAGAGTTTATAGCCTAACTTTAATCTTCCCAATCTAAAGTTCAACAAAAATAGCCTGTACCCTTCTTTAATTGACCCACATTTAGAACTTTTACACCTCTCAGAAGTCCTTTGTGGTTATTGGATGTGTATGATATAATTTGTAAGAAGAAAAAAATACAAAGATTAAGGAGTTGTTTACAGTCTGATTGAGGCCATACAGCTTGTTTTAATACACATACACATGAAAATATTTAAAATTCCTATGAACACCTGAGATAGAAGACAGAATACTGAGGTAATATATAAACAACCATTATATGGGAAGTAAAGTCAATATTAAGCTGGTCACTTTGGAGCTGGTAGGTTTTATAGGAAAAATTTCAGAGCAGAGATGCTTTTCTTTAGGATGGCACAGAAGAATCAGATAGCGAGATGGGAACAGGCAAATTGTATTACAGAGGTGGAGAGTTGCCGCTTTTTTGTGAGTCTAAGGAATGCTATCTAAATCAGTTAATATTTTGAATTTCCATTATTTCTGAACATTTGTTTGAGTCTGTATTTTTTTGGTTCTCATAAACACTAGCTACTAAAAAATATAAATTTATCTTTGTCAAAGATGATATGTACTTACTTAGATGATTTGATGTCTTTCCCAATGATAAAATTGTCATTCAGAGCAACAAGGTAAGTTGAAGGTTAGATTTTTCTAATCTTATAAATCAGAAAAATCAAATCTGTCCTTGAACAGGTCAGTCATTAAATTGAATTTATTTTTTTTTACTAGGATCCTCGGTTCAATGCAGAAGTTGACCAAATTACAGGCTACAGGACACAAAGTATTCTTTGTATGCCGATTAAGAATCATAGGGAAGAGGTAAGCCAATTTTCCATTTTGTAAAAGGTCATTTGGAAACACTTTTCTTTTTGAAAAAACTTTTACTTTGCATGTTTATGAAATAATACTGTAGTGACAAGTTAATTACAAAGAGCTTAAATATTCTCCTAGATTTTTTTTATTTAGACTTTAGATAGGGCTGAATCTTGATAGAGACTTTACTTTGACTTAGAAATAGATTTCAGACTTTTTATTTCCTTACCTCACTACCCCACCACCACCCTAGGACCTTATTCTCTTTTACGATACATAATTGTGATTGTGGTTAGAATCAATTTATTTCATATTATATTGGAAGCATCTGAATAATGTTCATTTCATAAATGGTTATCCAATTGTAATGGTCATCAGCTGATTTTGTGGGGAGGCATTCAAAATGAGGTTTTGAAAACATGAAAATTGTAGCTAATTCCAAGTACATTTCATTGTGAAATTATAACAAGCAAATGAAATGTTTTGGTTTATATTTCATCTGACTAGAAGGTTTAGATTCTGTTAGCACTAAATTCCCTCTTCACCCATACTTATTTGAAAAAAAAAAAGTTAATAAATTAACAGTCAAATTGTATGTTTCAGTTAAACGTTTTCAGTCCTGACTGCACATCACAATCAACTGAGGAACTCTAAAATACTACCAATTAAATCTGACTCTCTGAGGGCAGTGTGTAGACACTGATATGTTTTTAAAGCTCTCCAGATAATTCTAAAGTGTAGCCAGGGTTGAAAATCACTACTGGAAGTGAAAACAAATAGATTGGAAGCACCCACACTGGGGCATCTTAACCTTGGCTGCACATTAGAATCACTTGGGAAATATTGAGAAACTTTAATGCCCAGGCTTCACCAGAAATCAGTCTCTGGAGTTAGGGCCCAAGCATCAGTATTTTGACATTCCCAGGTGATTACAACATGCTGCTAGGTTTGAGAACCACTACCATGGATACTAAAAACACTTCGATGCTGCTGCTTGATATATATTCAAATTATGACATCTTTCCTTTCTCTCCTCCATCCGGTCCTTTACCTAGTTCCATTGATTTTCACTGTTGGAATTTTTCTCACTTCAGTTCCTTTCCTTTCACACCTATTGCCATAATTCAGATATTGAAGCAGTGCTTGAACTTTTAAAATATTCTCGTAACAGGCTTCTCTGTACTTGCATTCAGTTTCCCTTCAGTCCTCCCTGCTATATGCCCTGGGAATTTTCCTAAAACACAGCATTCTAAACCAGTGCTTCTAAGACATGAATGTGCATATGAATCACATAGGGATTTTGTTAAAATGCAGTTTCTGAATTCTGTAGGCCTAGGTGGGACTTGAGGTTCTTTTCTAACAAGCACCAAGTTGATGCAGACAACCCAAGTCTGCAGATCACAATTTGACTAACAGGATCCTAAACAAGTTATTTTCCAGTAGTCTAAAATAAGTTCTCAGTGTCTTAGAGTTGCTACTTGGTTTTTTAAAGGGGATAGTTAGACCCAAAGTCACTAAAAGTACTTGCAGTTAAACCATGAATATGAAATTAATTAATTAACTACTCAGTTGATTAATTAATTAGTTAATTAATTGGTTAATTATGTGGGTGAATAAATAAAATGGAAAATGCATGGACTAATGATGGGTTGCCAGATATAGCAACTAAGAAGTATGTCCCTTGCAATATTTGTGACGTAGTTAAACTAAAAATTACTTGTCGCTCATCTGAAATTAAATTTGACTAGCTTTCCTGTATTTTATCTGATAGCCGTAGTTATAAACCAAGAGCTAGGATTCTGTGCACTTGAGAAGACTGTATTCAGCTTCCAGTTAGTTAAGTATATGGG
The DNA here is from genome assembly GCF_007474595.2 of Lynx canadensis. NCBI lineage: Eukaryota > Metazoa > Chordata > Mammalia > Carnivora > Felidae > Lynx > Lynx canadensis. Next base: position 104,975,391 of record NC_044306.2, read on the forward strand.
AAAATTGTGATCCAGAAAACAACTTTGTACTGGCCAAAGACTCAGCCTGAATCATTCTCTGATTAACTTCTCTTTCTAAATAGTGTGAACAATCTCACCAACATTGGGGATTGGGGGAACCCATGAGAATGTGCAACAAAACCACCAGGGCAGAGTGAGTGGGACCACAGGATACATGTGTTTCTCTCTTTATGACTACCTGTGAAGATGACTTAAATTAAAACAAGCAAAAGGCTGTATTGAGGTATAATTTAACACAATAAAATTCATCCATTTTAAGTGTATGGCTTGATGAGTTTTGGCAAATGTGTATACAGACATGTAATCATCACTGCGATCCAGATACAGAACATTTCTGTCACCTCAGATATTTCCCTGTACTCCTTGCAGTTGATCCCATCCCCCTCCCTCCCTCAACCGCTAACCCCTAACAATCACTAGTCTGTTTCTTGTCACTATTGTCTTTGCCTTTTCTTAGAATGTCATATAAATGGATTCCTACAGTATATAGTCTTGTGTGCCTGGCTTCTTTCACTTAGTATAATGTTTGTGAGATTCATCCATGTTGTTGCAAGTATCAGTAATTTGTTCCATTTTATTTTATTTTATTTTATTTTATTTATTTTTTTTTTATTTATTTTTTTTTTTAAATTTTTTTTTTTCAACATTTATTTATTTTTGGGACAGAGAGAGACAGAGCATGAATGGGGGAGGGGCAGAGAGAGAGGGAGACACAGAATCAGAAACAGGCTCCAGGCTCTGAGCCATCAGCCCAGAGCCCAACGCGGGGCTCGAACTCCCGGACCGCGAGATTGTGACCTGGCTGAAGTCGGACGCTTAACCGACTGCGCCACCCAGGCGCCCCTTATTTTATTTTTTTAATGTTTATTCATGTGTTTTGAGACAGAGTGTGAGTCGGGGAGGGGCAGGGAGAGAGGGAGAGGGAATCCCCAGCAGGCTTTGTGCTCTGTCAGCACCGAGCCTGACTGTGAGATCATGACCTGAGCCAAAGTCAAGAGTCCTGTGCTCAACTGACTGAGCCATCAAGGCATCCCAATTCCTTTTTATTGATGAGTGATTTATTCCATGGTGTGAATATACTAGTTTGATTATTCATTCATTGGTTGATAGACACTTGAATTGTTTCCAGTTTTATGAAAAAAGCCACTATTATGAAAGAAGCCACTGTGAGTGTTTGCATACAGGTCTTTGTGTGGACATAATGCTTTCATTTCTCTTTGGTAAATATATAGGAGGGGACTTGCTAGGTCATATGGTAGGTGTATGTTTAATTTTATGAGAAACTTCCAGACTCTTTCCCAAAGTGGCTGTACCACATGTGTTCTTACCAACAACATAAGAGTTCCAGCTGCTTCACCTCCTTGGCAACATGTGGTATTATCAGTTTTTAAAACTTAAGCTGTTTTAGTAAGGATGATTTGAATTTGATTACGTGAATATATATATATATATAATATATATATATATATATATATATATATATATATATATATGAATATATATATATAACCCCACTCTCAACTAGGGCTGTCTGCTTACTTCCAGATCTGATTAAAGTGGGTCCAGCTACAGGTCCCAGATTGTGATTGTCCAGAGCTCTCCCTCAGATTCCTGCTAGGTTCCTGAGCAAACTTAGTCTGCCTGCCTCCATGTCCCTTCATCCTCTCCTGCTGTCTCTGCTTTACCCTGTAATGACTAGATAGGAAGCCAGGGCTCTTCACTGGTCTTCACAAAAGTTCACTCACACCAAGCATTTCATGGAACAAAGAAACCTTCAGTAACTTTACTAGAGACTTAGTAACGTTATCTAAAGGAGGGTTTCCAAACACAGATTTTAAAAGGTCTTGCTGACTATCCCCACTCTCTACCTTCTCCCACCTGCTCCCTCTCTCCCATACTGGCACCATGCAGTTCAAAATTATTTCCTGTGAGAATCATTTCTTCAGAGAAAAAGGAATGAAGAGAAACAGAATAGAATCCTCTGCTATGCCAAAAGAAAGAAAGAAAGAAAGAAAGAAAGAAAGAAAGAAAGAAAGAAAGAAAGAAAAAGAAATTTGGCTGACAGAACCAAGGCCAGTAAGAAGATGCAGTATATGACTTTCAGAATTATCTTCAAATTTATAGCTATGTAGACAAACTCAGGGCAATGTTACTTTTGTGTACATAAAGAAGTACTCTTTTTTCACAAAGTTTTTGAAGTTAAGGTGGAAGGCACAAGTAAAGCTTTGGAAGTAATTGCCTTTTTTTTTTTTTTTTAAGTTTATTTAGTTACTTTGAGAGAAAGAGTTCGAGAATGCACCCCTGTGAGTGGGGGAGGGGCAGAGAGAGAGGGAGAGAGAGAATCCCAAGCAGACTGCATGCTGCCAGCACAGAGCCTCATGCAGGGCTCAATCTCATGAACCGTGAAATCGTTATGAGCAAAATCAAGAGTTGGTCCCTTATCCAACTGAGCCACCAAGGTGCTCCTGGGAGTAGTTGTTAAGACTGCTGGCTCTGGGCTTGAATCCCATTACCACTCACTTGATAAGTACCCAGGTTGCAATTAGTTAATCCCTTTGTTTTTCGGTTTTCTCATCTGCAAAATGGTGTTATAAAAGGACCTAACTCCTAGGGTTTCTGTGAAGAACAGATGGGTTCATGCATGCTAAGGGCTTACAGGCACACTGAAAGTGATCAATAAATGTTATGTTTTAAAAGGAGACCTAGAACTAACAGAACTTTTAGGAGAGATAAGGAATGATATAATTATATGAAGAGGTCATTAGCCACATGGTATACCCAGCCAGCTAGGGCCAAGTGATAACCAGAGCAGTCCCTGCCTTAACCTGATCTGTTGCCCCCTAACTTTAAGCTTAAAAGAAAAATGCTTTTCACTGTTTGTGCTCATAAATAAGGTGAAATCAATTTGGTGTTTTCCCTTTTGTTAGTCCAACTGTATTGAGTAAGCCAACGCCAATTCCAACTAATTACCAGGGAACCTCAAATGAGGTGTGATTTTATAAACAGTCAGTAAATAGTTTATTTTACTGATTGTTCACAAAATGTCCTGGTACTTGTTAGTGACCAGTGTCTTAAGGCATAGACACTGACGCTGGAAAGCTGCTTGAATGGAGAAGCTGAATATTGAATACTAAAGTCTGAACTATAACATAATACAGAAAATTCAGGAAGAGTTTTATGATTCAGAAAATATTTAATTTCCTTATTTGCCTCGTCTTCCTTTGAAATATTTCAACTAATTAAAAATTTTCTGGAGTCCTTTTCATTAATGATGTAATCTTAATGTGTGATAGATAGAGCAATGCTTTTTTTAGAAATCAGGATCATAGATATTGCTAAACTTCTGTGACAAAAATTTTTGAAAAGAATTGTAGTGGGTAAGTTTTTGCAATCTTCCCCCGTCCTGCTCCCTTCTAAGAGAATGGGGTTAATGCACAAAGTGGCGGGGGCGGGGGGGGGTACTGAAGAAGCTTGAAGAGGCTAAAACAATTTATTTTGGAAAGGTCAAAGAGCTGTTGGCTAAAGAAAATAAATGAAGATGAGAAGAGGAAGGGTCAAGGGAGAAAAGATAGCCAGCCCAGGCTGTATATTAGAGTGGTTTGAGGACTGTGGGGTATGAACTTGGAAATAACTGCCTATCCTGTGGAAACTATTCTAAGGACCTGGCATATATATTAATTCATTTAATCTTCCTAGCAGCCATAAAAGGTGGTCATTATTTGTTCCTACTTAACAGATGGTCACATAACTAAAAACTGGCAAAGCTGAGATTCAAATCTAGGCAATGTGTAAGTGAAGTAAGTCAGACAGAAAAAGGCAAATACCAGATGATTTCACTTACATGTGGAATCTAGAAAGCAAAATTAAACAAACAAATCAGAAATAGAATCATAAATACAGAGAACAAACTGGTTGTCACCAGAGGGGAGGAAGGTGAAACAGGGGATTAGGAGGTTACAAACCTCCAGTTTGAAAATAAAAAAGACATGGAGGTGAAAAGTATGGCTTAGGGAATATAGTCAGCAATATTGTAATAACTTTGTATGGTGGCAGATGGACTACACTTCTGTGGTCAGCATTTCATAATGTATGTAATTGTCGAATCACTATGCTGTGCACCTGAAACTAATATAATATTGTAAGTCAGCTATGTTGTTGACTGTTCAACAACAACACAAATAGACAATCTGGCTATAGAGTAATAACATGGGAAAGAGGGTTTCTTAAAATTCTGCTGTGAGAATGGGGCATACCTGGGTGGCTCAGTCAGTTAAGCATCCGTGTCTTAGTTTCCGCTCAGGTCAGGATCTCACGGTTCCATGGGTTTGAGCCCTGCGTCAGGCTCTGCACTGGCAGGGTGGAGCCTGCTTGGGATTTTCTCTCTCTCCCCCCCCGCCCTGTCCCTCCCCTACTCACTCTGTCTCTTTCAAAATGAATAAACTTAAAAAAAATAATTCTGCTGTAAGTGATGACTGCATCCACTTTCTTCCACTGCAGTGAAAGGGCTAAGAGAGGGGGATGGGAGGTACACTGGCATATTTTAGTGTCTCTCATGCAGAGGCAGGACTTGAGGGTGAAAACAAGGAGATCTGGCTGTATTCTGATGACTTTTAATGTCAAGTGTTTAAACCACTCTGCAGACAGACTCCAGGAGGAAATTTTCTCCAGGGATAAAAGAGTTACGGGAGCATGTTTCATATTAATCTGGGCCAGCGTGCTCCAGCAGAGGACCATGATGTGCACATGAAGCATAATGAGAAAAATTGCAGCAAACATATGAATTTTAAAGACTGCTGTCAGATTTCTTTCAGACGTACTGCAGGATTTTTTTGGACCTGGCACTTGGACCAGTTTTTATTTTTGTCGCTTGGCATTAGTCTTTTCTATGACCAGACAATTCTTTTATGTTTAGTAAAGAAGTGCAGGGGAAATTCAACTCTTTCTATCTCAGATGACCCATTTCTCAAATACTGCCCTCCCCTGAAGTATTGCTCGTTATGACATGGTAGAGATGAGTGTTCTTTTGTATTTATAGGCATTATGGAAGGCATTGTTGTGAAATAATGCAAGTTCTTTGAAAATTTCTTACTGATCTGAGCTGGAGATTATATCCAATATTGTCTTTCAGGCTGGTCTGAAATACCTGTTTTCTCTGTCGACTGTAGTTACTAAATAGAAATCTAATTTGGAATCACAGATTTTTTTTCCTCCTTTATTTTTATTTTAGCATACTGATTTTATTTTAACACACTTGATGACGTACTTACTATTCTTCGACGCAAATATAAGTTATGAGAAGATACATGGTAACTTTTTTCCAGTGTGATAAAGGAGCATTTTAGCTAACTATCTAAATTTATATCTTCTTTAAAAAAAAAACTGAAAATTAAAAAAAAAACCCTAATTTTTATGAATGTTTTTATGAGATAAATACTTTGATGAATCAAAGAAATTTCATGCCTGCAGAAATCACAAAATAAAGCATTAATGGAATCAGATGTGTAATTCCTGCTGCAAACGTAAAGTTTTCTAGAATTTAGGTTCTATGATCTTATCTGCTTATTTTATTTTTTTTATTTAAAATTTTTTTTTTAATCTTTATTTATTTTTGAGAGAGAGACAGCGTGTGAGCAGGGGAGGAGCAGAGATAGAGGGAGACACAGAATCTGAAGCAGGCTCCAGGCTCCGAGCTGTCAGCACAGAGCGCGACGTGGGGCTCGAACCCATGAACTGTGAGATCATGACCTGAGCCGAAGTCAGATGCTCAATCAGCTGAGCCACCCAGGCGCCCCCTTATCTGTTTATTTTAAAGTAATCTCATTTTTCTTCCTCTGAATTATCTTGTTTGGACAAATAACTGTTGAATCCCTAAAATATGCAGAGCACTGGTCTAGGCAGTGAGGATATTTAAACAATGAAGCAAGGAAGGTACTTGCTGGAAATTTTTTTCAATTTCAAGATGTAGATCTTGTACACTAGACGTTAACTATCAGTACGCGGTAACAAGACAGGTGTTAAATGAGTTCAGTATTCAACTCACCAGGTCAAAGGAACGACTGAATTTTGAGACCTAGAGAAATTAAAGAGGAAAGAAGTAAGCTGTGGTCTCCTGCAGCAGATTCCTGCTGTTTATATCACAGCCTTACGAGAGAAGCACATACAAGCTTTACATGAGAGGGTGGAGGCAGGGGAGACGCTTGCCAGCCATCTCGTGCTTAGAGTGCCGACTGGGTCTTAAATTTGACAAGTAAGCTCGGAACAGATAAACATTATGGCTTTACGCATAATCCTTCAATTCTAAGTCAGGCTAGATGAAAATACAGCCACAAAAAAAAAAGCAGAGTTTAATTGCAGACTGTCCGTTGATCTAGATCTATTTTAGTCTTAAAGAATTGGCTAGTTTTGTGGCCTTTTTAAAAAATGTATAAATTGTTTATTGCACTTGTTCCCCAGTGATACTCTTTCTCGTGGCCTTGTTTTTAGAAACAAAACAAAAGTACTCCACAAAGTTTCCGTTTGTTCTGGACTTGATGTCATGATGGTGATGATCTTTTCTCATTGCTTTTCCATATTGCCTTTTAAATAATAAGCAAGTGTATTTTACAGAGAAGATGGCAAACACTTTCCTAAAGAAAAAAAAAACACTTGTTAAGAGCAGCAGATGAAAAACACGGTGCTAATAGGTTAAATTCCTGAGGCTACACTGCTTATCCAGGAGAAGAAGAAAGGGTGAATGAAAGCTTGAGACTGATAGGCTGTCTTTCCCCAAATCTCATTTTTAATGCTCAGAAAATCTGGTTCAGACTGAAGGCTATGTTTTATTCAATATGAAGTTTATCTTCATTAGTACTTTCAGGATACCCATTCCAGCACTTGTTCAAATGCATTACATTTTAATCTAATAGATCATTTACAAATTTAATTTTGAGAAGTTTTACATAAGCCCTGAAATAATGACTAGTAGAGGTCTGGAACATGTTGCAGATAAGCATAAACAATTCCTTTGTATAATATCTAACCCAGAACTACATAATTAGGATTTTTAATTATTAAATAATTTTCAGTTTTTCATGTACTCTTAACAGATTAAGGTGGTCGTCAATAATATTGCTACTCTCCATAGATATATGTGCAGACATCTGTATTCATTTAGTAAAAGCTACGATTACGTAGGTAAAGTGCTTTTATAAATTGTTAAATACTCTATATTCTTTCTTATTATACCTCATCTAAAAATCTCTACTTATTTCACTTCTACCAGAGTGGAAGTGAATAATACAGGCTTAAGAAAAAATTTTTTTTAATATTTTTTAATATTTAAGAAGATTTAAAAAACAAAGAGCGAGAGATAAAGATCTTTAAAAATTTTTGAACCATATTTTTCTATTTGCATCAGTTCATGGTAGTGAAATAAAGTGAAAAGTAACCTGGATTTAGGATTCCAGATCTGTTTGATTATTACACATTATTTGATGGTCATAAGTACTGTATTCATGGTCTTTTTCAATGTAACAAATTGCCCTAAGCTGAGTGATTTTGAACAACACACATAGATTATGTCACAGTTTCTGTGGTTCAGGGATTGTGGAGCAGCTTAGCAGGCTGAGTGGTTCTGGCCCAGGTTCCCTGCAGGGGGCTGCACTCAGGATACAGGCAGAGGTGTTTGGCTCATGCTTGAGGATCCACTTCCCAGAGAGCTCACTCACATGCTTGCTTGTTCGCAGGAGGCCTCAGTTCCTCACCAAGTGGGGCTGTCCGTAAGTTGCTCAGTTTCCTCACCATGTAGCAGCGGGCGGGCAAGAAGGAATCTCCAGAGCACTGTCTGGCCGAGTCACCAGAGTTGTGCACCTTGGCTTCAAGGTATTCTCTTCTTTAGAAGCCCGGGCATCAAGTCCAGCCCAGACTCGAGGGGAGAGGAATTGTACTCCGCGTCTTGAAGAGAGGCGTATTAAAGAATTTGAGGAGATGGGATGGAAACCACCAGAAGTACTAGATCTGCTTTAAGGCTTTTTCTCTTTCCTTAAAAATGGCCAGCTGATAAAAGAGGAATTTTGTTTGTCAGTTAAAATTATTTCTCACCCTTTCACGTACTAAACAATGACACGAATCACCAGAAGCAACATAGGCTGGGTTTAAACAAAGGTGGAGAGTTGGTGTGTATGGCTCAGTTGGCATGGGGGAAAGAGAAAAGAGGGAGCAGAAAACTTAAAAAAAGGAAGACTGAGGAGAAACGAGGAAGATGTCTGCTTCTTCGGGCTGTGGCGAATGATTGAGGCATTAAGAGGCTTCTGAAATGTTATGTCACAAATGCTGGTCTATTTGAGATCACTGTTTGCATGTAATGTAAATGTAATGTTCTGCTTCATAATATCCACAGGAAGTGCTCACTGGAATATCCTCGTTATCTCTCTGCACCATTGTTTTCTGCATCCGTTGATGAATCAAAAGCAGAGGGAATGTGTCTAGTCCTTTGGCACATTGTTTGCTTGAGTACAAACTGGAAGGAGGGAAGGGCGCGGAGACAAGGCTGTGTAGGCAGGCAGAGGCAAGATCATGAAGAGCCATCCAATGCCCTGCAGAGGGGGTGCTGATTTTTTTTTTTTTTAAGGCGGGAAATATTTGCTATTACTTTAAGATCTGTATGGCCACAGCCTTAATGATGGACAGTTTCCTTGTTTAATATATAACCCAGAGCCACATAAGTTGACGCTTGATAGATCTTGATAAATAAATAATTTCCGTATTTGTTCATGTATGGATAAAGTTTTGTATCCAGAAGCAGGGAAGCTGGTAAGGAGGCTTTTGGAGTAATCCAAGCTAGAAGTGGACCCAGGCTGAGGCAGAGGAAGCAAGAAGTGGATTTGTTGCACTTCTGTTTGAGAGATAGAGGGATTGATAAAATGGAGGAATAAGCAGAAGAATCTATAATACATTTAGGTTTTTTAGATAGGATGTAACAGAGGAGAGTTGTGACAGTCCCTAAAGAAAAACATGTAACAGAAAGCATTGGTTTGTGGGGATCAAAACGATGAGCTCTCTTTTTTGGGATATGTTATTGTACTGTTGAATAGTTTCTTCTCTCTCCTTGAAACTCAAGACTGCCTCCCCACCCCACTTTCGGCTGATGGCATTGCTAAATATTTCAGTGAAAAAAAGCAATTAGAAGCATACTTCTATAAGAGAACTTATTCTGTCTCCCTTTCCCGCCCCTGCATCTGAGTCCACATACTCTGTTTTCCCTTTTTCTTCTAGGGACAAACTGTCTGTGAAATAGCAAGGGTCAGTCTCACACGTGTGCACCAGATCTCTCTCCATGTCACCCACTCAAGGACAAATCTTGGCAGTTTCCCCCTTCCCAGTGGCCCATGCCCGGAATCACCAGATTTTCCCTCTCTACAAAACTGGTTTGTCAGTATGCATATATGCTGTTATTTCCCCCATCTTAAAAGCAAAGCACCTACTGGACATCTCCTTTCAGAGACCACCTCATTCCTCTGATCAGTATCAGAGCAGGTCTTGGAAAGAGCTGCCCACAACCAGTTGCCATTTCCGTTTCCTCCCATTCTCTCCTGAACATACTCCATCCATGCCTTTGCCCGTCCCACTGTGTAAAAACCGTGCTTGGCAATGTCCTGTGACTTCCAGAGGGAGCCAGGGATCGTTACTCAGTCCTCACCTGGCTGTGCGTATCTGCAACATGTGACATGTGACTGGGTGACCAGTCATTCCTCCACAGATTGTTTTCACCTACTTTCTGGGACCTCAGAATCCCTAGTTTTCCTCCTGCCTCTGACTGCCTCTCTGCCCCCTTGGCTGGTGCCTGCTTATCACACTGGTGCTGCTCAGCTCAGCCCTGTACCCTAGTCTCTGCTCTAACTACATGCACTCCTACAGTGATTTTGTCTACTCTCATGGCTTTAAATACCATTTATATGCCAACCAAACAGATGCTGCAACTGTACTGTTTCTTCAGTTTAAATTCATATGTCCCAGTGCCTGGGTGGCTAAGGTGGTTAAGCGTCCCACTCTTGGTTTTTCGTTTGGCTCAGGTCAAGATCTCACGGTTCGTGACTTCAAGTACCTCATCAGGCTCTGCATTGACAGCGCAGAGCCTGCTTGAAATTCTGTCTCCCTTTCTCTCTGCCCCTTCCCCACTTACTCTGTCTCTCAAAATAAGTAAGTAAACTTAAAAAACAATGAAATAAAGTCTTCTGTTTAACTTCTTACTTCTCTGCTTCTGCATGTCTAACAGGCATCTTGAACTTAACATATTGAACACTGAACTCGTGATCCCCCTTCCCACCAAACCTGCTCCATGATCATCCCCACCACACTCAGCGACTTCTCTCATTCTGGCTAAATTCCTTGAAGCCATCTCTGCCCTCTTTCTTTCTCGCACAGTAGACATCTAACTCACCAGTAAACACTGTCGGTTTTCCCTTCCATCACTGTTCTCCACCTGCACCTCCGTCACCCTGGTTCAAGGCACTTGATATGCAAGCCCCTGAGCTACTACTGTAACTCCTTAACTAGCGTCCCCACCTCAAGCCTTTGAGTCCTTACACTCAATTCTGAACACAAACTTTATAAAACTTGTTCGAGCCCATTACTCCCCTCATCGAAACTATCTCATACCACCTTATCCCAGAAGAAAAGTTCCACATGCCCTGTCTCCTGATGCTCCTCTTCTCTCCTGTTATTCGACTTCCCATCCTCTCCAACACACTGGCAGTCTTGCTGTGTCTCAGTAATCAGGTAAGCTGCAGCCCCAGAGCCTTTGCACATACTGTTCCCTCTGTCTGGAAGTGTCTCCCCTAGTTGTCCTCATGGTTCACTCTCTCATCTCCTTTGGGCTTTTACTCAAATGACATCTCAGTGAGACTTTCCTTGTCCATCCTTATTGAATTTAAACCATTACTTCCATCCCTGTTCTGTTTTCTTCATAATACTTAAGCACTTAATCACTATCTGACACACTACATATTAACTTACTGGTGTGTTTCTGTTTCTCCTCACTAAACTGTACGCTCCACCAGAGCAGGCTTCACAGAGGAGGTGATGTTTAAACTGCGTTTGTGGTATGCAGTAATCTGGTTTACTTAAGAACTTCTTTTGCAGAAGTGTTTCTCTGCCAGCTTGATTCATGGTATCCAAAACAGATTGACAAGTTAAGGGATGGCAAGTAGAAATTTAATCAAGGCTACGTGTTAAATGGCATTATGGCTGGGAGCTTCATGCTGCCTCTTAAGAGCTCAGTAATAATACTTTTTGTTGATATTACCATCTCTATTTTAATTTTTTTTTTTATTTTTAAAAATTTACATCCAAGTTAGTTAGCATATAGTGCAACAATGATTTCAGGAGTAGATTCCCTAGTGCCCCTTACCCATTTAGCCCATCCCCCCTCCCACAACCCCTCCAGCAACCCTCAGTTTGTTCTCCATATTTATGAGTCTCTTCTGTTTTGTCCCCCTCCCTGTTTTTATATTCATTTTGTTTCCCTTCCCTTATGTTCATCTGTTTTGTCTCTTAAAGTCCTCATATGAGTGAAGTCATATGATTTTTGTCTTTCTCTGACTGACCAGTTTCACTTGCCTAATACCCTCCAGTTCCATCCACATAGTTGCAAATGGCAAGATTTCATTCTTTTTGATTGCCGAGTAATACTCCATTGTGTATGTATACCACATCCTCTTTATCCATCAATGGACATTTGGGCTCTTTCCATACTTTGGCTATTGTTGATAGTGCTGCTATAAACATGGGGGTGCATGTGTCCCTTCGAAACAGCACACCTGTATCCCTTGGATAAATGCCTAATAGTGCAATTGCTGGGTCGTAGGGTAGTTCTATTTTTAGTTTTTTGAGGAACCTCCATACTGTTTTCCAGAGTGGCTGCACCAGCTTACATTCCCACCAACAATGCAAAAGAGCTCCTCTTTCTCCGCATCCTCGCCAACATATGTTGTTGCCTGAGTTGTTAATGTTAGCCATTCTGACAGGTGTAAGGTAGTATCTCATTGTGGTTTTGATTTGTATTTCCCTGATGTACCATCTCCATTTTAGATGAGGAAAGATGGACTTGGTCAAATACAGGAAATTTCCCAATATTACGTGTCTTCTCTGTGGCAGAACTGGAATATAGACCCACCTCATCTTTATTCTAAGGCTGCATTTTTCTTACCATGAAGTAATTACCTTCTTTCATCTTTATTAATGGTTGTACCTGAAAAGCTACCACCCAGCTCTTTTCCTATTTTAGTTTTTGAAAATGCAAATTACAGACTGGGGTAATATAATAATAAAAGGCAGAGTTGCAAACAATGATTCCAAATACTGTTAACTTCTTTGTATATTATCTGGCACAGCTGTGTGGGGGAGGGCATGTCTTTTTTTTGCCAGCAGCACCTACAATTAGGAGTTTTGCTAGTGAGACAGATGTCTGCATATGAACTTTCATGTATGGTTACCTTCGCAGGCTCATCTTCCATGTGAAGGAAAAAACACCTAGAGATAAAATTATGTTTTGGCTATGGTGACATAACAGGCTATATTCTCTATATGAAGGATTTGTTGAATGTAAAAAAAAAAATAAAGATCATAAATATGCACATACATTCTTTTTGCCCTGGATCTGGATCTCTTAAGCTAAATGATATGGGTATCTAGCTTCTCATGGCCGGGAGCTGGTTAGCTGGACCGGTACAGGTGAGAGCAGGGATGTGAATACTCAGTTCAGCTTTAACAAAGGAGATGGTCTCACAAAATCTTTGATGCCAGCTCTAGTTTATAAATGAGATTCAGCCTGTTTTGTGTTTTGATGCATGAAACTTGCTTTTTTTTTTTTTTTGCCACTTTTGCTGTGTTACTTCTCTTCTGTTTGTGTTTAGTGCACACTATGGGCACACCACTTTACTGTATAATTATCAGGAAGGTTTATTAGTACAGCATCTTACCAGGCTGTAGAGACGTGGACCTCTTACAAGTGCAGGCAGTGGTGGAACAGACTTGACCCTGGTTTAACAGAGTCCAAATCCAACAACACCATCCAGAGGTAAGCCTGTGCTGTGCAGGCCAGCAGCTGGCAGGTTGCAGGACACCACCCTGAAAATAAATCTTAGTTATCAAATAGATCCCAGGCTCTGAAGGCATTTTTGGCAATATCATGTATAAGGGTGGGCACAAAGAGTGGTAGATTTATTCTGACACAAAGTACAGTTATATAATATACATCAAATATATAGTATTTTTTGTTATTTTGGACTTAGTCCCAATTAGGCAGAGAGAGAGAGGGAGAGAGAGTTTGAAAGAGAGAGCTCTGAATTTGTAGCAAAAATGATTTACTCTTGAGTGCTGGCTTCTGATCAGTGATTCCTTGAGCAAGTTTCTTCACCTCTCTGTGCCTTAGTTGACTCATCTGTAAAGTTTCAACATGAAGTACAAACACAGAGGGTGGTTTTAAAGGTCCTAGTGAGACAAGGAATGTGACAGTGCCCACCACTGAGCTCTTCACCTAGTGAAGGTTCAGAAAAATGTCCGTTTCCTCCCTTTATGAAGGGTGGCCAGGCCAGACAAATGGGGGAATGGAAAGTTAAATAACGGTAAACAATGAACATACCCTGCCATGGGAAAGGTGGCAGGCTCTTCTCTGCCATGTAACTTTCGTGTCTCTGGCAATTTTTAAAGGCATGTAAGGAGACTTTGCACAGTGGCCATGTGCTGCTCTGTCTCAGGATTGAGTCTCTGTATCCCAAGGGACAGAAAGGTCTAATAAGAAGGCAAAAGGTTCCTGTGGTTCTAGATTTAAGACTTTTACCTCGTTGCTTAAAAGCTAGTGAGGCAGAGAGTCTAGTATTTGGCAGGGGAGAGGGATTTTTTGTGTAAAGGGATGAGAATAAACACTAGGATCAAGAATTATGCCCAGCATCCCCTTGTCTGGAAGGAACCCAGTCTCGGGTTGGCACCACTCCCACTGGATGTTCCTAGGGCAGGACAGCTACTGACCCCCAGAGGCCGGATTTGTTCTGGCCCTATCTGGGGAGCATCCATCCTGCCTAATAACACAGAGCAAGTGGCCAGAACCTCTGTCTGCTTCACCATTACCAAGACAGCTGGGAACTCAGTTCAAGGACCATCACTTTCATATACCATCAGCAATTATAAATTTACTTTTAAGGGGCACCTGGGTGGCTCAGTCTGTTGGGCGTCTGACTCTTGATTTTGGCTCAGGTCATCCCAAGGTCATGGGATCAAACCTTGCTCAGGCTCCATGCTAGCATGAAGCCTGCTTAAGATTCTCTCTCTCTCTCTCTCTCTCTCTCTCTCTCTGCCCCTGTCCCCAGCTCATACTTTCTCTCTACAATTAAAAAAATTACTTTAAGACTTTTGAAAACTGAGTTAAGTTTTATATACAGTGAAGTACACAGATCTTAGTGTACAATTTGATGAGTTTGACAAATGTGTATACATCTGTGAAGCTAACACCCCAAGTAAGATATCTCACAAACTATGGACAACACTGTGCTGATTTCTGTTACCATAGATTAATTCTGTTTTTTCTTGAAGAATCTACTTATTTTTGAGAGTGTATTATATATCCCTGAAATACAGGACCTTTTTATGTTGCATAAGAGGTTCTTGGATATAAAGATATGACATAAGATTTATAATGGAAGTCAAAACAACTTTTGATTTGTCTGCCATTTTGGATCTTTGTTTCTTAAAGTTATAACTTTGAAATTGTTCTATTCCCTTTGGTGAAAATACACATTAACAAGATAAGCATATGTATGGGATTTGCAGACAGCAAATTTCCAAAATCCTTGGTCTTCACGATCCCTTTGAAGAATAGTACTTAAGAACCTGTATTTTATATTAGTGCAGGTTTTGCTTTCCCTTTGGGGGAGTAGTAGAAAGAACTAGGTTTGGGATCACACCTGCAGAGCATCTGGGTCTGCACATTCTTGGACTCCTATTTAACTTTTCCGAACATCAGCTACCTCTGTGATAAAATGGGAATAATTGTGTCTACCTGAAAGAGTTGTGGCAAAGGTTAAATGAATTAACAGATACAAAGTGCCTGTCATATAGCAGGCCCTTCCTTCTCCCTTTTATAAATAGCAGACTTTTTAGGATTATGAATTTTTTTGGCTGGGGATAGATTTATTAACTGTATTAGAGATATTGGCCATTAATCATGTATTTCTCATGTCAGTTATCCTAAGGGCATTGCTGTTTATATCTTGTAACTTTCTCAAAGTTTCTTTTCAACTTGGCTGCCTCTTCCTAGCCTCTCGGGCCGTGAGAATAAAGTAAAAGCGTCCACTTCTCCTGTATTCATACTTGTGTTATCTGCAACCTTGGAAGATCCGTAAACGTATTCTTGAGAGAAACAGTAGGTGTAGTGGTGCTTATACATATAAATGGATAACATGGATCACAAACAAATAAAGTCAGTCTTGCTAGTCATTTAAAAAAAATCAAACCTTGATTCTCAAATTTATTAATAAAAGCCAAACAACAACAGAACGGTCACAATTCGCAAAATTACACATAGGCAACACAGGAGAGCCAATAGATAATAAAAATTTTAAAGCTGTTCATTCTCTCTAGTAATCAGGAAGATGCAAATTAAAGCAACAGTGAAACACATTTGTATAGCTGTCAGATGGCCAAAAATTTAAAAGCCTGATAATACTAGGGGCTGGTTAGAATGTAAGGTTAACAAAAATTCTTAAGCATTGCTCATAAAGGTGTAACTTCTGTAATCCCTCTGAAGATTTCAACAAAGAAACTCTTATGTATGTGCACGAGCAGACCCATATAGAGGTGTTCACCATAGATGTTTTTTAGAATTCTAATAGCAAAAAATTGGAAACAACCCAAACATCCATCATTTGGGGGTTAGATGAATAAAATTTGGTATGGAATACAACCTTATATATAAAATGAATGAACTAGATCTATATATGAACTGATTGAAAAACAACATTGAATATAATAATAGGTTGCAAAATTATGCATTTCTTATTATTTTATTTGAGTAACCTTTTTGAAAGATGAAAGTACTAGGTCTTGTTATAGATTCATGTATTTCTTAGGAATGCAATGTTAGGGGTTGACTCTGAGAAGGAAAGATGGGAGAAAGAAGAATGGCCCTGGAAGGAGAAAGTCCAATTTAATTTTCTTAGATTAATTCAAAAAAGGAAACATCCTCAAATAGTAACACCTTGTAGTTCTTTATTAGTGATTCTCAAAGTGTCTTTTATCTTTGGACCAGGAGCATGTGGCATCACCTGAGAGCTTTGAGAAATACAGATTCTCGAGCCCCAACCCAGACCTGCTAATCTGAACCTGTAGAGTGGGGTCCAGCAAGCTGTGTTTAACAAGCCCCACACTGCCACTGTTCTAGGTGACAGAGATATAGATGTTTATTATCTTATTCTCTGTGATTTTCTGTATTTTTAAAATTAAGTGTTAAAACGAACAATCTTAAGCTTTTCTTTGCCACTCTCCCGAAGTCCTTCTAGGCCCTAAGTTCCAGCTCCATAACTAAAGGATTATTAACAGCATAAACTTCTTACTGCCACATCAGTTCTCAGATGTGGAGAGATCACTTAATATCAAGCAAAAGGCAGAGAAAGAAAATGGGCAGATATAATTAACTATTATTCGAATGTGAATTGTTGAGTAAGTACATCACCCTAACAAGTATTTGATCCCTCTGACACTTTCCCATTATCGTCAACAGCAAATCTCCATCAAGCGTTGAGTGCATTCGGGACAAAGCAAAGTACCGATGCTACAATAAGGCATAGATATAAATCATGTCCTTAGAAAACAATCTAGTTGGAGAGCCGGGATGAGAGGAGAGAAAACGAGGTTAAAAATGAGAATACCTCATTGTGAAATGTATGGCATACCCAGCTGCCACACAGAATTTCAGAAGGGTTTCAAGGGAAGCTTTCTGTAGACTCTGCCTCAGTAGAGAAAGGGGAAGGTAATATTTCAAGGAATGATGTGAACAAAGGTCATCATAGCGTTCTAATTCAAAGACCCATTTAAGTGATCTTGTTTGAAGCTGAGGGTGTGGAATCCATCATCAGTTTTCATCCTTTAGATGGATGGAACATTACAATGTTTTGAGTAAAAAGGTGATTTGTATGTGCAGAGCAGTGTCCCAAGAAGATAAATTTGGCATGAGTGTCAAAGGTCGACTAAAGGCAGAAAAACAATTAGCAATGATATGTCAGGGCTCTCAAAGAGAGTGAGGATTTAGATGGTGAAGCACAAGATACAGTATGGAGTGAGGGAAAGTGAAAAAGGAATGGAGAATGATTCTAATGGGATGTGTTAGTTTCTTATTGCCTCTGTAAAAAAAAAAAAACTACCAGAAATTTAGTGGCTTAAAACAACACACAAGTGTATTATCATACAGTTTTGGATGTCTGAGTCTAAAACAGGTCTCACTGGGCTAACATCAAGGTGTCAGAGTATTGTGTTCCTGTGTGGAGTCTCTAGGGGAAGAATCTGTTCTCTTGCCTTTTCCAGCTTCTACAAGCTGCTTACATCCCTTGGCCTGTGGCCCTTTCTTCTGTCTTCAAAACCTGCAGCCAAGCATCTTCAAATCTCTGACTCCAACTCTTCTGCCTCCTGCTTTCCCTCATAAGGATGCTTGTGATTACAGTTGGAGGACCCACCCAGATGAGTCAGGATAATCTCTCCATCTCTAGATCCTTAAGTTAATTGCATCTGCAAAGTTCCTGTTTGCCATTTAAGGTAACATAATCACAGGTTCTGGGGATTAGAAGGAGAACATCTTTGGGGGACATTATTTTGCCTACCACATGGACTATGGCCATAATTTGATGATTGTCTAGGATTTGGAAGAGAGGTGAGAAAGCCCGGATTGGTCATACCAATCTGTCACTTTCAGTTTGCTTACTTGTAAAACAGAAGGAGAAGGTGGTATATGGGTGAGATTCTCTTCCAAGCCTAATGCTCTAAGTAGAATGTCACCTCCATGAGGACATGGGTTTCTATCTGTCTTGTGCTCTGCTGGGTCTTCATTGCCCAGAACAATCACTGCTATATGAGAGACTCAGAGATTATTTTTTGATAAAAATATTTTTTGTTGGATGAATGACTGAGTCAAGTAAATTTTTGAAAAGAACACTGGGGAGACTTCTCCACTGGCTCCTGTATGTATTAAATTCGCATTTTCTTGGTGAAATAAGGTTTTGGCTCAGGATATACCTGGTCTAGGGGCCCTGTCATTATGATAGTGGCATTCCATGGATGGGAGAGAAGGACAGCTAAAAATTGTAGAGTCTGTTCCTTTCTTCCCTTGCATTTTTAGCTTCCATCCTGAGTGTCCCCTGGAATTGAGAATAAGGAAGTGTATTGAGATTGATGTATGGCCTCAGTAAGTGTCTGGGGCAGCTGCTAATTGAAGAAGAAATTGCTCACTGTGGCAATGATCAGTTGCCCCTGAATTGACCAGCTGTCACATTCCACACTGTTCACTCAGTGAGAGTCAAGTCTTGCCCTTTGCATTCCTAAAAGAACACTTGACCCTGTGAGGACATAATATCCATTTATGCTGTGTAAAGTGCCAGTAAAATAGAAAACAGAAGTTTCTTTGTGCTTCAAAAAAAAAAAAAAAAAATAGCATAGAGTACTGCCATTTGAGGATCCAGGTAGCCAGCAGGTAGGCAGAGTGATTGGGCTTTCTGATGTGGAAACTAATACTTTTAAGGGGCTTTGCCTCTCAGATATGAGGTCTGACACATACTTGCCATAAAGGCGATCATTCGAAACTGACATTTAAAAAGCCTATGGTTAGCCGTTACTTGGCTTGAAGACAATGAGCTAATTTGTTTAAAGGGGCAGTAGATGACCGAAGAAGGAAATCAACACAAGGAGGGCAGAAGGTGCTAGTTTTGCTTAGGATCCTTGAATTTCAGAGAATTAAACTCTTTTTGGTCTTTTACTGAATTATGTGATCTTAGACAAATGCTACGCTTTTTCTCCTATTTTTACCTGTTTTTTTTTTTTTTTTTTTTTTTTTTTTTTTTTTTAAATCAGTGCTGTTTTTAAAATGTCATCCATCTGGGGATGGAGGCACATGTATGTATTAGATATATGTTCTTGGTCTAATAACTCTTTGAAGAACATGCCTGTGTTTTTAATACCAGTTATATTTAATTAATTGTCTCTTAAATTAACCTCAATATCTGAATCTGTAAAATTATTAGTAAGAGAAGTAATTGGTTACCAGAAAGGTTGAAAAATTCATCATTGGAAATCCTTATTCCATGACATTGCCTAAAAGTAAATATCTTGTTTAATATTAGAGGGAAAAAAAATTGTGGGTCAGGGGAATTCAATATAGTAAAGATCTGGTGTTGAGGGAATACAAAGTAGGCTTTAAAGCCTATAAACAAGATTTCTGGTCTGTTGGCCAGACTGTACAGATGCAGAAGAATACCCCTCGACAATTCTGCAAACAAGTAGAAGATAAAATTTTACCAAAAACAAGTTTACAAATTACAGATGCGCTCAAGAAAGGGAAAACCCACAGGTGTCAGACACAGAGGGGAACCCAAGATAAGAAACGTGAGCATGGAGTCCTGGCCAGATGGGCTCACGAGGATCTGAGATTCAGGATAGTGACGAATGTCCAGGGGTAGCATCCGCAGGCTGTGGAATGCATACACTCTGCAGGAATAGCATGAAGGGGCAGGGAGGGGAAGCCTAGATGAGTGATGGTTTCATTCATGAAAATGGGCCTGGCAAACTCCACCAGCAGACAGGAGAAGCCTCAAGGAAGCTTGTCTCCTGCCTGCTGCTGTGAGAGAAAGAAGAGGCACCTGTGAACCATGAGAACATGAGCCTGTGCTCTACACAGGTATGGAGTTCACGTTCACACTCCCAAGGCAGTGCCAAGACAAACAGGAAGTCACTGGGCACAGATGCTTCATGACTCAGGGAAGGTGGGACTCCTGTGGAAAACAGCCCTTGCTAAAGATGAACTCTCAGGCAAAGAGATGAAGGACTTAGTATTTATAAGAGAAGGAGGAGGAGGAGGAATAGACATATTTGAAAAATGAATCTGATAGAAATTCCAGAATGGAAAATAGTTATTGAACCATGTGAACACTCTTGTGTTGGTTGAAAATTGTGAATAATGACTGATAGTATGGTTTCAAGGACACTGTTGTTTTAACTACCGAGAAAACTTTTCAGCCCATGGTTAGAAAAATGTTTATCATATAAACAGTTCTGAGTATCAAACGTGCGGATTGAAACTGAGGTTGAAATTGGCATACAAATTTTAATACAGGAAGAGCTGAAGGGATCATCTCCAAGTGCACCGAAGAAGCCTTGTTTGAAGTTCTCTTCTACTTAAATGAAGTTGCCGCAGGCACACTGGGAACAGGCCATGCTTTGATCCTGCTTCTCTGGTAGAGGTTGATGCTCACTCACCGACCCACTTCGAAAATATTTACCCCCTGCCCCTCCCAGCTCTCGCCTACCACCCCAGGTCAGTCTGCAGATCACTGACCAGGTTGAGGGTTATCTGTAGCCTGCAGCCTTGGACCATAATGAGCTCATTAGCCCACACCGGCTTTGTTCTCATTCTCAAGAGACTCTAGTGATCTAAACTGACCAATGTTATCATTTTTACTGGTCTTGATTTCAGAAAATACATTATGCCACTGATTTGCCTCTTTTAAGACTAGGAAATTAACTGTTCTCTCACTGTCAATTTATGGTGACATCATGATCGACTAAGATGTTAATACAGTTTGGTGACCATTTAATAAACAACTAGCTTTTTGTGTCTTTCTATTTTTGAATGAGTGGGAACTTTCTAGCTTGAGTACATTGCCTCACACAGCTCCACATGCATGTAGTGCATTACTGCATCCTTTTTTATACTGCGTAATCATCTGAGAAGGTTTGCCTAAGACTCTTTGTATCTGTTTGTAAACTTCCCTTCCTTAAAATGAAGATTTAAAATTTAAGTCTTTCTTTTATAAAGCCGTTTACTAAAGACAAATGAAAACTCAGATGTTATCATGTCTGAGAAACTGCCTCTTTACCCATATTATGTGCCCCCTTCTGTACTCATAGCAGTCTGTGGGCATCTGTATCATTGAACTGATCACACCGTCCTATGTGCCTTAAGTGTATGTTTGTGCATCACCCGATCTTGACCCAGAGCTCCTTCAGAGTAGTCTTTCTCCCCACTGTTGTCTCTCCTCAGTACAGAGTAGACACCTCAGTAGTTGAAATAACCAGGCTGTACTGATCGCACTGTGTATTAGACCCCAGTGACCCTCAAGTGGCTCCTGTCAGTTACACTCAGGTGAACATGCTAATCTGCAATCCAGACATTTTTGACCATAGACATAAGTTTTTGTGTGCATTTAGTCATTGAGATTGGAGCATCTGAACATCTGTTAGCCATTTTCAAGAGCTAAAGCGTACACACAAAAAAAGGGAGAGTTGAACTAAAGACAACAAAAAGGTACAGGACAATTGGAGAATTCTGCTTTTTTTTTTTTTTTTAAACATCCCTTTACTCTGTCATGGGTCATGGAGGAAGGGTGTTGAGAAGATCAGAAAACTACATCAAATAAAAATGCATTTCCCCTTCCTTGTTCTGCTCTCCTAGCCAAGAATTTTATATCGTTTTTTAGAGCTAAGGGACCAGAAGGAGCTGAGGAAAAAAGGGTGAGCCACACACACAAAACCAAGGGCTTTATTTTTCTAAAGTGTAACCATTTAGGGGATAATAGCTGTTCCACTGATATTAAATCACACAAGGAAGGAGAAAGTAGAATTCATAAGAGGAAGGAGGAAAAAAACAAAAGGTAAGTTTTGAAGGTCTTTAAAAAACTAAAGCAATTATTCAGACTGAATTTGGAACTAAACAGGTAAGTAAAATACACTTTCAAGCAGAAGGAAGAGAAGGTTCTTAAAGTGTTGCTACACCTTTTGTGGAAACTTAAGACATATTCCCAGAGTTTGAGCTCAGTCTTAAGATACAGTTTACCTTTGATTCATTGGAAGTAAGACTCAGCCTGTTAATTCCTGTGTTGGGTTTTCAAGAAAACCTCTTTTCCCAAAAATAAGCCTATTGGGGGTAAAACAATTTTTAAGGTCAGAAGTTTCAAAGGAAGTTGGACTACACCCCTACATTAGAAATTATTTTTCACCCTAATTGGCCACTGGATCCTGTATCATTTTTAGTAAAAGACCGTGTTTAACTAAACCATTTGAAATATTATATTTAAAGCTAATATAACATGTTCATTTTATCACACATTTAATTTGGATGTGACAGAAATTTACAGTTTATTTTTCATCCAAAAATCTTGAAAAATATTCACTTAAAATGTGATGGCCAACAATATTTCCCACAATGCAGAGTGAAGTCACAGAATCAAATATGGTGGGACCCAAAAAGCTGACAACATTCGAATTCTTATTAGACAAGACAGGGGCACCTGGGTAACTCTGTCGGTTAAGTGTCCAACTCTTAACTTCTGCTCAGGTTATGATCTCATTATCGTGGAATGGAGCCCCACATCGGCTCACTCACGCTGAGCATGGAGCCTGCTTGGGATTCTCTCTCCCTTTCTCTGTGCCACTCTCCCGGCTTGCATTCTCTCTCTTTCCCTCTCTCTCTCTCTCTCAAAATAGATAAATAAACATTTAAAATATATAAATTTTAAAAAAAAAGGATGTAGTAAATGATACAGAACTAGTTCAAAGCTGAGGGGTTTTGTTTTGGTTTCAAAGTTTGTTGCTATTTTAAAGCACACGTAGGGGCGCCTAGGTGGCTTGGTCGGTTAAGCGTTCTACTTGAGCTCAGATCATGATCTCACAGTCCGTGAGTTCGAGCCCCGCGTCGGGCTCTGTGCTGACAGCTCAGAGCCTGGAGCCTGTTTCAGATTCTGTGTCTCCCTTTCTCTCTGCCCCTCCCCTGTTCATGCTGTCTCTCTCTGTCTCAAAAATAAACGTTAAAAAAAAAAAAAGCACACGTAGAAATCCCTCCATAAACACATTTCGGTGAATTTATACCAGTAATTTCAGTCAGTGAAATTGCCACTTTTTTGTCCTTATACCAGGTTGTTGGTGTAGCCCAGGCCATCAACAAGAGATCGGGAAATGGTGGGACATTCACTGAAAAAGATGAAAAGGTACCAAAACTTATGTCTGCTGTGATGTCAGTGTAGGAAGATGTTTTCTGTTTTTAGTGTATATAGACTTAGCTATTGCTGAAATTGTTGATCACAAAAAAATCACGGTTTAAAATGATCTGAAATGTTCAAAAGTGTCTCTTTCCTACGGCTAACTACAGTGCTGACTTTGAGGTCCTAGGGGTAGTCAGTCCTCAGAAACCCCCAACTACCTCCTCACTGTGTCACCAAGTCCCCTGCCCTCCAAGGGCTGTGTGCATGTTGGGGCCATACAGAGGGTGACACGGTATTTTAACTATCTCATTTACCTTTCATCACTGCTATAAATAAATTCAACGCTGAGTAAAAACCCCTGAAGCTCCAAGTTCAGAACTCCAGGTCAGCTAAAAATTGGAATTGCCTCCTGGGGAAGCAAATTTCAGAATGTTTTATAAGCTTTGCACACAGACGGTGGGGCGCCAAGGTGTGAATTCAGGCTGGATGATGTGAATTTAGCTTCAGAAAGAGCGGCAGTCAGCATTATTTTATTACTCTTCCCATCCAACTCTGAAGGAATACATTCCATGCACCACATCGACATGCTTCCCGTTTAAGGACAGAAGCCCCTAAACCTGTTTATAACTTCATTCTGTCAGTAGGTTTTATTATTTCTCTTCCTGAATATGTAATTATATGTATATCGTGGAGCCTACTGAATTCTTCTTATTCAAGACTGTCGCTATTTATGTCCCTCCCCTGAAAATTAGTAGGAACGTTTGGAAGACATTCAAACAAGACAGAGTTATTTTTGTCTCCATGGTGTAGGCCGTACTGGCACTTATGTTGGTCCCCATGTTTTAATTTCTTCAGAACATAGCAAGTACCTTTTAAAATCAGTGTAATAGACATCTAGTCTCCTATTCTGTTAATGACACCTGAGAATATTTGGTGGGAAACATGGTTCTAGAATGGCTTTATATTTATATTTCATCATTTTCCCATTAAGGTAATCCCTTCTTGAAAGAGTTGCATTCGTAGGCTGGGCAAAATCTCTGGGCAAAATAAGTATAATTGTAAATAAAGTATGCCATGGACAGGCTTGTTTTAGTCAATAATTAATATAATTGTGAGCATACCACTATAAAATAGTGTACTGTGGATGACGATCCGTGTTAAAAAACATACTGAAGCTAATATTTTATACAACATATGGGACTGTTTCTGCCAGTATTCTCCCAATAAGTATGTTAGCTTTCATTAGCCCCAGTAATAAGTTACAGGCTATTTATATGGTCTCAGCACAGATCCAGCTCTTAATATCATTCAGAGACAACACCAAATTTTGCATAGGGTGAATTTCAGTTTCAAATGGCATAAAGAGATCTGTGTCCTACTCCCTCCCGTTTTCTCCTTGGTAATTTGTAACTAGTGTATGACTTTAGGAGATGGTGTTAATACTAGTCATCTACTTACTGTACCAGTTAGCTAACACTTGCTCTGCATCAGTTCCTAATTCTGTGCAGAATTAACATGGACCCTTTGGGCTTTCTAATATTTGTTTCAGCTATAAATACTTTGGGATGCCTTCTGTGTTTCAGACAATATAATAAGACAGTTTTGTAGACAGTTCTTAATTTGGCTGTTGTCTTCCCTGTTTTATAGGACTTTGCTGCCTATTTGGCATTTTGTGGTATTGTTCTTCATAATGCTCAACTCTATGAGACTTCACTGCTGGAGAACAAGAGAAATCAGGCAAGTCTGATTACTAAAGAGAGCGTATAGGAATTCTTTTTTTAAAAAATTGTTAAATTTTTATCCAGGCAAAATATGTGTATGATTAAAAATCCACTTAATATTTTAGCTGTATCTTCTAATAATTTTTTTCCATTTCCTGTATTCCATGCTCTGTTGCTTTATCACTGTTAGAAAATATTCATTAACTTAAAAGAGTTATTTTAATCAAAACTTATTTGATTTACATCACTCTGTACTTGCCATTATCCTGTTCCACTAGTATCATTACATCTGTTTTAAGTTACTGGATGGGTTGCATTCATAATGTTAGATACGGCTTTTAGTTCTTGCCCTATCAACTAGAGACATCATCTGTTGATTCTATGCTTTGTGAAATGAGGATCTTAGCATCCCTCATCTTTCCTTCCCACCTGCCATGACTTGCCTCTGCTTTTCTCATCAGACCTTTTTCTGTTGCCCACATTGATAACATATATGTTGTTCTACAACCATCGTTAACTTTTAGTAAGCTTTAGTTTAATTCTCAAGTTGTGATTTAAAATAAAGTGTTTATAAGTACTGTGACTATGTAAATATTCATATTACATTTGTTACACAACTTTCAGTTTTTCATGATGTTTCTGAATCCCATTCCTTTTTTTCCCCTTGAACTTTTCCCCTGAGTGTAGAGTAGCCCTCATGTTGTTAGTTTTCCCCCCATATTCCCCATTATTTAGGCATACTGTTGAGTTCTTTTCCTTGGAGATCTCAAAGTTGAGGTTTTCCACCATTTCTCTTCCAAGCTGCACTATATCTCCCCTGCCTGCTGTATAGGTGTCATCATAGAATTTTCCTTCACTGCTTTCTCAGAAGGGCTCCACTGGTTGTCCACTGGATCCCATAACTCCTTCTTTCTCAGTTTATGCCCTTGTTTTATTGCAACATATTCTCAATTAATTTCTTGAGAAAGAGTATTGATCAGGTAAGTTTTCTGAGTCCTTGCAAGTTCGAAAATGCCTATTGTATCATCCTACCAGTTTGGCTGGGTATAAAATTATAAACTGAAAAATCACTTTCTCAGAATTTAGGGGTGGTGCTTTTGTCTTCTAACTAGCGTCCCTGTTGTACTGATCCTTGGCTCTGTGTAGGTGTTTTGTTTTGTTTTGTTTTTTGTCTAAGCTTTTCATATCATTTCTCTATATCTTCTTTTTACAAGTTAATTTTATAATATGACTCTTTTTCATTTGTCATACTGGTACCTGGTCATCCCTTTCCATCTGGAGGCTTAAACCCTTCCTTTCTATGTAATTCTTTTTCATTACTTCTTTGATAATTCCTCTCTCCCACCCTATGTTTTCTCTTTTTAGATCTTGTGTTAATAAAGTATTGGATCTTCCATTGCCTTCGCCTACAGTATCTTCCTACCTGGTCTCCCTGCTCTGTTCTTGCCACCCATTAATCTAGTCCCCATTTTTACAAACACAGATACAAGCCTGTTACTTTCTTCCTGCAGTCCATCATAGTCCAAACTGCTTCCAAAGACATACAGGGCTTTTGAGATTCCTTCTCCACTTGAGTCTGCAATCTCATCTCCCCAACTCTCCTCCTCACACTCTATAGCTTCTCTTAAAACTTGATTAAGACTTACAGTGTATGCTACCCTCTCTCAATTTAGTTGCTTTTGACTGAAATAGTTCCCTTTCCCACTTCACCCAAATGATGCCTGCTTATCTCTCAGGGCTCAGCTAGCATAGCATCTCCTCAAATTTTCTTTGACACCCTTTCTTCCTCCTCTATACACAGATATTCTGTGAGATTAGAAGACATTCTATGGAATTCAAAGGAAATAGAAATTACCAGGAAAAAACACAAAAGGAGCTCTTCAAATTTTGTCTGTTTTGGACAGTATTAACTGTGCTATGTGAAAATGCTGATAATTGTTGATCTCAGAAGTTTGGAACAACAGCAATGACAGTGTGTTTTATGTATCAGATAGTATTCAAAATGCTTTAGAAATGTTCACTTATTTAGTGCTTACAATAACCCTATGATTTGATATTATTATTACTATTATCCCATTTTTAAGGAACTGGCCCTACATCACAAAGCTCACAGGGAGGGAAAGCAGGATTAAAAACTGATGACTCCGGTTTCAGAGTCTGTGATTGTAATCACTATACTAACTGTACTAACAATCACTATGGAAGCTCTGGTAGTAAATAGAGACTTACATATTTAATACTTGAATGCAAACTTGGTTGCAACTTGTTAGACTATAAATAAAGAACTTATAAATTGTATAAATCATTGTATTGCTTTAATAATTACAAACAATTACTAAATAATAAACTAAATTTTTTTGTCTAGGTGCTGCTTGACCTTGCTAGCTTAATTTTTGAAGAACAGCAATCATTAGAAGTAATTCTAAAGAAAATAGCTGCCACTATTATCTCTTTCATGCAGGTGCAGAAATGCACCATTTTCATAGTGGATGAAGATTGCTCCGTGAGTACAGAGTATGACTTCTTTATTTTTAGAAAGACAGAAACCTATGTTCCTTAAAGCACAGCTTTTAAACCTCATGTTAGCCTCACATCTCTCGCTAAAACCTAACTGTTTATTGTTTATGCAAAGCCAATCAGAGTATGAGCTGTTCTGGTTGAACAGGGGTAGAGGTGAGGTGAGAGGATGCCTTCCATGCACCATTTCAACTTTGTGTCCCTCCACTAAGTGGTTACCATGGGAATATCCGTGTGCTGCTTTTGTCAATGACTACACTACCTTGATGGAAAAATACATTGTCATTATGGTGTGCAGACCTTTTGTGGTCAGGAATAGTGGTGCCCTGGTTGCGATGAACAAGTAGACCCCCATTCTGAGTGGGTTGGGAATAAAATTTTCTTTTTATCAGAAATTGGCTAGAAACCAAAGGGCAGGCCCAATAGAGGCAATATTATTAAAGGTACTTGTTAGTCCTAAATCCTTTACCAGCAATGGAAAACCACTAAACTGTTCTAATTGGCATATTTCAATCCATTGATGTGTAATGTAAAGAAACAGATGTGTGTGGAAAGATGGAGTATTCTCACCGAGTGCTGGTTGCTTCTAGACAGGCCAGTTGAATTCATGGTTAGAATCAGAGCTCCTAGCCTAAAGCAGTTTTCCTCTGTGCAGTTTCTTTCCCTTTTTACCTATGAACCACTACTTCTGGGATATATCTTTTTATGTCATTTATTTTCTTTTTCCTTTAGACCCTGAGAATAGGCTCTTCATTTGTGGGTTAGGAAAGAGAGTGGGGGTCACCACTTGTGTAGTCTGCTGTAATCCATATATGATATCTGAATTGATGGGGTTTTTGGGAAGTAGAATAATAAAAGATATATAATATTTATATTAAAATTTCAAAAATTGTTTTAGATAGTAAGACTGTACTATATGACTCAACATTTTCTGAATCATTTTGTGGTGTATGGGTGTCTAAGTCTCATTAACTGGATATCAAATGAGAATTTACTGTGGTAAGGTAGTCAGTATTCTCTTAGATACTATTTCATAGTTTCAGTCGGTTACAAAGTCTTTAATACGGAGATGATTGCAAGTAGCTATCCTTTTAAAGTTCAGGTCAGAACTCATTAATGCAGTAAGTCAATTTACAATTTTTGCTCTGTGACCTGTTCTTTAGCATTTAATTTTTGAAAGTTATACGTAGAACACTGCTTTTTTAGACAACTTAAATATCACTTTAATTAACATTCAACTCATGTGCCTACCGGTTAACATCTGCCATGGCAGCAACTGACTTGGATCATTGGTGCTTTGCAGTATAGCTCAGCAATGTGAACATTAATGTATTTTGTTCACTTTTTAAACCAACTTAATTTGTTTAGTTTGGGAATCAAGTGGCTTGATGTCCATTTATACAATAACTTTTTGTTTAAAAAGATTTCAACATGAGCAAAAATCCAAATGTAGGGAAGAAAGGACTCAGTTCTTCTCTCCCCAAATTAAACTAATATCATTGTTTTATTTGTGTGTTTCCCTCCAATTCTTTATTCAGTTGCAAATGTAGCATGGGTATGAATATGTATTCTGTTTTTTAATGTAACTTCCAAAGTATTTCTCTGTGTTGCTAATCTTCACAATTATTTTAATGATCTCATAAAATATGTCTTTTAAAAAGATCTATCAACAGCAATCAATATATGCATAAAAGCCAAAACGTGGATTTTGAATAACTATGGAGAAAATTTGAAGCTACCATATTCATTAACACCTGGTAGAAAAACAAAAAACAAGTAGTACGCAAATGAGTGTTTTGCAAGTGAATATCAGAAGCTGGTAAGAACATGGGAAGGCAACTTGAGGCTGTCAGGAACGGAGTACTTGTGTCAGTTTAGTCTAACTTGAAAAATATCACAAGTATTGTCATCTTTCCTCAGTTGCACACACTTACATGTGTGTATTTAGATAGATTTCATTACATTGTCAAACTTATTTCTCAGTCCATGTTATCCTCTGTTTTCAGGATTCTTTTTCTAGTGTGTTTCACATGGAGTGTGAAGAATTAGAAAAATCATCAGATACTTTAACAAGGTAAGGTAACTTCTCCTCTGTCTTTATCAAAAGTCCAGCTGGCCCTTGAACAACATGATTGGAACTGTGTGGGTCCACTTATACATGGACTTTTTTCAATAAATACAGTACACTACTATAAATGTATTTTCTCTTCCTTATGATTTCCTTAGTAACATTTTCTTTTCTCTAGCTTATTTTATTGTAAGAATACGGTATAAAGGGGTGCCTGGGTGGCTTAGTTGGTTGAGCACCCCACTCTTGATTTTGGCTCAGGTCACGATTCCAGGGTTGTGGGATTGAGCCCTGCATCAGGCTCTACACTGAGTGTGGAGCCTGCTTGGGATCTCTCTCTCCCTCCCTCTCTCCCTGCCCTTCTCCCACTCATGCTCACATTCAAGAGAAATAAATAAACATAAAAAGGAATACAGTATATAATACATATAACATACAAAATGTGTGTTCATACAAAAGTTCATTAATCAATTGTATATGTTACGAGTGAGGCTTCTGGTCAAGAGTAGTTATTAAGTTTTGGGGGAGTCCAAAGTTATATGTGAAGTTTTTATTATGTGGAGTATTGGCACTCCTAACCCCCCATCGTTTAAGGGCTAACTGTATATATAATACTGGCTAAATAGTTATTTTGTGACCTGTTTAAGACATAGAAGCTGTGGGATGCTTTCCCCCACCCCACCAACCAATAATTTTATTCCTGAAAATACGCTTTGATGACAAAGTTCCAGTGTTTTTTTCCCCCTACAGTTGACCTATAGGAGAATTCCCGATATAGTGAATGGTGTCAAAATTAGTATAGACCTATGTACAATATTTTTGTGGACTGACTCATTTAAGGCCCACAAGTTTATATTGCAGTTATATTTTTCATTGAATATTGGACACTCACTGGAAATTTTATAGGCTTCTGAACAAACTTCTCTTCAAGTGTGCTGTGATTTGTAACCAGCCACAGGGATTTAACTAGTAACAGAAGGAAGCCTATGATCTCTGTCACACCAATACATATACCCAAAGGCTAGAATCAAACCAGATCTCTATTGCAGCTCATGTGTTTGTCATATTTTCTGTAATTTAAAAATTTGTATTAATTTTTTGTTGTGGTTAATTATCAGTTGGATAATAGAAAATATTTATAAGATTGAGGTTAGAGATATCATTGCCCCAATTTTATTTGTGCTTTTTGAAGAATTTTGATAAGGACTTAGAATAAACTACCAAATGTTCTTTCTCAGATTCCCTTTTCCATCCTTAGTAAAAAACTGGTGTTTTTTGCTTAAGTGATAGGCTATTCTGAGGAATACAAGTCTGCAGGGTAAAGTGACTGGAATTCTTAGGTATAGTGTTATTTTCATTGTTCATTTGTTTCAAATTATTTCACCCCCTTAAATAACTTATCTCAAATTTCTCAATGTTATTTTATCCCTAATTGTTGGTGTTATATATAAAAGCTTCATATGATCATGGAAATAGAACATTGTCCTAACTTTACTATATGATACTAAAACTTTACTATTTGATATTTGATATTTTTTACTACAGTTAACCTATTAGAGATTATTTCATGTAGTGAATGGTATTGCTATTAGTAAAAGTAAAATTGTTATTAGTAAAAGTGCTATTAGCTTCAGTGACCATGAGTCCTTTGAAGATAACCTCTGTGCAAACCTAAACTATAGAACATTCTGTGAGATAACTGGCCTGGTCTCTTCAAAAAGTCAGTGTCATTGAACAGAATGGAGGGAAGTACTATCTTGGACGTGATAGCCAAATGCAATGCATGAATTTTGGTTATTTTGATTAAAACAACTATCAAAAGAAAGTTTTTGAGAAAAATTGGAAATCTGAATGTGGATTGGATTGTAGATGTTGATGGGGGGAATAATCGTTACTTTTCTTTGGAATTAGGAAGATATTGGGGTTAGCAGGAAACTTTTTATTTTTGTAAGATTTATCCTGGTGTATTTAAGGATGAGGTATTAGAATGTCTGTACCTTCCTTTAAAATGGTTCAACCAAAGATAAATAAGTAACTATATCTAAATTTAATACATTTAAACAAGTAAATATATTCACACATACATACATAGATAAAACAAATGTGGCAAACATTATGAATTGTGGAATCCAGAGTAGGATATTCATTTTATTTTCAACTTTTTTGTATTTTTCAAAAAATTCATTAAAATTGGAAGAAAATGTTTATAATAAAAACGTTTTTTGTAATAAATGCAATAAAAAAATTGGAAACGGAAGATCTCTGTAGATCATGTAAAGCAGAATTGCCTGAGTTTACAGCTGTCTTCAAGAACAGAGTACTTCAGTGCACAGCCTGGTTCTGTTCAACCCCTGTTATGACTGACCCCTGGTAGGTCTGAAGACCTGTCTTTCATTCTCTTCTGCCCCTCGTGCTCTCCAGGTTTCCTATCCTCTTATGTCTTCCCTCATCAAGATGGAGACACCTTTGACCATGGTGACTTAAAGTTTAGTTGGTTAAGTGATTATATGTATATCAAAACTGATTAGTTCTAGACTATTACTTTTAACAGTGTGATACAATGAAAGACCTTTTCTCTCATTAAAATAATTTGAGGAATTCGCAAAGGGTCAGATGTAACTTGGGGGCAGTTGGGGAATTCATCTGATTCAGAAGGTACAACTGACTTAAACGTTTATTGCTAACTTGGGCCTGGAGTGCGTAGTCAAAGTAGATAAACCATGGTATCTCTCTCTACCTGAGATTTTTCAGCTACCTGGAGTTTTTGGTTCACAAAGATAAAACTGACCTTCACTTCCCTCTTGGCATTGCTGGTCATGACAAGTTTATATCCTATTACCATGTGTATTCTTTTCCTAAGCCCCTCTGTGCTCCATTATATTTTCTGGCATATTTGACATTGTTCTAGTAACTTTTGGGTCCTTTCTGAATGTGTGATAATAAGCCCATGTCTTGGTGAGTATTGTGTGTTTCCCTTTTAATAAGTGCTGGTATCTACTGCCTGGATCAGTTATGAAGTTTCTTATTCTTAGGAAGAGCATTAACATAATTTTGGTTTTATGATGCTATGACATTTTTGTTGCTTTAAAAAAATTTTTTTAATGTTTATTTTTGAGAGAGAAAGAGAGAGAGAGACAGAGCACAAGTAGGGGAGGGACAGAGAGAGAGACACACACAGAATCTGAAGCAGGCCCCGGGCTCCAAGCCTTCAGTACAGAGCCCGACGTGGGGCTCAAACTCACGAACTGCGAGATCATGACCTGAGCTGAAGTTGGACACTTAACCAACTGACTGAGCCACCCAGGTGCCTCTTTGCTGCTTTTTATAAAGAATGCTTTAGAAAGCTTCTACATAAAACACATGTAAATATTTGATTCTTTTACTTTTCAGATTGCATAATGAATTGCTATATATGCAAATATAGACATACATTTAATGTATTTACATATATCCATAGGTATGATACTTTATATTAACACTATAAAATGATGAAATGATATGATATAAATGATATGAAAATGACATAAATGATACAATGACCATATGTGGAATTTAAAAAACAAAGAGACAAACCAGAAAATAGACTTTTTAATACAGAAAACAAACTGGTGGTTGCCAGAGGGGAGGTGGGTGAAATAGATAAAGGGGATTAAGAGTTCATTTATCTTGGGGCGTGTGGGTTGCTGAGTCAGTTAAGTGTCCAACTCTTGATTTTGGCTCAGGTCTTGATCTCACAGCTGGTGAGTGCGAGCCCGCATTGGGCTCTGTGCTGACAGTGCAGGGCCTGCTTGGGATTCTCTCTATCCCTCTCTCTCTCAAAATAAAAGTTTTGTTTTTTTTTTTTTTTTTTAAAAGAGTTCATGGGGCACCTGGGTGGCTCAGTCGGTTGAGTGGCCGACTTCGGCTCGGGTCATGATCTCGCGGTCTGTGAGTTCGAGCCCCCTGTCAGGCTCTGTGCTGACAGCTCAGAGCCTGGAGCCTGTTTCAGATTCTGTGTCTCCCTCTCTCTGACCCTCCCCCATTCATGCTCTGTCTCTCTCTGTCTCAAAAATAAATAAACGTTTAAAAAAAAAATTAAAAAGAGTTCACTTATCTTGATGAGCACTGAGAAGCATATAGAATTTTTGAATCACTGTATTGTACATCTGAAACTAATATAACACTCTATGTTAATTATACTTGAATAAAAAAAAAGAGTAAAATAAAAAAGCATAAAATGATGAGTTATATACATTTACCTTTGAATATATGTACAGCAGCATATGTCTGTATAATCACATTTTATGTATTGGCATTTTGATTTTTATTACAAATTCAGCCTGGTCCTCTAATTTCTAATGAAAGCTCAACAACCCCAGTGATTTGGTATGATAGTGACCTCTACTGGTAAATATGCATTTTAAAAAAGTGTAGTCTTATTTATTTGATTTATTTTGAATGGTGTGTTCCCTCTCTGTAGGCAAAATGGAAGGCATTTTTCCATTTATTTTTGTCATCATTCCAAAATAGTATAAAGATATTTCTATAAAGGATAAATAAATAGGTCAGTGTGATTACCTTAAAAGAGAGTAATTTCATGGATCATTTTAACTGATTCATTAACTAATTGTATAGCATTTGAAAGTATTCACTGATGCCTTATGTCAGCTAAACACTTAAAGTTAGTCTTTTAGCGGTGCCTGGGTGGCTCAGTCGGTTAGGTGTCAGACTCTCGATTTCAGCTCAGGTCAGGATTTTGCTGTTGTGAGATCGAGCCCCACGTTGGTCTCCATGCTGGGTGTGGAGCCTGACATTCTTTCTCTCCCTCTCCCTTTGCCCTTTCCCGCTTCCATGCAATCTGTCTCTCTCAAAAAAATAAAGTTAGCCTTTAATTAATGATACAGTAAAAGGCCTTTTGGTGATATAACTCGTCTTTATTTTTATAAAAATTAGATATTAGGCCTAATTTTGCCAAACCTCTGAATTAAAAATGATGTGTAGTGACCTCAGCATTTTGAAAAAGGACTAAACCAATATTGACACTTCACCAGCAGACTCTTCATTATGTTTCTAAAGTTGTTTATTGATAGAATGCAGGACTCTCCAATTCTCAGTCTTAAACACTTTGCCAATCCAAACTCTCTCCCATGAGATGAAATGCTAGGCAATTTTATGATGTCAGCTGTAAGCAAATCGTTCTTTTAGGCGTTCATTTCAGTTGAAAAGCATGACTTAGTATTTGTCCAACCAACCTACTAATTATCTTTTATAAATTAGAATAACACATTGAAGACAGTTTTGAAATGTTAAGTGTAAAATGAAAATAAATATCCAGGGTTAACATTATACATAATTATTAGAATCACATCATCAGTGAGATAAAGCACAGTAAAGCTGTTGTGAGTTGGGTTGCCTAAGAATTTTGGAAGGGAAGCTCGTCTCCAGGTGGTGGGAGGTTTTGGAGTTTCTGTGCTTCGTTTCATAAGAGCCATCCAATTAGAAGGGAAAAAATGGTATTTTAGTGCTATAGTTTCATTGTTAGTTAACTTGATGTTAATTTATAAATGCACATTTTTATCATAAAATGAAAAATGGATAGAATTAATTCTATAAGCTCACTTTCTTGGAATATATATACTAGTTAATACTTGTTATTGATTTTTGTATTAGAAAACAGAATTATAGTAAATACAGTAACACTATAAAAAGTAGTAAAAAGGTTTTTACAATTTAAAA
The DNA here is from genome assembly GCF_007474595.2 of Lynx canadensis. Taxonomy (NCBI): domain Eukaryota; kingdom Metazoa; phylum Chordata; class Mammalia; order Carnivora; family Felidae; genus Lynx; species Lynx canadensis. The sequence continues at coordinate 105,010,640 of NC_044306.2, forward strand.
ACCTGTGGATACTAAGTAGATGAAGAGCATACACTCTGAAGTCAGACGGATTGAAATTTAAGTTCCATCTTTTACTAGCTGTAGGGCTTTTTGTAAATGATTTAACCCCTCAAAGCCTCAGTTTCTTCATCTGCAAAATGGGGATACTGATAGCGGGATTATAGTCAGGACTAGATGAGATAATATACACAAATGCTTCAGAAAATTTTTGGCACGCGTTAAGTACCAAGTCAGTGTTAGCTGTTGTTTCCATGTCTCTGTGATGGAGTTTTCTGTCTTTGACTTGTATAGCCTGTGATTCCCATTTAGTTCTAAAGCACATACATTTCTCACTGTGTCCAAGCTCCATGTTCCTGTCTTCTCAATAATTTATTCATATACATCCATTGATACTCACTGTGCAAAAAGCAGTGGATGTCACAGTTAGCCCAAGTTCTCCAAAAAGCAAATGCCAAGACTAGATTAAATGTGCAGGAAATTTATTAGGGGAAACTCCCCGTGAGGCTAAAAGGGGACAGAGCTAGGAGAGCTGTGGACCTCCACACAAGTCTAACCTAGAGTGAAAGAGAGGGGAAAGAAGGGATGCAGGGGGATGGGCAAAAGAGGTGAAGGGGTAGGAAGTACAGGCTTCCAGTTATGGAATGAGTAAGTCATGGGGATGAAGGGCACAGCCTAGGGAATATGGTCCATGGTATTGTAAAACCACCTGTGTGGTAACGGATGGGAGCTACACTTGTGGTACACAGCATAACATACAGAATTGCTGAATCCTGGGGCACCTGGGTGGCTCAGTCAGTTGAGCATCCAACTTCGGCACAGGTCATGATCTTTCAGTTCATGAGCTCGAGCCCCACATTGGGTTCTGTAATGACATCTCAGAGCCTGGGGCCTCATTTGGATTCTGTGTGTGTGTGTGTGTGTCTCTCTCTCTCTCTGCCTCTCCCTTGCTTGCACTCTGTCTCTCTCTCAAAAGTAAGTAAATATTTGAAAAAAATTAAAAAAAAAAAAAGAATTGCTGAATCCCGTGTTGTACACCTGAAAGGAATGTTAACATTGTGTGTCAACTATACTTTCAGAAAATTTTTTGAAGAAGATAAATTTTTAATTTAAAAAAGTATCATAAAATATCTCAAAGCAGAAAAAAAGGAAGAGAGAAAAACTTAATAAAATTCTTTCAGGCATGTTTGATTTTCCCCTTGGTTTGAAATGTGTGAACGATTATGGGGGTGGATAAAGCAAATAACTGAGGAAGTAAAACAGACAGGGACTGGACCTCAGTCATTCTATAAGCTGATGAAAAAATAAGACATGGAAGAAAATTTGTATGGATTTTACATAAATGGCACAAAAATCAACCTGCCCATTTAACGGTGGTAATAGCACTACTTATGACATTTTAAAACTTGTTTTAGAAATCTGAATAATTATGGGTCTTTGTCTTTTCAAAACATTTAAATTGTAATAACTACCAAAGTTGTGAATCATCACTTTTAAAGTGCATTTCCAATTAAGACATACACTTTACCCTATAATTTAAGACTAGTGTATATCTCTTATCATTTATTTAACTCTGTTTTACCCATGTTTTTTCACTTCACGGAAAGAACTCATATCTGTTATTTCCACAGGGAGCGTGATGCAAACAGAATCAATTACATGTATGCTCAGTATGTAAAAAATACTATGGAACCACTTAATATCCCAGATGTCAGTAAAGACAAAAGATTTCCCTGGACAGTAAGTAAACCAGTTTTAAACTTGGAGCTCGAACACTGTTTTCCCATCAGATTCACACTTACAAGGACTCTTCAGCTGAAGGTCTTAGAACTGGCTCTTTCAGAGTGATCTGCTGAAGGAAAATAAAATAGTTCATAACATCTCTTAAGGGATGGTTAGCTGTACTCACATATTTTTCCCTCTACTTGGATCAGTTTTTTAATGTGTAATAATGAACTATCAACTAATTTTTAGGCAATTTATTACCTACTTAATGTCAGTGACATTCCTTAGATAGTGTTGCTATAGTTCTTGAGTTTATCCTAAAAAATTAAGTTCCATTTGGCTCAAACTTATATAGCTGCTAATCTACTGCAGTGAGCAGCTCTATGGAGAAATGAGTATATTTTCTTTGACAGCAAAGCTACAAAGATCAGTAGTATCTCAGACACTGAAAACTTTGAATTGTCATGTTTTCTGTCTCTGGAAAAGCATTGCACTTTGAGGCAGCTGCCTTGATTTTGTTATTTGCAAATCTAGAAGACCCAATATGGGCAATAGAAACAGTGGCAGTCCTAAAGAAACACAAGTTTGTAGCATTGGTATCCCAGATAGTGTAGTGCTTTTTGGATTCTGCCCATCTTGTTAAGTTATTGAGACATCTGCTACACCAGTATAGTAAATAACTGCATAAATATTTGCTTAATATTACCATAAGTTGCTTGGAAAGTTTACAATGAAAAAAAAAGAAATATAGGATATTTATTACTTTTAATAATGTAAAGACTAATTGGTTTATATTGCATTTATGTGAACTTCATTGTTATTTGTACATTTTCTGCACTCTGATGTTATCTCAAGCTAATAAAAGATGAATATATTAGTGGTTTCAGATGTCCAGTATAGTTTACATAACACCTAATGGGCAAATCAGTCTCTTCATAATTTGTACCTGTTTTGTTTTATTTTTGTTTTTGTTTAGAATGAAAACACAGGAAGCGTAAGTCAACAGTTCATTAGAAGTTTGCTTTGTACACCTATAAAAAATGGAAAGAAGAATAAAGTGATAGGTAAAGCCTTTTACTAACCCATACTCTGGACTTATTAAAGAAAAAAATGTATTTCCAGAAGCTTTTTTCCTTCAAGTGTAAATTTAAGAAATAAAATGTGTGAAAAAAGATAAAAATTGGAATAATGAAAGACGTTTGAAATAATTTTACATTGATAAATGTTGATAGACATTGTTAAATATCTTAACTGTAACATATTTTTGTAATTATTATAATGCTATTTCAACAGAATATTTGTTGAAAAATGATGTGTTGAAAGTTTGTAGACTGAGAAACATTAGGTCAATAATGTGTATTGTTTTAGCTATCACTTCATGGCTCTGATTTTCTGTTAAATATGTGGTTTAGAGTTTAGAAGGTATTCATGTGTTCAAAAATATTTATTGAGCACTCTGCTGTTCTAGTGATCTGGAATAAATCAGCAAGCAATGTGGAAATCCCTGCCCTCAGGGAGCTTACGTTCTAAGATTATAGAAAAATGTCTACTTCAGGAATGCTGGAAGAATGCATCCTCAGAACAAAATGGAATGATGTTTCCTATTATTGACACTTTTATTTCTTGGCATTACAAGTTATATTAAGAGTAGTACGGAAAATATGAGGTTTTCTATGTCAGCCGTGCATGACTGACACGTGAAAATAGTCTGAACTGTTAACATTGTCCCAAGAACTTGGAAATAAAGGAAATATGAAGGCTTTCTAAAGGCTAACCTTTTAAATCAAAAGCCTAATGAAGTAAGGCTTAGAAATGTCAATTTACCTTAAAGTAAAAGTCTGAATAGTTTCTAGGTTGTAAGACTTAACTATAATTTTATTGAAAGAGGGTATCAGAAAGATGGGGGAGGAGAGGTATTATTAATGAAAATAGAAAAAAAAAAGACAAATACCTATCCAGATTCTGTCCAGCAGTCAGGGAATTTTTGTCCCTCAAGTGCAGATGGATGTAGTAAGTTGTGTCAGTCTGGGTAGAGTATTCTGACCAAGTGGCGAGGCCATCACTTAGGGGGCAGTGGATGTAGCAGGTTGTAGCCATCAGTGATTCCAGTGCCTTTGCTGGTGCACATCCTTCTTGCGAGACAGATACACCAGGGGATACTATGAAGCATCCCACCAATCAGACTTCCCTTGTTCTGATTATTTTTTTCCCAAGGTAGCTTAACTCATAGGAGGAGAATGCATTATTCATATACTCGAAAATATATGGATGGCTTTGACAGCTGTTTCAAGTTATAAATCAGTGAATTGGACTTGAGGCAATGGACTGGAGTTGCAGGTGCACATACTCCTATTCCCTGGGACAGATCTGTTTCTTGCTGTACGTGAATATTCTGCTGTTAGATATCAGTCTTGTGAACTTAGTTACAGTGCCTCTACCCCCAGAGAAATGGCTCTGTCCTCAGTCATGGTAATCTAGTTTCTAAGGCTACAAGGCCAGGAGTCATATCCTGACTGTGGTGTGAATTGCCTAGTAAAGTCTCTAGAAACCAGCCTGGGGACTCCCAGCCGAGCTGCTTGGTCACCTGCACTCTTCACAGATCTCAGAGAGAAAAGTAGAGGCTGCTGAATACATAGTATGGGAATTTTCTTTTCAAGATTATCATCCATTAGTTTGCTGACATAAGCAATAAGGAAACTGACAAGGGTGCCTTACAATATGATACCAAGTAAATGTTATAAAAATTTTATTTGGTCGGGAGCGCAAGGTGAAAACTACATTGTAAATATTACGCTTTTTTAAAAGAATGCTTTTTGATATAAGCTGCCTCTGACCTTTGCAAATGTGAAGTGAAATTCCAGAAGGGATGCATTATTTACTAGCAAGTTTTCATAATGAGGACTGAGTGGCAACTTGCTACATCAGGTCAGATCTTTGCTTTTCCTCAGCAGCATCTCTTTGGAATAATAATTGGGAATGGGGAGTAGCTGGAGGAAGTTCTCCATCAGGCTTTGTCATCACTTGACACAAATGTGAGCTGGTTCAGTGAAGTGCAAACAGCCCCAGGTGGGGAGGGGACTCAGCATCCATTTGGCTCCACTCTTCCTGTAACCATTTAAAACATGAGCACATTATTCACCTCTGCCGAGTTGAACCTTTCAGATCTGTTCACATTCTGTGATCCTGTCACGTTTCCTTCAAGTGAGCAAAAAAAAAAAAAAATCAAAAATACCAGTTGAAGTGATCAGACTTGGCATACATTTTGTGTCACCCTACTTGATAACAGAGCCAAAAGCAAGCAAATGTTATCTTTGGAGAGGAAAAATTCCCTATTAATAAACAGAAAGAAAAAAATGGGGGTTTTGGTGGGGGCTCAAGTTGATTCCAAGAAAGAGAAGGAACATTTCCAGTGCTCCCTGCTGCTTAAAAGTGTGACAAAACAGAAAATTTGAATTCTTGCCTGTGTTTTGTGCCCACAGATGTGGCATGGAAAATGTCATGGCTGTAGATAATTTTTCTTGCATATCACAGGCCAGATTCCTCTATTATGTAATTCTAATAGAGAATCCCCATAGAGTTTTATGCGGAAAGGCAGACAGGACCATGTGTTTTTTGTAATCTTCCTTCCCCCTCATATTTTTCCGTTACTGACATTTAGATGAAATTATAGACATTAGACCAGTGTGAGGCCTGTTGTATTCCCTGAGGCATTGTTTCATATCAAATGTTTTCTTAGTGCTCTGGCTAATAGAGAGTGTTTCTAGAGTTTTGCTTCCAGTGCTATTAAGGAAATATTTTTCTCATTCAATATTCATTTATTTTAACCAGTTATTTCCCCTATTTATTAGGCTAAATATGCCTTTTTCCCAAATCATATTTACCAGGAATTCTTACTGTTATTTTCCATGCCCATTTCAGGACAGATTTTGAAGAAATTAATCCCATTCCCATTCCCCCCCCCCAAAAAAAATGTTTAGAACATCTCCACTTTAAATAACTTACATTTTTATCTCTTTGTTAATGAAAAATACAACAAAAATTGTAGTGTTATATTACACATTCTTGATTGTGAAGTATGGGAAATATGTACAGTTGATTCTTCAAGGGAATTAGGGGGGACTGACACCCCCTCCCATGCAGTCTAAAATCCATATATGACTTTTAAATCCCACCAAAGTTAACTACTAATAGTCTACTGTTGACCGGAAGTCTCCCCAGTAACAAAAACAGCTGATTAACACATATTTTACTTATTATAGGTTTTATATACTGTATTCTTACAATAAAGTAAGCTAGAGAAAAGAAAATGTATTAAGAAAATCATAAGAAAGAGAAAATACATTTACAGTTCTGTACTGTATTTATCAAAAAAAATGCACATATAAGTGGACCTCACCATTCCAATCCATGCTGTTCAAGGGTCAACTGTATTTCTTAACTGAATGTGTGTTCTAAACTGATGGCTACCCTAACCCTCTGCTCATGTCTGTGTTGCAATTTGATTCTAAGGCATAGATAACTATTCTAAAATTATATGTTTAAATTTGACACTGCTTCACTTTATTTTTCATATGAAGTGTTACCATTTGGCAATATCACTAACTTCTCATTTGCTTATAGAAATATTTGCTAGGATTTTCCCAATGCAAGTATAATGAAACTGTGCAGTGTCATCCATGGTACACATTGCCTATAATGCTTAAAGTTATCTGGTTTTTTTCTCAGAGAATTGTAAATTATGCTTAGTTATAATAAGTTCCAGGCAATGAGACTGTAGGGACAGTAATAATTGGAAGAAAATGAGAAAAAATTAAACTAAGAATGTATAAGTTAGAATTATAAAAGTGAAAATATATAAAATAAAAATAAATAAATCAAAGGATTATAGTTCTAAGAAATTATTGCAAAAATAGCAAGAAAAACTTTATAGTAGCACTAGAAAACAGAAGATTACCTTTACTGGACTAGAAATAGTGAGGGAATTTCTGGAAGATATGAGGTATATATCATTTGTAAGAATGCATTTTACACAAAATGGGAAAAATTTGAATAGAGATGACAATAATAATATCAGACAAAGTCAAATTTAAGGTAAAAACATACTATAAAGGGTCACTTCGAAATTTATTAAACTTAAAATCCACCAAGACAGTGTAATTGTCATAAATATTTCTAATAAACTAGCATCATTGATATATAAAAGCCAAAGCTACTAAAAATAGAGGGAAAAATGGACAAAATGGAAGTCTTTAGAACACCACATCTCATAGAAAGTTAAACTCCAGGAAAAAATAAGGAAACATTAGCATTAATATAAAAAAATGAAGTGGATTTAATAGGTAAATATAGATTTACTTTTATATTTCATAACCTAAAAATACAAATTCCTGTCAAATATCCATCAGAAACTTACAAATATTAATGATACACACATATATAACACAAACTCGGTCATTTCCAAAACAGAATTGATGACCACTCTCATGACTCACAATGCATTGGAATTGGAAATGCATAATAAAAGGACAAGTGGGAAGGAAAATTCTCACTTGGAAACTGAAAAGTATTCTCCTTTGTGATGATGGAGAAATCAAAAGCCAAAATGAGAGTACCTCATTTTAGAAAATTGATGGTTGTATCAACATAACATAAAAACTCAAGGTATATGGTCAAAGCTATGCTCAGAGGAGAGATACAGCTTTAACTATTTTGTTATTATTAAGAAATAATAAAGTCATTTGAACTAAGAATTCAGTTGAAGAAATTAGAAAAACAGCACCCTCTCTTTCTTACTTCTATGCTGCCCCCCAATAAAGAAATAAATAGAAAGCAGAGAAAAGTAATTGAAATAATAAATTCATGAAATGGGAAGGGATAATGAAAAAAAGAGATAATGGGGAAACAATAATAATAAGCAAACTTGCAGCACATATAATGAGGATAATAAGAGAAAAACACAAGTAACAATGAATAAAAAATAACAACTATTGCCCAGAGGAAATTCTAGCCAAAGCAGAGAGGAGGAGATGAAACAATGTGAGATACAGAAAAAGAAAAGGCAAAATAAAACAACTTCCAGATGATATGATTGTGAAGTGGAAAACCTAAGAGAATCAGCTGAAAGTATTTCTCTACAGAGAGTTCTGAAACTTCCTGGTTTTAAAATTATTTAAAAAAATTTTTTTAAACTTTTTTCTATTTTTGAGAGAAAGAGACAGAGCGTGAGTGGGAGAGGGGCAGAGAGAGAGGGAGACACAGAATTGGAAGCAAGATCCAGGCTCTGAAATGTCGGCACAGAGCCCAGTGTGGGGCTTGAAGTCACAAACTGTGAGATCATGACCTGAGTCCAAGTCGGATGCTTAACTGTGAGCCACCCAGGCGCCCCACCTGGTTTTCAGATTATTAAAGAGAAATAACTTTAATATATCCCAAGACAAATCTGTTCAAAAATAATAATGGAAAAAAAACCCATAAATAATAGTAGCAAAGAGTAAATTTAGCCAGAAATATGTAGCATCTTTATGAGGAAAACTGTAACAGTCTACTGAATAACTTAAAAATCTTTAGTAAGTGAACTAACATAACATTTCCTGATGATAGGAATCTATTTTGTAAGATGTCAACTTTCCCCAGATTAGATTTATATCAATTTTAATACATATCCTCATAGGGTTTTTTTTTTTCAGAGGGAAGGGGAATTCCTGACCAACATTTATAAAACTCATCTAAAAGAATATCATATAAAAAGAATCAAAGAATAAAAAAAAAAGATTTGGTCTATCAGAAATTAAAATAATGTTGCAAGGGGTGCTTGGGTGGCTCAGTCGGTTGAGCCTCCGACTTCGGCTCAGGTCATGATCTCACAGTTCATGAGTCTGAGCCCCACATCGGGCTCTGTGCTGACAGCTCAGAGCCTGGAGCCTGCTTCGGGTTCTGTGTCTCCCTCTCCCCTCCCCAACTCATGCTCTGTCTTGCTCTCTCTCAAAAATAATTATTTCAACGTTTTTATTTTTTTATTTTTATTTTTTTTATTTTTGGGACAGAGAGAGACAGAACATGAACGGGGGAGGGGCAGAGAGAGAGGGAGACACAGAATCGGAAACAGGCTCCAGGCTCCGAGCCATCAGCCCAGAGCCTGACGCGGGGCTCGAACTCACGGACCGCGAGATCGTGACCTGGCTGAAGTCGGACGCTTAACCGACTGCGCCACCCAGGCGCCCCTCAAAAATAATTATTAAAAAATAATAATGCTGTAAAAGTAACATAATTAGAAGTATCCTATGTGTGCCAGAAAAGATGGCAAGATCAATGGAATGCAATAGAAAGTCTAAATGCACCCCCAATCTGTTACGTATATATTAGTGTTATTGTATATAGTAGAGTATATTTCATTGTTTCTAAGGTACCATTGGTTGAAAGACTTCGTTTTCTATAGTTCCAAGAAAGAAAAAAAAAATAATTTCAATTAAACTATGACAAGCAATTGATTAGGGTGCAAACTGATTTCAAAAATATTAAAATGTGGGGCACCTGGATGGTTCAGTCAGTTAAGCATCTGACTCTTGAATTCAGCTCAGGTCACAAACTCTAGGTTCCTGACATTGAGCCCCAAGTCAGGCTGAGCCTGCTTGGGATTCTCTCTCTCCCTCTCTCTGGCCCTCCTCTGTTTGCACGTGCTCGCTCTCTCTCTCTCTCTCTCTCTCTCAAAAATAAATAAATATATATTTTTAAATTATTAAAATGTGAAAAAAGTACCTAGTAGTTGAAATAAGTATGACTTTAGTGTTTAAGGTGGCAGTTCAAATCATTAGAGAAGGGGTAACTATTCAACTATTGTAAAAATCTAGTAGCAATTTGGGAAAAAATTAAGTTGAATTAAAAAATTAAATGTGATACAGTGAATCTACAAAAATACTACAGGAAAATATAGGTTTATATATAATCTTAAAATGGGGAAGCAAGACACTATTTAGCAAGACACTTTTCAGCAGAAAATCTCTTTTGATTAAGATAATTGACAAATGACAAGTACAAAAAAATATATATTTGCAAGATAGGTAATAAGGGCAGGTCTTACATATTAAGCAAGACAGGATGCTAATTTCGGAGTCCACACTATGTGGTAGAGAGTACATGAGACTATAAGCAGGATGTAAGAGCTGACATCCTGCTGTGCCAAAAAACCAGGAAGTAAACTGTGGTTAGTGACAACATCTGATTCCTAGAGTTACAGAAAAGGAAATATGATTGTGTGATTTTAGAAACCACCTAGTCCCTACTGACAATGTCAGTACAAGTACTTTGTGAACTCTAATGTTATTAAGTAAACTGATACTTTACTAACTGTTCTCCTTCTTGGTTTTCTCCTAATGTTTTTGAATATTTTATGTTATGATTGTATATATTAATTGATTTTTGCTGAATGGTTTTCTTTTCTTTTTGGCTCTGCATTAAGTACTTTGTTTTTATATATAAGTGATTCTGATTTCATACAGATTACTGGTAGATGTGGCATCTCAGATGACCAGTTTTAAATTTTATTATTGTACTCTTCATCCAGTCTTCCAGTCATTAATGAACTTTTGAAAACCCTAGCTGTAAATGTGTCCAAGCTTTATATTTTCTCCTCAAGAAGGACCCTGTTTGTTATAAACTTTCTTCCTCATAGTTTGTTTTTTTTTTTTAACTGGGGTATTTTTGTTTGATAGAATTAAATTCTCTGAAGTGTATAAAGGAATCGGCAGGATGATCAAGGATGCTATAAAAATATAACTGTCCATTGTGCTTTCAAAGGGGAGTTAGATTATATGCCTAAACGGATAATTTTTCTTTACCCTTTCCTTGCACTGAGCTTAGCCCTGTCTACACATTATTATCTATAGTGGTGGCTTGTAAAACAAATACACTTTAGCTGTTCCGCTCTGAGCTGTGGTTGGTACAGCCAGCTTTTGATGTTTGTACATGTGACGTTCATTTCTATACCTTTGAATTCCAGATGAATTAATTAATACTTCTTAATGCACATTCATTGACTTCTGACTAAGGCATAGATTTGAACTGACGTCCCGGAGAGTTACTTAGCTAGGTCATAAGCCCAGCAGCTTGCCTGATAGCCACATCTCAACCCCTTCCTGTTGTCTTTTCCTTTCCATACATGCAGTAATTCTTATAAACTGGTAAAAAGAGAAATCTTGTTTATGGAAAGTGGCCAGTCAAGCAGGAGACAACTTTAGTAGAAATTGAAAGGCAGTTACGTTGTGATGTGAGGATAAAGCAGGAGACATGTGACTCTCAAGAAAATGTGATTTGGGAGACAGCCAGAACCTAGATAAACAGTTCCACATTTATAATTTGGGGATTCACAAAGGTTGGAGGACCAAACCCTTGCATTGTACCATATACGGGACATGTTCTTTTAAGATAATGCTATTTTTCTTGCAGTGTCCAAATTCATTATGTTTCACTTAAAGTATTCCTTGATAGTGGAATAAGTGTTAAAGAAGTATTCCCTGCAGTGCTAATACAGACAGATAAGGATGTCTTTACTGTCTAAAGTAGAAAAACTCCCACAAACAAACCAGAACGAGCAAAAATGAGAGTACAGTGAATTTGCAGGGCTAAGAATAAATTGCACATCAATGGCGATAACAGGACTTAATGTGCAACCATGGATCATTGTGGACTCTATGAAATCCTTTTGTGCTCTGGGAAAAGTAACTGATAACACACTCTAGTCTTCATGGGAAAGTAGTTTGGGTGAGAGCTGCAGTCCTGCATTCTTTCATTAACTCAGTAAACATTTTTCGAGTTCCTGCTATATGCCAGGCATTTTGCTAACTGAGGAAGTGGATCTGAGAAAATAAAATCTCTAAGGCCAGGCTATGTACAGCCTAGAAAGAGGGACAGAAATGAAAACGGCTGTGATACACCAAGCAATGGATTAAGGGCATAGGAAAGAGTAGTGCCTGCCTCACCTGGGAGGTGGGAGGCCTCCAGGAGCTACTGTGAAGGAGATGTGAGTGTCAGCTGGCTAATCGGAAGCAAAGCAGTGGGGAGCAGTGGAGGCGGGTGGAAAAGCACAGGCAACGTTGTGAGCAAGAAGATACAGTCAGGGAACCACCAGCAGTGATCTCAAGGAGGTCAAAGAGCACAGAGCAGAGGAGTGTGGTAAAAAGTGCCCTTTGGGACTAGGCAGAGCCGGGCTTTGAATTTTAGACGTGAGCATAGAAGCTAAGTGGCCTTGAGCAAATGACTTAACTTTTCTGAGACTCAGTTTTTTCATCTGTAAAATGGGGATGGTCTTACCTACTTTACAGTGTAAATTTTAAGGCCCAGAGATTGTGTGTGTACTGAAGCATTTAGCATAGTACGTATCCCATGGTGGGCACACACTGGAACTCTGGTATTAAATATTTAGAGACAGAAGAAATAAGGACTTAACACTTTGTTTTACCCAGAGGTAGGAGGTCACTGAACTCCTCAAAGAGAGGCCACTGGTTCAGAATCCCATAGAAGTAGTTCAGTAAAGACTTACAATGTTGATATAATTTTCCATTTATATTGACTACATGTTTGACTTTATTTTTCTTTTTTAATTTTTTAAACATTTATTTATTTTTGAGGGACAGAGAGACAGAACATGAGTGGGGGAAGGGCAGAGAGAGGAAGACACAGAATCCATAGCAGGCTCCAGGCCCAGAGCCCGATATGAGGCTCAAACACACGAACCTTGAGATCATAACCTGAGCAAAAGTTGAAGGCTCAGCTGACTGAGCCATCCAGGTCCCCCTATATGTTTGACTTTCTAAGAGAAGCCAGGACTTGGGAGGTTATGATTTTCTTCAAAGATTAGTTCTGCCTTTATTTCTAAATGGTCATTTTTATTTGCATTTATTTGTAGTATCAAAAGTTGTCTGCAAGTATGATTCTCCTGGATACAGAGGTGCTTATTTGAAATTCGAGATGGTCTGTGTGAATTAACCTGTTTTCTACATTCTGTTTTGTATATTACTGTAGTTTTTAACTTCTGGTTTCTCAGTAAGGAAAGGCAATCTGTGTGACCCAAAATTCTGATGTGCATTAAAATTGTTCTCTTGGCAAATGTACAAAAATCCAATTAGTTTCCAAAGGACAAATTGTCTTTGGGGACTCAGCTGATCTAAAATTCGTGACCGCGTCTGGAAGAAAATAGTACTCTAGGATTTTTTTGAACGCAGGCAACATACTGTGTGAAACAAGTTCTCATGTAAATTAACTTGGTTTACTTTTCTAGCTTTTACATTTGTGAGGATCCGTTTGCTTCTTTGGAGATAGATTCCAAGCACTCATAAAAGCATAAGATAATCTTTTTTTGCGGGGGCTGGGTGTTCAAGCCAATAAAACGTATAATAATTAATAATAATGTTTACTCAATTTCTTGGATTGTTATAGGGGTTTGCCAACTTGTAAATAAGATGGAGGAGAATACTGGCAAGGTTAAGCCTTTCAACCGAAATGACGAACAGTTTCTGGAGGCTTTTGTCATCTTTTGTGGCTTGGGGATCCAGAACACACAGATGTATGAAGCAGTGGAGAGAGCCATGGCCAAGCAAATGGTCACACTGGAGGTGGGCTGACAACTGTGGGACTCTCGGTCTCTGCAGCCACACTCAGCTTCTGCCTTTCCCGCCAAAACAACTCGTGGGGTCTGTGCGTGATAGCAGCGTCTCCTCACGAGAATCAGACTGAATCCTTAGTTCCTCATGGAAACAGCTAAGGAAACGGAGACCCAGAATATTTTAGAGACTAATCAAAGGTCTCATGACCAAACCAAAACTCAGGCTGTTCGTCCCTTCACTCTTCTGACCTTAAGAATGCATTCACACAGATGTCTGCTGCCCGTGCAGCCTGTCTGTCCCTGCTCCAGTGCCTGAGCATCCCTGTCCCCTGGTGAACAGCTGTACTCATACATTTTGAAAGACAAAAATAGAAACCCTAAGCACTCAGAGAACCAGAAGTGAGGAAAAGGGAAACTCTTTCAGATTACAGATGTATGGATCCCACTTCTGAATACCCTGATTCATAAGTTTTGGGTAGAGCCTGGGAATCTACATTATTCCAGAGCTTCCCCCAGGTGATTCTGAATGTGCAGGCAGCTTGTGACCCACTGGCCTGGGACACTGACCTTTAGCAGGCTCCCTCCCGAGGAAGATTACCCTACCCAAGTGGGGCCAGCCCTTTCCAGGTGTATTTCACTAACTGCCTGAAAATGTTCACTTTGCATAACCCAGAAATTTCTTACATCAGAGACCCAGTTTAGGGAAATAGACTTCAAAAGGGCAAACGTCTCTACTTATTCATACAGTGGCGTGAAGTATGTTTGAATATTTGCCTACTCCTATGTAATTGAGATCAGTGGGAATCCATGTTTAGAAACTGTAACATTTCCTCCAATCCTCTAATAAGTTCCTAACCTAAATAGCTAGAAAGATACAGAAGTAAAAATTTACTAATAAACCAAGATAGTATTAGTAATGATGAATATATAACATGAATAGTTTTGCCATGGTATTATATAAGAGACCTTGGATTATAAGCCAGTGGAAATCTTTTTTTGAAATACACACACGTAGGTATAGGTGCATATATATATATATATATATATATATATATACACACATATATGTATGTGTATATATATATATATACACAAATATATGTATGTGTGTATATATATATGCACACATATACCTCAAATTACATCTATACACATACATATATGTACATATAGTGTCACACATATATACATATGTATGTATACATGTGTGTATGTGTGTATATACATATATTTTTAATCAAATTTTTTATAGTTCCCTTGGTTTTGCACTGAATTGAATCTAAGCCAGCTATCAATTAGAAATTATCTCTTCTTATAAAAACGTTTTATTATGGAAAATTGCAAGCATATACAGAAGTATACTAAGAATAGCTTAGTGAGTGCCCATGTACTCATTAGCCATCTTTAATAATTATTGACCCCTGGCCAATATCATTCCATTCATACACTTGCTCACTGCTCTGCACTCTTCCACTTTAATCCATTGATTATTTTGAAGCAAATCCCAGACATTATATAATTTTGTTCAAAATCTTCGAGTATTTTCCTGATTGAGATTTATTTCTATTTTAACACTATAGTTTTACTTCAGTTAAATATATGAGTAATTAGGCTTTTACTTAGTCTAAACATTTATTTTATTTCAATTCATTATGGGAAGTCCTATTGATGCTCACAAGTTTAACCTTGAAAAAGATTTTCCTTTCCTTACAAGGCATTGGATAAAAGCTAGGGACACCAATCCCTCAGGTTTTCTTAGGACAGTGAATTATTTTGACCTGGAAGCCATGGTCATTATAATGACCAACAAAACAACAATAATAATAGCTAACCTTTGCCAAATGTTTACTCTGTGTTCTGATGCTCACGTGTACAGACATACCTCATTTTATTGTGCTTTGTTTTATTGCTTGCCACAGATACTGCATTTTTTACAAATTAAAGGTTTGTGGCAACCCTATGTTGAGCAAATCTGTCAGCATCATTTCTCCAACAGCATTTGCCCACTTCATGTCTCTGTGTCACATTTTGGTAATTCTTACAATAGTTCAAGCTTTTTCATTATTATTGTATTTGTTATGCTAATCTGTGATCAGTCATTAGGACCTGCTGAAAACTCAGGTGATGGGTTCCATTTTTTTTAGCAATAAAGTGTTTTTGAAATAAGGTATCATATATTTTTTTAGAAGCAATGCTATTGCACACTTAATAGACTATAGCATAGTGTCAGCATAACTTTTATGTACACTGGGAAACCAAAAAGTTCATTTGACTCCCTTTATTACAATATTGGCTTTATTGCAATAGTCTGGAAATAAACCCGCTATATCTCAGAGGTAGGCCTGTATTAACAAAATTAATCATTACAACCGTATGAGTAAGGTGTTATTATTATCATCTCCAGTGTGACAAAATTTATTTTTTAAAACTTAGAATGGTATGTTATTCCTGTATCAATTTAAGTCTGAAAATGGCTTACCTTTTTATCAATCTTGCTAATATCTTTGGGGTTTTTAGTAAATCTATGTTGTCTCTGTCAAAGATGAACTTTAAAAAATATTTTTTAAAAAATATGGTAGATGTTTTAAATATGACCACTGCTCTGATTCAAAAGAATGTCTAAAATATTATCCTATTACTTTGAAGTCATTACTTTTGAATATGGGAATTAATGATTCTTCTGTTGAGTGATGAGAAAATAGTAAGCCTGTCTGTTTAACTCTACTAGGGTAAGAGAAAGTGTACTAGTTAGGTGCTGAAAGCAGGGTCCCAGGCCCCCTTGTCCCCTCACTGAGTGCCTCACATCCCCAGATGTTACTGGATGGATTTATGGGGCAGCGCTGCCTATCTTGATCTGTGTGACATCATGTTCTAGCCATGCCATTTTTCTTTATGAAATTCTAGAGTAGTTACAGCCCTCCCCCTGAGAGCTTCTTCTAGACTCCTTGCTTTCCAAATGTCAATGTTAAGTGTCAGTTTATGCAAAAGATTTTTTCGTAATTCTCACAAGTAAAAATAACTGAAGTCAGTATTATTTTCTAAAAAGCAGTGCAAAAAGAAAAAGCACAAAATAAATTTTCTGCCAACTTTGAGCCAGTAGCATCGCTTATCAATAATGTGTTCATTACATCAACAGTGTCAGAATAAAAGTGACAAGACTTTCTCTAAACACAGAGAGAGTATACCTTTTGGTCTTCTGAAACAAGCAATTGAGTCAAATCTGGGATTTTTCTTTCTGTTGAAGAAAAGCAGCAAACAAGATTTGACATTCTGAGGTGTCTAGTTCTCTCTCCAGGAAGTTTTAGCAGAATCTCGAGCTTGAGATTGTAGTCTACATTTGGCAGTTTTCTCTTGGATAACCTGTTTCCTTTGGTTTCTTACCCTATAGGTTCTGTCGTATCACGCTTCAGCAGCAGAGGAAGAAACAAGAGAGCTCCAATCCTTAGCGGTAATTCTCTTTCTTTGTAGAAGTGACTGACTACAGACATTTAATTAATACATAAACATGCTTCTCTTAGGATAACTACTTCCAATGCAATGGTCCCATTTTTTTTATTGTATTATTATTATTTACTTTGAGAGACAGAGAGTGAGCAGGGAAGGGGCAAAGAGAGAGGGAGAGAGAGAGAGAATCCTAAGCAGGCTCCACACCATCAGCACAGAGCTTAATGCAAAGCTAGAACCCATGAAGATCCCATGAGATCATGACCTGAGCTGAAACCAAGAGTTGGGCATTTAACTGATTGAGCCACCCAGGCACCCCAGCAATGGTCCCATTTAATTAAATGTGGTAAATATTTAGACGGACATTCATAAAAATATTTAATCAGTTCTACTTTATTGTAGGGCTAAAGAGTCACTGATGATCCAAAGCAAAAGATAACATACTGACTTTGTAGTACATTATATGATTCTGAATTTTTTTTTCAATAATGTCACATCTTTCTTAGGCCAAAACTAAATTTACTTTTCAGCTCCTGGGGACAATGTGAACAGGTGACTGACTGTGAGGTGGTTGTTTGGTTAGGGTAATGACAACAAAGATTTTATAATTTGTTATCAGTAATCTGCTCTGCATTATTGAGACTTGAGAGTGATTTTAATGTCTGACCACATGGCCTATGGAATGTTACTTGAAATTGGGTTCAAATAAGGTCAGCTCCTGAATTCTTATTACATCGTTATTTAGTATGCTATGAGAGAAAAAGCACACTGATAATGTAAGTAGAATGTTAAATGTTCTAGGTCGTGGATGAGATTAATGAAAATTTGAGGCACTTACACATTTACAGCAAAGGCTCCCCTTCTGAGTTGAAATTTACTTGAGATAACACAGATGAGGTCTATGTGAGATGTGACAGGAGTCTGTAAAGAATGAGAAGGGTGTGAACAGATCACTGAGATTCTTTTTCATTGTCCTCATCATCATAGCTGGCCAAATGCCAACCCTCTGTGGCCTTACCTACATTTTCTCACGAAAACTACACAGCTATATTATGAGGGCCACACTGAAGTTAGAGAAGCCAAGTGACTTGCTCAAGGTCACACTGGCAGAAAGAGGGGAAGTCAGGATACAAACTCACACAGTCTAGTTCCAGAGCCCATGCATACAACCACTGTGCTGTCTGTTATGAGCTGTTAGGGACAGAGAAGATTAAAGATGATTGAAATGTTTTGACCTCCACCATTAAAAAAATGATGGTGCCATGAATTAACTAAAGTGGAAATATTAAGAAGGAAAACTTGGCAGATTTGACTTAGAACGTGGTAAGTGTGAGGTGCTGGTGGAAGGACTCAATGGACATCTTCAGTAATCATGAAAGGCAGGACTGGAGTGGGGAGGGGCTGAACAGAGGTGGCGATTTGGAGGTCCAGCCTTGCGGTTTGGGGCAGTCCCATGGGGGTAGAGCGGTTGGGAGAGGGGCCTGAAAGACTGAAGGCAGAACTTTTGGGAATCTGGGTTTCTGTGGAAGGAGTGGGAAAAGAACCTGGCTGAGGTACAGATGTGGTCGTTAAACAGGGAGGAAGATTTAGGATGGGGCAGTGGCGCAGAAGGCAGAAGTTTCAAAAAGGAGGTCCTGTTGGTTGTAGAAGGTTGAGAAGTGGGACTGAGGAAGGCTGCTGCATTCTGTGATCATGTGATTGTTCAGACGGCAGCTTTAGGAGTAAAACTGCGAGAGTTAAGAGTAAATGGTGACAAAACGGAGGAAATGAATATGGACTAGTTTTAAAAGACAAGTTTTGTATAAAGCAAGGAGTGGAGAAGTAGTTATTAAGGATGCTGGCTGATGTTTTTGTTTTGGTTTGCTTTGTGTTGTGCACAAGGCTCGCTCACAAGGAAAAGAACCAGCATGTTCGTGGATGGAGGGCAAAGGTACGGCAATGAGGCAGTGCAAGGCAGGGAAGAGATCTGGACCTTGGAGCAGCCTAGGCATTGAGCGAGACAAGAGGGAAGCGATGATAGTAATAATAATAAGAATAGCTACATTTATTGAGCACTTACCTCATACATGGCATGTTGGAAGTTCTTTGTGTGTGTTCACTAAGTGTATTTAGTCCACAGCAGACCTATCAGGTCCGTATGGTTAGCAGGTGGAATGTGAGGAATTTGAGATTGAGAGGCTTTAGGTTGTCCTGCTCGGGATCTCCCCGGTCTTAAGTGATGGTGCCAGTACTAACTCCGGACAGCCCAGATCCAAAGCCCAGACTCCCCTGTGTGGCACTGGAGAGGTAATGAGCTGGAAAAGGAAGGCTGAGGACTTACAGATGTTCTCAGTTAAACCAGTGAGTAGAAAGCAGAGTCATTTATTTGCCAAGAACAGTTTAAGGAACTTGGGATGTTTCACCTGAAAGGTTAAGCTTCTTTCGGGGTTAGCCTCATTCGGGATGGACTTTATTTATTTTGTTCATGGCGGTATTTGAAGAAACGAACAGTTCTTCAATTATTTACAGAGGTTTATAGGTTATAAATATCTTTCACATCAGGCTTAATTGGCCTGTTGGTCTCATCCTTCCAGAATGATGAAGTTTTTAACTAAATGCATACTGTGAGTTGGACATTATCACATGGAAAGATACATCTTGAAGTGCTTGCGAGCACTGCAAGAGTATTAAATTAGTTCTAAAATGAGGGCAAGGTTACACTCTGCCATGTGTTGTTTTAGATAAATAAAAACTAGCAAATAGAGCAATTTCTGAAGATAATGCTAAAAACATCACTAGGATATTAAACTTTGCTTTCACTTTGAAAATGGCAATCTTTCAGAAAAAATCTGAAAATTATTTTCTCAATTATTTTTATAATTTTAGCGAGAGAAAAACGCTTTGGAATAACTGAAAATTGCTATATTGCAGTATTGTTCAAAACCATCTGTTGTTTCATTTGGAAAATAGATTTCTGGCAGCTGCATTGGGAAATTTAGGGTTACGTCACTTATAGGTCAGCTAATTTATTTAAATTGGTTGAAATTCAGCAACTGAATGCAATACTGGTTTTCCATCAGCCTAATAAAAATTCCTTTACAGCCCCGACTGCACAGGTGTCTGCATCATCCAGCGACTACCAAAGTTGCTTTGTCGTGTATCTGATTATTTATCGCAATTTAAGACCTAAAATAAATTGAAAAGCTGCCTAATGTTTTCTTCACTTTTATTTTTACAAGTTAGTTCTGGAGAGAATTAAATAATATATTTAAGTATACCAAATATTTATGCCTGTTTCCAGAAAAGTTCTCTAATTATAACAAAAGTATAACCAAGTTGATAGGAAACTCAAAATCCTTATTTTTTCCCCTTTGTTTTACTTGAGTTTTTAATCTCATTTCTCTTGACTTAAAATTGGGTGTAGCAGAAATAAGGCCTTAAACTAAGCATTTTACCATATATCTTTAATGATCCTTAGTCACAAGTTGTTGAGATAAAAATAAATGAACCCCAGCTACCTGGCAATGGTTATTAGAAAATTATTAGTTAAGATATCAGAATGAAATCAGTATTTATTACCAGTAACTGAGTATTTGATTGACTGGTTTCCTTTTCTGCTTTCCTCTTTTGTTAGAAGAGCAGAGAATAAATATGTATTAGAGCTTAGTTTTTTGAAATAAGCTCAGTTTTGTCGTGGGGTCACTGCTTATTCAGTTTATCTCTATAGCTTCTGCTTTATAGCAATTTCTGAATCATATGTAATGTATATAAAAGCAAACTCACCCTTTCGTGATCCTGAAAGGTTTCTGCATCAAAATAGTGAGATAGGGAGAAGCTGACCTCTCAGGCGGGATTTCCTAGAACAGAATTTACTTCATCTTGACCTTAATCTTTCAGAGCCAGAAACGTCATGTGAACTTTCTTGATCAGGAGTGTGTTCCTGCTGCAGGTGACAGCAGCAAAGGGCAGAGCCATGTTTCTGACTCAAATCCCTGATGCCCAAGTCAGTGGCAGAGTATAGATCTAATTCCTTGTATCAAGATGATCATCACATCCCCCACTTTTTGAGAAAATCTATATATGGATAGTCAAATTATAAATAGAAAATTTTGAGCCAATAATAACAAAGAGTTGATGTTATGATCTTGATAACCAGTGTCGCTGAACTATAGTAACCTACGGCATCCAGGAAGGCACACTCTTCCTCAAACAGTGCTAGAATGACCCTGAAACCGTCTGGGTCCTTTGGACTTTCTGTATACCATCCGTTGATACATTCGTTTTTATAGATGTCTATAACATTAACTGGGCTGTGTCTTTTCCACATTGGCAAGACTTAGTAAATTCTGTTTGATTCTTCCTGCTTTCCTTCGGCAAGCTAACCTTATCTTTTCTGCTTTGAATTCACTAGTACATTACTTCCAATGGTAATCTTAGCTCCAGAATATAGTGTCACCATTCTTCAGCTTCTTATATACTAAATAGATGTTAACCAGACTAATTCCTCATTTAGTCATAAATTTACCCTGAGAGTTTTACTTATAAGCATATGTACATATTATCAGAATCTTGACATTAGCATGTGCCATCTTTGCATGGTTTTGAAAACTGTATGCTCATTAGTTTTTATATTCTGTACCTCTTTGCCATTGAGATTTAAAAGATGACATTTAGGGACACCTGGGTGGCTCAGTTGGTTGAGCATCCAACTTTGGCTCAGGTCATGATCTCACAGTTCGTGAAGTTCGAGCCCTGTGTCAGACTCATTGCTCTCTGCAGAGCCCACTTCGGATCCTCTGTCCCCCAATCTCTCCACCCCTTCCCAGTTCATGCTTTCTCTCTCAAAAGTAAGTAAAAACATTTGAAAACAAATAAATAAATAGTCACATTTATATAATGTTAGAAAGAAGGAAAAGTCATAAAACATGTTGGTATAGTTATTGAAGAAAATATGCTAATCCAGCCGTGCTGTGCCTTATTCACTTCTGTATTCTCTATAAGATTCGGTTCCACATACTAAATTGGTTATTTACTTCCCTTTGAATAAGTAAGATTTCTTTTTCATATGTATTTGGATTCACTTCCCTCTTAGAGAAAGATAAATTCTAACAGGCTTGTAAGTGGTATGGATATTTTCTTTAAAAACATGTTTTCTGTACATGTTAGAAGTAGGGAAGAGAGACATTAGCCTTCTGTAAAGTATAACGTGATGGCTGTCAAACTGGCTTTATTCAAAGACCTAGAAACAAACTGCTCCGCATAAAATGGTGCCCCAATAGGTGGGGGTAGTGATCAGGGACTGACAGGGAGAGCTTAAAACACCTAACTGAGGGTCTCTGCTTGTAGCTACCAATGAAACCATGAGATACCTTACATTAATTTTATGCCTGAAAATAGTTTCCTTCAATAACTGATCATTGAGGAAAACCTCTTTTCATCCTAACATTTATAATGAATAAACGTCAGGAGTAATGTAACAAAATGCCTTTATACAATACTGAAGCTAATTGGAAGAATTTGACATTTTATGGATGGCCAAGTTCAGTATCTGCTCTTCTTTTCAAACTTATTTTAAGAAATGACTTTCTGAATAAGGGAGCCTTGCCGTAACAGTTGGCAGTTAGGAGTTATTTTGTAATTTTTATTTTAGCTCTTGAGATTTGATACTTCAGACCTAAGGCGGGTAGAATGCCTTTGATAGCAGTGTGACCTTTTTTGTATTAAGGTTATACAGTCGAGCAAGTTGTGTAGCCATGTGGCCACATGTCTTTATTTTCTTCTGAGGTGACCAGAGACTTTGCCACAGGCTAAATATAAACCTTTTTCATGAGGCATCCACCCAAAATAAGAAATTCAATAATTTTTAAATGATCCTTTTATTTACCTTACCCAAGTATATTATTTTCCATGGACACATGCTTTTTGGGTTTCAAGGAGACTATACACTTTACAAATAGATTATTTCCTATAAAGTTTTATTTCTCTATTAAGTAAACAAAGAGGCACCCACCCTCTACACTTGTGTAGAGGCCTTCATAATGAGAAACAGTTGAATTTAAAAAAAAAAAAAAGGTTGTTTGTCTTATATAAAGTTCAGGATAGATTCTCTTTGACTTTATTTATTTATTTTAATATGAAATTTATTGTCAAATTGGTTTCCATACAACACCCAGTGCTCAGCCCAACAGGTGCCCTCCTCAATGCGCATACCTACTTCCCCTCCCTCCCACCCCTCCATCAACCCTCAGTTTATTCTCAGTTTTTAAGAGTCTCTTATGGTTTGCCTCCCTCCCTCTCTTTTTTTTTTCCTTCCCCTCCCCCATGGTCTTCTGTTAAGTTTCTCAGGATCCACATAAGAGTGAAAACACATGGTATCTGTCTTTCTCTGTCTGACTTATTTCACTTAGCCGAACACTGTCCAGTTCCATCCACGTTGCTACAAAAGGCCAGATTTCATTCTTTCTCATTGCCAAGTGGCTTTCCATTGTATATATAAACCACAACTTCTTTATCCATTCATCAGTTGAGGGACATTTAGGCTCTTTCCATAATTTGGCTATTGTTGAGAGTGCTGCTATAAACATTGGGGTACAAGTGCCCCTGTGCATCAGTACTCCTGTATCCCTTGGGTAAATTCCTAGCAGTGCTACTGCTGGGTCATAGGGTAGGTCTATTTTTAATTTTTTGAGGAACCTCCATACTGTTTTCCAGAGCAGCTGCACCAGTTTGCATTCCCACCAACAGTGCAAGAGGGTTCCCGTTTCTCCACATCCTCACCAGCATCTATAGTCTCCTGATTTGTTCATTTTAGCCACTCGACTGGTGTGAGTGGTTTTGATTTGTATTTCCCTGATGGGGAGTGACGTTGAGCATCTTTTCACGTGCCTGTTGGCCATCCGGATGTCTTCTTTAAAGAAGTGTCTATTCATGTTTTCTGCCCATTGCTTCACTGGATTATTTTTTTTTTTTTCGGGTGTGGAGTTTAGTGAGTTCTTTATAGATTTTGCATACTAGCCCTTTGTCCGATATGTCATTTACAAATATCTTTTCCCAGTCTGTCAGTTGTCTTTGACTTTAGAAAAATATTCTCCAGGGAAACAGAACTAGTAGGAGAGAGATTTATTCTGAAGAATTGGCTCACACAGTGATGGGGGCTGAGAATTCCAGCATTGTTATGTCTGCAAGGTTGGAGACCCAGGAAAACCAGTGATATAATTCAGTTTGAGTCTAAAGGCCTGAGAACAGAGGAGCTGATGCTTGAAATCCAAGTCCAAGGGCCTGAGAAGATGAGATGAGATATTCCAACTTCATAGGAAGCAAAAAAGGCATGTTCTTCCGTCCTCTACCTTTTGTTCTATTCAGGCCCTGGACAGATGCATCATGTCCACCCACATTGAAGAGGGAAGTCTACTGAGTCCACTGATTCAGTGCTCATCTCATCCAGAAATACTTTCACAGACATACACAGAAATAGTGTTTAGTGTGTCTAGTCAAGTGAGACGTAAAATTAACCATCACAAGTGACTAAAAAAAGTAGTTAAGTATGTACTTTCATTATCTATCGTTGTGTTATTAGGGAGCATGTGCAAACTACTAACATCCTTGTGTCATTAAACTTTAAAAACTATGTATTTCAATTATTTATGTGCCTATCCTCTCCATCAGGCTATTAGTTCTTGAGTCATCATCATCATCATAGCTACCATCTAGTGATTGCTGAATAAGAACCTGGTTTACATATCTTGTTAAGTGAGTGAGTGAATCAATCAGTAGATTCTGGAAAATCTAAAGTTTTAGAGAGCCTATAATCTAGCCTGAAATAACATAACCCAAACTCCTTCAGTATCCAATAAGATTTTGCTTTCTTTCTTCTTAAAATGATTATGAAACTAGAAATAACTTAATAGTTGATGAAATACATAAAGAAGCATAGGGCTAGAGAGAAACCAGGTTCAACTTCCAGCTCCATGATCTCAGGCAAATCTGTGACTTCTCCGTGTCTCAGATTCTTTATGTATAAAAAGAGGATAATAGAAGAATTTACCCTGCAGAGTTGTGAGTGGAGTTCCTGGTACCTATGTGCCCAGGAAGTATTAGTTGTTAGTAGTGGTAACAGTGGGAGGAAAATCAGTTCTCAGTCTAGTAGTAGCAGCATCAAGATTTTGATGTACCTTGTCATGTTCCAAGTCTTTTTGCCTGAGCCCTTCTAATAATGTGCCCTTCAATGAAGTATACACTCATTTTTTAAATTAGTCTAAGTGGAAGAGGTAGGTGGACTATCTGGAAGAAAAATGTACCATGTGTTGTAAGAACAAGTGTAAACCTTTGTTTAAAGTTTAAACAGTTTTCTACTCGAGGGCAGTAATCTAGAATTGACCATTTTGAGTAACTTCTTGCCAGAGTTGCTAGGATATTGGTCATCGCTTTCCCATCATGAGTTTCCAGTGTTCTTGGAAGTGAATGAATCAAACTTTAATGAGACTTAAGACAAGCTGAAGCTGATTGTTAAAAAACTATAGTAATGAAATATTTATTGTACAGATGAAAAGAATTCAACTATATTTAAAAATTTTTAAAGCAAATAAAATTCATAATTGAACTATAGGGTAAGAAAGCATATTCTATAATATATCTGTTGTTTCTGACACAGCATGGTTCATTATTGATGTTAACATTTGTATTATAACTCTTTGCCAAATTAAATTAAATTAAATTAAATTAAATTAAATTAAATATTATGGAGAGCTGGTTAGGTGCTTGATGATATCAAAAAGATTTTCATTCACACATTTATATTTACCTCCTACTCTATGTGGGCTCCACATAACAATAAATAAGTCTCTACCCTCTTTGAACTTGAATAGTGAAGGACTGTATGTATAACATAATTATACAATATTATATGATTATAATCAGAAAAAAGGCTATAACTTTAAAGTGTAGGGCATTGTGAAATTATATAATATAGAGACATTCTAGAATATCTAGAATGGTCTGAGGTATATGTAGTAATTCACATAAGAGATGTGGCAAGTCTGTGATTTCATACTACACTGTAATTCAGCAACCTGCAAGGTAAGATTGAATCTAGGTTTTGGCTACATTAATGCTTCAAGAAATAGAATGTTTAGATTTGCAATCAAGATCCAGAGCTCACTGCCTCCCATGGACACACCAAAACTACAACTACATATAAAACAACTTATCAGGGTGCCTGGGTGGCTCAGTCGATTAAGCATCTGACTTCGGCTCAGGTCATGATCTCATGGTTTGTGAGCTCAATCCCCACGTCAGGCTCTGTGCTGACAGCTCAGAGCCAGAAGCCCACTTTGGAATCTGTGACTCCCTCTCTCTGCCCTTCTCCCGCTCACATTCTGTCTCTCAAAACAAAAAATTGTTTTTGTTTAAAAACAACTATCTCCAAGAACAACTTGAAGACTAGCAGACCTAAGATTTTACACAACTAAGGATATAAAGAAATAGTCGCATCAAGATGACCATGAGTGGCAAAGAGGCAGAGACAGTCTACTAAACTCAGGACTCATACCTCCCCAGCATGGCAGCAAAATGGGAGGATATCATGATTGCAAAGGCCCTCTCTGAGGAACAGGGATCCAGTACTCACATTGGGTTCTCTGACCCAGGAAACCTGCACTGGGAAGATGAGCTCCCATAACATCTGGCTTTGAAAACCAGTGGGGCTTAAGTCCAGGAGAGCCAGAAGACAAAAGAAAATCAAGACTCCACTCATAAAGGGCATGTGCACAGTCTCACTTGCTCTGAGTCCCAGAGTAGAGGCAAGAGTTTGAAAAGTACCTGTGTTACATGTGAATGAGATTCATTGACTAATTTAATTGACTAAATTTAGGGCACAGAACTAATTTGGGATCTGTTGGAACTTCATCCAGGGATAGAAGTACTGTGAATGCCATTTTTTTTTTCACTCCCCTTCTACCTACTTGTCCTGAGTAGCTGCCCTACCTAGCAGGTGCTGTTATTGACACTATCCATCTACAGTGCTAGCACTGCTTGCCCTACCCTGGCATTTCCCTGCAAATTGCCTCACCCAACCCACCAGCTCTGGCCAGTGCTCCTCTCAAGTGGCTGTCTGCCTCACCACACCTGATGGGTGGCCTTGGTGACAGTGGCACTGCCCCAGGTAACCTCACCCCACCACAACCAGTGATTGGCCCTCCACCCTGCCACACCCAGAGGGTGGTGTTGGGTGGGATGGGTAACCAGGAGAGTTTCCACTACAGGGCCCCACAGGATAGTTTCTATATAGAGCTACTCCTTTGAGACAAGGAGACATAACTGATCTACTCAATATATAGAAGCAAACACAGAGAGTCAGGGGGCAAAATGAAGAGACAGAAAAACATGTTCCAAATGAAAGAACAAGACAAAACTGCAGAGAACAAATAAATGAAATAAACAATCCACCAGATAAAAAAGTTCAAAGAAATGGTCATAATGATGCTTATTGATCTTGGGAGAAGAATGGTTGAATACAATGAGAACTTCAACAGAGAGACAGAAAATACAAAAGAGAGCCAATCAGCTGAAGAATACAATAACTGAAATGAAAAGCTAGAATCAACAGCAGATGCAGAAGATGCAGAAGTACAGATTCTCTAAGATTAGGGTAGGGGTAGGGGAGAATCACCCAATGAGAACAAAAAGAAAAGAAAATTTTTAAAAGTGACAATAGTTTAAGGGACAACATTAAGCATACTAACACTCACATTATAGGGGTTCCAGAAGGCGAAGAGAGAGAGAGAGGGACAGAAAACCTGCTTGAAGAAATAATGCCACAAAACTTCCCTAACCTGGTGAAGGAAGAAAACACTCAACTCCAGGAAGCACAGAGAGCCCCAAAAAGATGAACCCAAAGACACCCATACCAAGACACATTATAATCAAGATGTCTGAAGTTAAAGATAAAGAGATAATCTTAAAAGCAGCAAGAGAAAAACAACTAGTTACATACAAGGGAGCCCCTATAAAATTATCAGCTGATATTTCAGCAGAAACTTTATAGGCCAGAGGGAGTGGTATGATATATTCAAACTGCTGAAAGGAAAACAACAACAACAATAATATTCTACCTGGCAAGGTTATCATTCAGCATTGAAGGCGAGATAAGGAGATTCCTCAATAAGCAAAAGCTAAAGGAGTTTATCACCACTAAACTGACCTTACAAGAAACTTTAAAAGATACTTCATTAAATGGAAAAGGAAAAGCCATAATTAGCAATAAGAAAATTATTTTAAAAAATCTCACTGGTATAGGTAAAGATATAGTAAAGGTACTAGGTCAACCACTTATATAACTATTATGGAGTTTAAAAGACAAAAGTAATAAAAATTTTCTATATCTACAATAATTATTCAAAGAATACACAAAATATGTGTAAAATATGATGTCAAAAAATGTATTGGGGAGAGTGAAAATCTAATGCTTTAGAATGTGCTTGAACTTTAGTGACCATCAACTTAATACAGACTGGTATATACCTAGGAAGTTATATATGAACTTTATGGTAACCACAAATGAAATGCCTACAATAGATATACAAAAAATTGAGAGTAAGGAATAAAAACATGACCCTAAAGACAGTCACAAAATCATACGGGAAGAAAGCAAGAGAAAAAGGAACAGAGAACTACAAAAACAACCAGAAAACAATCAACAAAATGGCAATAAGTACATATCCACATATCTGTCAGTAATTAAATGTAAATAGACTAAATGCTCCCATCAAAAGAAATAGGGTGGCTGAATAGATTAAAAAAAAAAGACCAACTTATACATTACCTACAGAGACTCACTTGAAATGTAAAAACACACACAGGGGTGCCTGGGTGGCTCAATCAGTTAAGCATTCAAGTCTTGATTTCAGCTCAGGTCACGATCCCAGGGTGGTGAGATTGAACCCTGCATCAGGTTCTCTGCTGAGCATGGAGCCTGCTTAAGATTCTCTCTCTGTCCCTCTGCCCCCTCCCCTGCTCTTTCTCTCTAAAAAAATAAAAGCACACATAGACTGAAAATGAAGGAAAGGAAAAAGATATTTCATGCAGATAGAAGCAAAAAAAAAAAAAAAGCAAAATAGACTTTAAAACAAAGATTGTAACAAGAAAAAGAAAGACATGACATAATGATAAAGGGATCACTCCAACAAGAGGGTTATCAAGTGTCTTTTCCAACCACAACTGTATGAACTAGAAATGAATTACAAGAAGAAAAGTGGAAAAAATACAGACACATGGAGGCTACACAATATGCTACTAAACAACCAATGGGTCAGTGAACAAATCAAAGAGGAAAGAAAAAAATTCCTAGAGATGAGTGAAAGAGTCGGACGCTTAACTGACTGAGGCACCCAGTCACCCCCAATGGCATTTTTTACAGAACTCAAACAACTAATTCTAACATTTGCATGGTACCACAAAAGCCCCCCAATAACCAAAGCAACCTTTGGAAGGAAGAGCAAAGCTGGAGGAATCACGCTTGCTGTTTTCAGACTATACTACAAAGCTGAGTAATCAAAACAGTTTACTACTGGCAAAAAACAGACACGTAGACCAATGCAACTGACTAAAGAGTGCAGAAATCTGTGCTCAGGAGGTTTGAGGTCAGGAGGTCAATCAATGTATTGACCTATGGTTAATTAGTCTTCAACAAAGAAGGTAAGAATATACAACGGTTAAAAGACAGTCTCTTCAGTAAATGGTGTTGAGAAAACTGGACAGCTACGTGCAAAAGAATGAAACTGGGCCATTTATACTATATACAAAAATAAACTCAAAATGGATTAAAGACTTAAAGGTCATAGTGGAAACCATAAGACTCTTAGAAGAAAACATAGTCAATAAACTCTGACATCATCTGTCTCCTCAGGCAAGGGCAACAAAAGCAAAAATAAACAAGTGGGACTATATCAAACAAGAACGGTTTTACATAACAAAACCAAAACAAAAAGGCAGCCTACTGAATGGAAGAAGATATTTCCAAATAACTTGTCTCTAGCTGTGAAAGTCCTAGATGGCATCTTCTTCCAATAGAAGGTGCTTCCTCTCTATTGGAAACCTGTTGTTTAGTGTAGCCACCTTCATTAATTATCTTCACTAGATCTTCTGGAGAACTTCCTGCAGCTTCCACATCAGCACTTGCTGCTTCACCTTGCACTTGATGTTATGAAGAATTTTCTTTCTTTAAACCTCATGAGCCAACCTCTGCCAGCTTCAGACTTTTCTTCTGCAGCTTCTTCACCTCTCTCAGTCTTCACAGATCTGAAGAGTTAAGGTCTTGCTCTGGGATTAGGCTTTGATTTAAGGTAATGTTGTGGCTGGTTTGATCTTCCATCCAGACCGCTAACGCTTTCTCCATTTCAACAAGAAGGCTATTTCACTTTCTTATCATTTGTGCCTTCGCAGGAGTAGCACTTTTACTTTCCTTCAAGAACTTTTACTTTTCATTCTCAACTTGGCTAACTAGAGCATGAGGCCTAGCTTTTGGCCTACCATGGCTTTTGACATACCTTGCTCACTAAGCTTAATCGTTTCTACCTTTCGATTCAAGTGAGAGATGTGCAGCTCATCCTTTCACTTGAACACTTAGAGGGCACTGCAGGGTTATTAATTGACCTCATTTCAATATTGTTGTGTCTCGGGGAATAGGGAGGTCTCAGGAGAGGGAGAGAGAGAGAGATGGTGGAACAGCGGGCTGGTGAAGCAGTCAGAACACATACCACATTTACCGACTAAGTTTACCATCTTATGTGAGCACAGTTTGTGGTACCCCAAAGCAATTACAGTAGTAATATCAAAGATCACTTATCACAGATCATTATAACACATAGAATAATAATGGGAAAGTTTGAAATATTGTGAAAATCACCAAAATGTGACACAGAGACATGAAGAGAGCAGATGCTGTAGGAAAAAATGGTGCTGACAGATTTCTCGATGCAGGGTTGCCATTAATCTTCAACTGTTTAAAAAAACAGACAAACACAATGTCTGCAAAACGCAGTAAAGCAAAGTATGCCTGTAGTTCACTGAAGAAACCAAAACTAAGCTAGAACCCTGGCCGCAACGGGAGCAGAGAAGTATATTTTTGAGTTTTCTAAACTCTTCAAAAAAATGAAGGCTCACCAGTAGAAGGTTGAAATAGATGCTGATGGAGTCTGGCTATAGTATCTCCCAAAGGGATGTACCAGTGAATGTTTCCCTGGTGCAGCTGGGAAGGATAAGAAAAGAACTAGCTATATGAAAACTTGGGGGGATGCATTCTAAGTGGAGGAAAAACAGTTAAAGAGGCCTGGAAGTGAGAAAGAGTATTAATCAACCTTAAAAACAAATGGCAAAAGTATAGACCTCCGCCCCCCACCAAAAAAAAAAACAAAACATGGTGATTTCAGGAAACTCAAATTTTCATTTAGAGCATTACTACACTAAGTAAAGAGGCTGCCACATACCCAGTCTAATCCTCCTCTACACTCATGCAGAGAGTGGTCCTCTGTTTAGCCAGGAGTTGTGGAAGATTCCTTTCTCTCATGTGTCAAGAAGCCTGACAGTGACACGAATGTGGAATCGAGCATGAAAAACACAACATAGCCACAACAGCTACGGTGCATCCATCCATTTACCTTAAATGATGAGAGGGTCGGAGAGAGAGTTGAGCCTGGTACAGGAAGGTCAGTGGCAAGATTCAGGTGCCCCATACAGGGTGGCTTCTGGTTCCAAAGGAGAAGACAATAAGAGGTCCTGGAGTCCTGTGGCCAGAGAGATAAATATACCATAAATTCAGAATATTAAACCTTAGAGACACTCTAGTCCACCCCTACCCCTTCATTTTACAGGTGAGAATTTGACAGAGTGGTTGAACATCTTGTTGAGGGTGATAAAGTCTGTGGAACATCGGGACTAGAACCCCTTAATAGCAAACATACCGTTTTACCATGTGCTTCACTTTAAAGCCCCTCTTTTCATGGTCATTATCTAATGCTGAAATGCAAATGTGGTAGCTAATCTAGGATTTTGTTAGCTGGTGGTCAGTTTAACATTTAGCTCCATATCCGTCAAGATGGTGTTCAGAACAACTGCTTTTGAGTAATGATGGCAGAGAAATTAAAGTATTTTAAAAATTCTGAATACTACTACTTCCTTTAACCCAATCCAGCCCTACTCCCAAGGATGTGTTTCGTTCCACCCTTAGTGAATTTCACTGCCAAAGTTGGTTGTGTTTTTTAAAAATTTTGCAAAAATGGTGAAAAAGAGCCACAGCTTTAGAAAAGAGGATCATAAAAAACAGGAAGTCATAAAAACGTGACTTAAATGAAGAATCCCCTCTAAAGTGTCATGAAAGCTAGCCTAGTTTCTTCATTAGTTTGAGTGGCAGATCCAATTATAGAAGAAAAATGATATTATACTATTGACCTTTTTACCAGATTGAATCTTTAACCCACTGGGCTTCGTGTACTTTTTGCATTCCATATTTGGTTATTTTTGACACAGATTAAACTCCCAACTCTAGAAGAGCTCAACGATATTTGAATTAAGCAATAAAATATCTAAACACTGTTGCCTGGGGAGTCACAGGCATTATGCTTCCATGTAGAGGAATAACCGGTATTTGTTGGGATTAGATGGTATGATAGTTGAATTGGATTATGCAACCAGAAGACACATACACATTTATAAAATGTGCTTTATAAAATCTTTTTAAAAATGTTATTTCTGCTAGTCTTCAATACCACGATGCAATAAGTTATATTATCCCCTAAAGTCACTTAACAAAATAAGGTGTCACTAAAAGAAGCGATTATGAAAATCCAGAATTATATATAACATAGCCTATCCCAGAAATACCACAAACCCTATTCTCTGCTATTAGTAAACTGTAGAATATTTTGTTTTATAAAATGGGAAGTAATATTTACAGGTAATATGTTTTATCTAAAGTCACCTTTATCCCAAGACCTTTCGAGAAAAACGGAAAGTTGAATTGTCTTATGATGGTCAAAGAAGCAGTTTACAAGGGCTATAAATGACATCCAACTTTCTTATGGCTTGTTAGCAATCAGTTCTGAGAATTCTGAACCCATGTATCACTGACCACCAGGTTCTGAAGGAAAATGTTTATACATCCCCACTGGATCATCTCTGAAAGGTTGAGTCGGTGGTGTGGTGTGATAGAACAAGCAAAAGATTCTTTTCTCTCACTAGAGGGTTTGGGAATTAGAGTGTCAAGGGGAGAGGCACAAGCTGTGTTGGCTGCCTTTGTCCCATAGCTTTTAGAATATCCTTTGTGGAAGGAGAGAAAGAAAACTTCTTCCATAAGAATAATGGTGCCCTAAGGAAAAAACATCTGTTCTCTTGTTGAGTGCAGTCTGTTTAAGGGAAACAGCAGCAATCTGCCTCGAGTTAAAAGGTGGGCTTATTCCCACCTCCACACTTCTGAGCTGCGCTCCAGTTGACTGCTGCAATCTCTGATGTCGGAGGCCGGTGTAAACAATGAAGCCCTTTATCTAAACATTTAAATCCTCCTCTCTTCCCCTGTTTCAGCCCACGCAGTAGCCTGTGGAATTGACTTAACAGAAGGCATATTTTCTCGTGAATTTTGGGCTTGGGAAAAAATTCTTAGTTTGGAATATGAAGAGGGGGGCATTAACTTAAAGTTTAAACATGCCTGGTATACATGAGTACAATATAAAGGTCAAGCGAGCAGGAGAATGGGCTAGCACCCCAAGATTGGTTGGGGAAAGCTGTGGATTGCTTCATGAGATTTTATTATTTTGATCTTTTTACTTCCCAAAAGATGGAGGTAAAGTGGAGTAGTGATATCCTAGATACTCATAGGAAAAGTAAGAGGTTTGGAGGGAGATGAGGAAAAGACATTAAGGGGAAGAAATCGGGTTCAGATTTCCTAATTTGTCTTCTCTCTGCCTGGCACCAAGTTAAAGCCTCTTTTCATCAGGTAGATTGCAGTCCAATCTGGCTAAAGCAGTTGAAGTGCTGGGAGGGGATGGTCAAGGGGGTGAAGGAATGGGGTTCCTGCATGTTCTGATGCCCACAGGGGCCTGATAGGAAATCTAAGAGACGAGCCTGAAAGTTCTGCTCAGTCTGAGGGAGCCAGGTGCCCTGGCCTTGGCCAGTGTTTTCATGAGAATTGGGGCTCGGAATGGCCTGATTTTTCCGAAGCCAGAAATCCTTTTTTGCTGTCGTTGTTAAAATCTCCCAAATTTTTAAATAGTATAACAGATTGGAATGTATTTGCCAGGTCGGCTAGTTTTCCAACTCAAGTTAATGGGCTTCCCCCTCTTTGGAGGTTTTGGGACCTTAAAACTGGAACTTATGACTCATAGAAAGTGAAGGGAATAAAATTTTTCCCTCTCACTCATTTAATAAATGTTCATGTCAAGAAATACCAAAGCTGTATCCATCAGTAGTCACAGTGGATACAAAGATGGGTACAAAGATACAGTCCTGCCTATAGATCCCACTGTACTTAGGAGACAGATAAACGGGAAATTACATTATAGTGAACTTCCTGTAATTAAACAGGTATTCCCAAGGTGGGGTCTGCTCTGAAGGGCATCCAGTCCTTTTTTGGATGGGAGCTGTGTCTTAAAGGAGTCCATCAGTTAAAGAGAGTAGGTACTTTATCGGAGAAGCAGGAGGTACAAAAAGCAGGTGAAAAAGAGCAAGGTATATGTGAAGAATTCAGGGGTGTTTACTACAATTAAATGATAATCGAATCAAAACCAATGATACTAATTAAAAAACAGATCCTCCTCCAAAAAACAAAACTGGCTTCTCAAGACCCATCCCAGATCTCCTGAGTCAGAATCACTGAGGTATTTTTTAGTAGGCACTCTAGGTGACTCATGACCAGGCTTGGGTGACTTCGTCTCTAGTAGAGATGGTGTCAAATCTGAAAATAGGATAGTTCGCCTGGATTCGAAGCTGGGCTCCATTCCTTAACTAGCTGGCTATTATGGGTAAGGCAGTTAGCCTCTTTGTGCTTAAAGCTTCTGTACCTGAAAAAATAGAGCTAGAGTATCAACTTAATAAGATTGTCTTGAGAATTCAATACTTAGAACATTATCGTTATCCTGCTCACCACTTGATTCCCAGCCCATAGTACTGGGACAGGTCCAGAATAATTACTCAGTAAATATCTGCTGAATGACTAAGACTAAGTGGGTATAAACGGGCCAGATCACTGGAGTCCTTAGTTTTGCTTATTGTTGTAGGTACAACCTCAGAGTAGTCACCATCTCTCCTCTACCTAATCTTCCTGGAACCGTATTAGTTACTCACCCCTCCCCCAGTGATTCATTTGAAAAGCAAAACCAAAAAAGAAGTAGCTCCTATACCAAAAGATTTCTAGAGTACACATTAGAAAGAAAAAATAAACACAATGCACTATTTCCCTGTAGTAAAGTGAGAAAACTTTGTGAATCACTGCTGCTTTATAAAATTAACAGCTTTATTTCATTTTGTTCTTCTCTCTTCACCTAAGGCTGCTGTTGTACCATCTGCTCAGACACTTAAAATTACTGACTTCAGTTTCAGTGACTTTGAGCTGTCTGACCTAGAAACGGCACTGTGTACAATTCGGATGTTCACTGACCTCAACCTTGTGCAGAACTTCCAGATGAAACATGAGGTAGGAATAAGTCATGTCCTTTGGAAAAGTGAAAAGTGTGTGTGTGTGTGTGTGTGTGTGTGTGTGTGTGTGTGTGTGTTAAGAAAGAATTAGTATGAATAGGGATTTTTAAGTCTCAGCAATTAATATACTGTCACCTAATGCATCCCTGAGATTTTCAAAGAAAAATGATCAACCCTAACAAGACACGTATTGGATTTTTACTATGCATCAAACACCAGGTGGAAGAATAGGGGACATTATCCCCAATAGTGGGAGCAGGATGTACAAAGCCAGGAGGACAGAGTGGGGATGGGCTGGGAGCCTTAGTGGAGGGGGAGTGAGAGTGGCAAAGGAAGCAAGTGGAGAGGAAGGTTACGATGCAAATCATATGTAACCTTGTAAGCTGTTCAGAGGAATTTGGATTTTATTCTGAAAAACAGTGGTGAGTCACTGAAGAATTTTAAACGGAAGTAACTTGATCTCATTGCAGAGGTTATGATCACACAGGCCAGGGAAGGACCAAAACAGAGTGAACTCCTTTGGAAATAAGGGAATACAGGCACTTGATGTGAAGCCAAGCTTGTGGTTCGAACAAGAGGGGTTACCTCTGTGGGGTGTGGATGAAAACCGATTTTAACCCCTGTTGATTACTTATTCACCTCTCAGAAAACAGCAAGACTTCAGGCAGAATCTTCTAATACCAGCTGCAGAGTGCAGGGAAAATCTTCATAATGGCTATGTGTATTAGCATCAAAGAATAAGGGAGAATAGAAAGGATTGTTTGAAAACAAAATGTAGTAATTTACCTTTAAAGTTGTTTTTTTTTTGGTTTGTTTGTTCTTTCCCTGGTCAGTTGAATTTCTAGTCTTCTTATACAGATTTCCTGTCTGGAAATTTAAATACCTTGAAGGCCTCTACTATTTAGCAATCCATTAATTCATAAAATGAAAATTTATTAACATAAACAGTGTACCCAGCACTGTGCTAAGTATTCATTTGAGCGAAGAGCTGTCCTGCTCTCAAAAGCCTCACACAGTTAGGAATGAAAACTCAGGACTAATAGAGCTAACGGTAATATAGTGTCATTTATGGTATTCTTGGGGTATTCTTTCTTAAATTTAGCCAAAGTTTCTATTACTCTTGGATGAAAACAAAGAACTACTATCTGTGAAGTCTAATTAATACTTCACTCTTACTAGAACATGTTGATTAAGGGATATCATGTCATTTGATTATTTCAAGAAAGCCCTCAAGAAAGGTTCTCTGGTTGTTATTGTCTCTGTTTTCAAATGAAGAAATTCAGATAGCATGATAAGAGTAAAAAGGTCATGAATTTTGAGTTATAGCCCTACTAGTGAGTAGCTCTTATTTCCTTAAGCACTTAATCTCTCAAGTTCTCGGTTTCAGTCTGTTGGTTGGGGATAATGGTATGACTTCCTTATGAGGGTCTTGTGAGAATGACACATGCATCGATGTGATTGTCTGTTTGTATGCATGTGTATTTGTGTAGATGGTGTTTTGCTGCTTAACACAGTACCTAAGACAGTTGTAGAGTACATGTCACTTCTTCCTTCCTTCAGCCAAATTTGACAATGGTTGTATCACCCCATCCAATTTCTCCACTATAGGTTATAGGGCTCATTTAAAAAAAATTAATGTTTATTTTTGAGAGAGAGAGAGAGAGCAGGGGAGGAGCAGAGAGAGAGGGAGACACAGAATCCAAAGCAGGCTCCAAGCCGTCAGCACAGAGCCCGACGCGGAGCTTGAACCCACCAACCATGAGATCATGACTTGATCCCAAGTCGGACCCTCAACCCACTGAGCCTCCCAGGCGCCCCTTATAGGGCTCATTTTTAACAGCCTTTTCTATTAATGGAATAAAGACCTCATTTAAGGCCAGTTCTAAATGTGAATCTCGGTTCTGCTTCTTGCTAGTTACAGGACCTTAAAAAGCAAGATAGCATTTCAAATCCCTTTCCATTCTCAGATTTCCTTACTTTAAACTAGCAATGATGCTGTTTAAAGGGCCTGGCCAGAACAAAGGAATGTGATCCTTTTACTTGTTTATGAAATTCTTATAAGTTGACTTATTTCTTAAAAACCCATACGTTTTCAGATAGCATTTGAGTGTCGCATATGAAGATAGTCACTCAGAATTTCTTTAGCAATCTTTATTTTTACCTTTCCTTCAGTTTTTGACTATTAGGCAGATACTTTTCCTCTGTGTCTCATTCATTTACTCTCCTTTTCTGTTTGATTAACTACTATTCTGATTCTGGCAAACATCAATTTGAATAGCAGTCATTCTGATTGACCTTCCTGCCTTAGTGACTCTTCTGTCATGTTTATTTCAGATATTCTTGTCAGTATAGTTTTAGGATGATAAAATTAAAACGTTATTGCTGGTGAGGATGTTAGCATCATGACAAAGAATATTTCCTACTGAAAGATATGTCAAGTCTTCATGTCTCTTCTTGGCTTCCAGATCTTGAGTCACTCTCCTATTAACACCACAACCATTGCTCTTGCTCATCTATGAAATGGACTCTTGACTCAACTTGAACAAATCTGCATGTGCTGTGCTTATTTTCACATTCTGTCTGTTACATGTCATTCCTCCTGAATGGACTGTCCCACTTGAAAGTCTGCCCCACTTCCTGCCACAACATGCTTTTCTCTTCCTCAGAGCCTGACTCAACCTTAGGTTTAACTTCACTCCACTTGGAGTACTGTTGAAAATTTGTTTTCTCGATTGGATTTATTTCCTTTATATGTGCACTTTTATTATTTTCACTACTGATTGAGCTTCTTGAAGGCAGGAACTGAGCTATTTTCTGTTTCTTCTCTTTCTCCCAGAGCATTTTGAGTCTGCCACCCAGGACTTAGGAAGCCTCTGTAATTGTTGGAGACTGATTCAGGGTATTGAGCATGCTCCCTAGAGTCATCCAAATTGCACATAATTATTCAGTAGTCCTGTACAAAAGACTGTATTTCAGATTTGAACATGCCAAGCATGTCCATCAAGCACTGAGCCGATCTGACCATAATTTTCCTAAATGCTGTTAAGAACATCCTGATAGGCCTATAAATATAGACAGCAAACTGCTGGTTGCCAAAGGGAAAGGGGTTGGGGGGATGGGCAAAATGGGTGAGGAAGAGTAGGAGCTACAGGCCTCCACTTATGTGTGGAATGAATAAGTCACAGGAATGAATGGCAAATCATAGGGAATACAGTCAGTAATGTTGTAATAGCATTGTGTGGTGACAGATGGTCGCTACACTTGTGGTGAATACAGCATGACATATAGAGAAGTACTATGTTGTGTACCTGAAACTAATGTAAAATTCTATGTTAACTATACTCAAATAAAAAAATGTTTTTAAAAGATCTCCTGATAACAGAATCTAAAACTGTATTTAAATCTAGTTTCTAACTATTATCTCCATTGGATGACCCAGTTCTCTTAGGCCCCTCTTGTTAGAAGCATAACTGAATAGTCCATCAGGAATTGTATTTCATAAAGTCATTTTGGTCATTATTTAACATTATATGATATGTGTGCATATTTAGTTGCATCTACAGATGTATGATTAGTAAAGAGATATGTTCATAGGTTAAATTTCTGTGTTTTCCTGCATATTTTCCTTGAGTATTTAATTAATCACCAGTAATTTTCTGTAACACTTTACAGTTTCTAAGCATATGAAAGAAAGTTCTTTAAGCTCTTACTTAAAGTTCTGCTAATAAGATGAAGCTATCATCTTTCTAGCTGATTTTGTTCAGAAATGGTCACGATGAAAGAAACTGCAATATACTTGGTATTAACACATGTCAGTCGTAGTCACACAGAAATCCTCTGCTAAGTATGGTGACTTGGAGGTTCAAGAGCTATGGGACATTAGGGTTGCTTGTTATCAGAATTCCCTGTGAACTGTGTTATAGAACAGGAACAAAAAGACCAAAAAAGAAAAGGAAGGTTATGAGAGCACAGATTTTCTACCAAATCCCATGTAAGCAATTTCTACCAACAATGAAGAAACCTTGTTTTTGGCCTGCTTCTGCAGCCAGTCATTCTGTGTTGAATATTGTTAAAGCAACATTCTTTTCCCTGGTACTTTTTCCATATCCCAGGGCAATGCTTTTTGTGTTTGAAGTATCTCCAGGGATATACGTAGGAAGAAGTACATATTTATTTTTACGGATCCCCTAAAGTATAGTAAATCATTCAGAATGGAAGAGAGGCAGACTCTGATGCTAACACAAACAAAAAATAACCATGCTCAGGGCCCGTGAGTCCCTGGGGATCTTACTGAATACACTACTTAGAAGTTGAATTAAACCCAGCTTTTGAGATTTCCGAGGTCTGTCCCTTTTTTTCCATCTTTTAAAATATGTCTTTTTCATGTGGACCCCAGGGCTTTATTTTACGTATATATTTAAACATTACTTCTTGGTAACCAAGCAGTAACTCTGCCTGAATATTTAAGCGTAGTTTAAAAGGGACAAAAGACTTGCTGATTGCATCAGGACTTGGAGCTCCATTTTGTCCTTGGACGTGTGCTGTATATGTTAGCCCCCAATCCACCCCTGACAGCCTTGCTCTGAATTGAAATTGCAGAGCAGAATTAAAAATTGTTGCAGAATTAAAAACTGGGAGCATGAAAAGAACTTGAGAGTAGCTGTTTCCATGGCTCTCTAGAAGTGAATTCATACATAACGGACCATTTGGACTCTCCTAATTGATGGCACCTGAACACAATATCTTTTAAAAAGCTAGTCAGTGCCCTCCCTACCCATGCCAAAAATACCCTAGAGCTGTCTTGCATTTTACATCTCCTTTAGTTAGCATGGTGGTTAACATGGTGGGCTCTGAAGTCAGATTGCTCAAAATTGAATTTTAGCCCCACCCTTTGCGAGCAATGTGACCTTGGGCAAGTTACCTTTCTGAAAGTCGGATTCCTCACCTGTAAAATGATCAAAGTAGTAGTGCCTCCCTCGGAGTTATGAGGGTTAGATGTA
Source organism: Lynx canadensis (assembly GCF_007474595.2). Taxonomy (NCBI): domain Eukaryota; kingdom Metazoa; phylum Chordata; class Mammalia; order Carnivora; family Felidae; genus Lynx; species Lynx canadensis. The sequence continues at coordinate 105,051,059 of NC_044306.2, forward strand.
AATGCTTTGGAACATAGTAAATGTGTGATAGATGTTAACAAGTATTGTTACTGCTTATGCTTTATTCCCTAAAGGTTCTTTGCAGGTGGATTTTAAGTGTTAAGAAGAATTACCGGAAGAATGTTGCCTATCATAATTGGAGACACGCCTTTAATACAGCTCAGTGCATGTTTGCTGCTCTAAAAGCAGGCAAGATTCAGGTACTTTTGAGAACCATTTTTATATTTAAGACCTTTTCTTGCTTTAGTGGTAAAGTTTACAACATATTCTTTCAAGGTTTTTTTTTTTTAATGTGCACTAATGATGATTGGAATATTTATTGCCAGATACAAAATAAATTACATCTTATTAATTGAAGAAGACTAGCATGGCAAAATACTTAGTTATTAATTTTCTTTCATATGTAACCTAAATGGCATATTTTTTTAAATCTTTAAAATTACTTCACATTAAATTTAATAGTCTTTGGGCAAAGAAATACATTCTCCAGAGGAAATTTCTACCGTATAAGAAAAATAATCAGATTTCTCGTGTCCACATTCAACCTGTTCCATAGTAGAATTCCTCAAAATCCACCCACGTGACTTCATAGATAGGTCCAGGGTTCTCTATCGCATTTTCTCTGGAGCCCTCAGTTAAATCTTCTAAGTACTATGTCATGGAAAGTGTTTTCATATCATATACATTGACCATAGGATGTTACAAGGAAGATCAATGCAGGGAACATTCAAGTAATTCATTGTTTTCCAGGCCAAATTTTATCCATATCTCTGTCCTTAGATTCTAACTTCAGTGGGAATTGACTAGTTATTCTAGGTAAGTGATTCCAGGCATCCATCATATCACTGCTTTTAATTCAGAGCTTCCATGCTCTTTTTTTTTAAAGTAAATTCTAAAAATGGTATCCTCTGTCTCTACTTCCCTAGGGTGCACACTGGCTAGAGCTAAGAGAAGGAATTGTTGTCCAAGAAGCCATATGCAATACCATAGTAGTATTTTCCTGCCATAGCAACGTTTGTAAGAAATAGGGTAAACTTCTTTTGAGCTATGGAAAGGCCATCAGGATTATACCACTGAAAACTATCCTTGCTTTTTATGAAGAATAACAAAATCAGGATCTTTTTCTCTGTCATCAACATACAACATGGCGAGTTGAGAGTTTCCAGCAGAGTGGAGCTGATAATTTCAACTTATTTTCTTACTGATGAAGGAGAACAGTAGTGTAAATAATACAAATGGCAGATATTACAAAAATAACCTATGTTTGGCTTTAGAATATATTGTGCAACTTTTTAAAGCCAGATTTTCATTCCCAATCCTCTTACTTTCTATTGTTTTGCTTACTGTTCACATTGTCTGTGTTCCTTAGGGATACAACAACTGCTGGCAGAGAGTGAGAGCAGCAGAATCTTCAGGGAACCAGAAGGCAGAGAGACAACAATTATTTAAAGTTTATTTTGATTATTCCACATACATGTAGATAATTAAGAGTTAATGGTATTTACTAGAGGTGGACAGATTATTGATTGTTGGAGGCATTTCAGCTTGTTCTGGTGAGAATGACATTTGTAATAATCCCATTCGAAAGACAAAGTACCACTTGCTGCCTGCAGACTAGGATTCCAGCATGAGTCCTTTGCAACCATAAATAAGCATATATGAAAAGCTAGTCGGAAACACAAATACATGATTGGTGAGAAGAGGTATTCTAATGAACTTCACCAAATTGCCTTTCTCTTTCTTTCCTCTCACGTCTTTGGTCATGTAGAACAAGCTGACCGACCTAGAGACACTCGCCCTGCTGATTGCTGCTCTCAGCCACGACTTGGACCACCGTGGTGTGAATAACTCTTACATACAGCGGTAAGGCGCGTCTTCCCCAGTAAAAGAAGAAAATGTTTCTTTTAAATTGTAGGGATGTCTTTTTTAAAGTAAGACCAACAGCAAAATTTGATGGTACCACATTTCAATTGATCGGGGTCCTACAACATACTCTGGTTGTATTCGAGTGAAATGGAAAAAAAAATAGTGTGAATCCAATGTTGTGTTGGTAACATTTCTGGCCTAAAGCTCAGAAAGTATGTTTGTTGAGAATCTTATTTCATTAGATAATTACCAAGAGTTTTGCTTTAGTGTATGCATACCCAGCTTAGGAGCTTCATTAGAAAACTAAGTCTGGTTCAAAAGAGGTGGAATTTTATCCTGGACTAGAAAAGGTAATATCTGAAAAGTGCTTAGCTCAGTCCTAAGTACTTAGTAAGCACTCAGTAGAAGGAGGATTTTGGTGTTAGTGGAGACAGTGCAGCACAATGTTGGCAATTTGGGGCTCTGCATTCAGGCTGGATTCGAATCCTGCCTTTGCCATGCAGTTCCCGTGTGACCTTGGGCAAGGGAACTTATTTCTCTACTTTTCTCTTGTTTTCTCTATTATTCTCTATTCTCTCTTATTTCTCTCTTTGATTTCCTGATTTGTAAAGTGGAGATGATAGCGAACCTACCTCGTAGGGTTGATGTAAGTTTTAAAAGATAACACATATCAATATGAGGCGGAATGTGCAGTGCATTTTTTTTATTTCTTTTAATGTTTATGTATTTTTGAGAGAGAGAGAGAGAGACAGAGTGCGAGCAAGGGAGGGCAGAGAGAGAGGGAGACACAGAATCCAAAGCAGGCTGCAAGCTCTGAGCTGTCAGCACAGAGCCTGATGCGAGGCTCGAACTCACGAACCACAAGATCATGACCTGAGCCGAAGTCAGATGCTTAAGCGACTGAGCCACCCAGAGGCCCCTGTGTGGTGTATATTTAAGTGTTAAGTCTTAGCAGCAGATGCTAGTGATAGTCCTATCACCATCAGAAGCCTGCTTTCTGGCTGGTTTTGGAAGTAGATACTAACCCTTGACACAAGTGTTTCAGGCTCCCTTATGGGCCATGCTTAAAGTGACATTTGCAATGACAAATGAGATGATAAAGGTGACATCACTTTTCATCAGAGTTTTGAGCCCCTGTGACATGTTTATTTTCTTGTAGCAACTTAGTTGAAAAGCCTACATCTTAATGGCAGGATCTCTTACTACTTAGCATTTTTCTAAGTATGCAAGTGATTCAACTAATGGATAGATCTCTTAAGGAAATTCCAGATGTCTGATATCTTGAGGGAATTTCAGAGAGCTCTCTAATCACATTCCCTTTATCTAAATAAATGGAAAACTTCATGTAGAAAGAATTGTAGTGATGCAGCAACTGTGTCCTCTGCTGACCTTTGATGGGAAAAGATATCAAGCTCTTGCCTGAGTGTCAGAGACTGGCTCTTTCCTCTCTTAAGATCTAACGTTTTGGAGAACAGATTGGATGACATGTCCTTTGCCCTCTGTGCTTTGTCATATGATTGTGTTCCTGAGCCTGACGTTGACATGGGAGTAATTATGAAAGGGAACAATGACATGAAAAGGTGTATAAACACAGACGTAGCAGCCTAAAGATCCAAGCCAGCAGTGCTATGTTCCCTCCATACCTCAAAGCTGAACATATTATTATGGTCGCTCTAAGATGCTATGTTGCATTGCTTTAGAGTGAAAAAAAACACTCAGCTATATTTTACTTTGTTTATTTAAAAACAATTACCCGGAAAAACATCTGGAGAAACGTCATCTTCTCTTCAAAAAAAAAAAAAGTCCTGGGAAAAATTCATAGACTGCAGAATCTTGCCTTTACACACACCACAAAGCAGACTTCCACCAAGTAATAATAACTTTAAGAAAAAAAGTTAAAGGAGTTTCAGAGATTTTTATTTCTTCCTACATCTCTGTGGTTTGAGTAGATGAAACCAAGAATTTTCCAGGGATGTTTCTTTTTTTTTCTTTCCTTAGTGGTAAATGAGTTATATCTCAAGGAGGAATTTCTTCACCAGGGGACTCGGGAGATTCAGAGTGCCATAAACATTCCCGTATAGAGAACTAACTTGCAAAAAGGTGTACAGTGTCCAATTTCATCAGTATTCAAACACTACATAAAGAAAACCACCACAATAAAAGAAGGCACAGAAACAAAACTAATACATCAAAAAGAGAAAAAAAGCCCTCGTGGTAGCAAAGTTAGATGCTAAACTTCTCCTGTCATTCATTCTTCTTGAATGTCTTTTCAGAAAATTAATTTAGAGTAAGATGTAAAGCAGACTATGTTTTGATTCATTATTGGTTATTTTTTGATTCCTTCCTTGATTAGGAAGACTGCCATGATGAGGAGTACGGCTACTATGCCAGTGAAATATTTGGGGAAAGAGTTCACAGCTGTGCTTTCTTCTCCCATGTGGGTGGTAAAAGAGGGAGTGGTTTCAGATAGATTTTAGATGATTACTTTAAAAACAGGCAAGAATAGGACAAAATGACTGAAGGACAGACATCTACTAAAGAAAGCACAATGTGGCACTCGGCTTAAGTAGAGAAACCTCTTGCAATTCAGCCTTGCAATTCAGTCAGTATAAGAAGACTGTATGAGTGCATTTATTTGGTTAGATTCATTCAAGTTTGGTGTTTTATAAAATAGAGTGAAAGTGTCCTACATTTTGGACAGCTGGCTAATGGGCAATTACTAGGGCCTGGCATTTTGCTAGGCAGAAAGAGAGCTATAAAGTATAAAATGTGGTCCCTGCTATTAAGGAATTTTCATAGCCTCATGAAACAGTGGTGATCAATACAACAAGGTACTTAGTAAGTCCTGAATTGTTTGGTAATGTGGACTGTAAATGTTCAGCAGAGAAGGAGATTGGTTAAGACCAATGCAATCCCATCTGCACTGTTAATGGAAGAACTGAGACAAAGCGGATCCCAAAGAGTGGTAGGATTTGGAGAGGAGAGAGGATGAAGATATACCAGAAACATGATGAGGTAGGCAGGCATTCTCATGGGACAGTGCTGATGGCTGGCCTGTGCAGAGTCAGAAGGCTCACTGACCAGGGATGAAAAGTAAGAGAGTGAACAAGTAGTTGTAGGACTCTTTAGAGACAGCTATAAAACTAAGCATATTTGGTGTAGTGAAGAAACAAGGAGCCATTACAGTGAGTAATAAAGACATTGTTTAGGAAGGAAAGACCAAAAGGAAGATACAAGGTATAATGGGTAATAAATAGGACCCCAGAGTTCAGCTAGGAAGCTGTTACAGCAAGCTGAGTTTTGGTGAAAAACACATACTGACTACAGAGAGGAAGAGATGGAAGGAGAAATGTTTTTCAATTTAATATTGAACAGGGGGAAGGGATATTGTTCAGTATTGTTCAATATTGTTAATATTGAACATGAAGGAAGGGGGAAATCATGACTCCTGGTCCAAGAAACTGGAACACTGATGGAGCCATTGATGACAGTAGAACTGGGAAGTGTGTATGCACTTGTGTGTATACTTAGGGAAGGAGGGACAAAAAGGACAGGAGGTAGAAGAGAAAATAATAAATAGGATGGTAGTTAGAAAAGGTAAAATGATCAAAGGAATGTTTTTTTTTCAAGATTAAGGTTCCATACAATCAGAATAAAAGAAATTTCCTGGTAATCACACTCAGACCATGTGTCTTTGTCCTGGGAAAACTCATTGTGTACCTTGCTCTTCTCTGCTCTCTGTTAGAGGAACAGCTATAGTCATGGGCTGGCGTGGTGGCAACAGAATGTCAGCAGGCACTGAGGGACCCAACAGGGCAGTAAAGACAGCACAGGAATCACAATTTGTGAAGTTCAACTGAGTAGAGTCTGTATTAGCCAAGAATGACATCATCCCTGATAAGTTTGGAGGGCTTGAGAGACTGGAGATCCAAATATGAAAAAGTACAAGTTCGAGGAGTCCTAAAGTCACTAGCTAGTAATAATAATAATAGAAGTTAACACTTTATATAGCCCTTACCATGTGGCATTGCGAACTCTTTTTAGTACTTCATATACATGAGTTCAACTAGTCCTTTGACCATGCCACAGTGGCTATGATAGTTATGGTGGTTAAGGGCCAACTTGAGTCAGATGCCTGGGTACAAAAGCAAATACTGGCTTCTCCTCTTACCATCTGACCTTGAATGAGTCATTTAACACCCTCTTTCTATTTTCTTCTCTGTGTAATGGAATAATGACAGTATCTATCTTGTAGTTTGTTTCTTTGTTTTGTTTTTTTTTTAACAAGGATTAAAAAGTATAAATAAATGTGAAGTACTTGGAACAATACCCAAGATATATTAAATGCTCTCCAGGTTTTAGCTTTTTCAAAGGGGATCCTATTAAGGACATATTAAGGACATCCTATTAAAGACTCAAGATCTTGCTTTGTCCCAAGGTGAGATATGGATCAGGGAGTAGCAAAAATGCTGTGCCTGGTAGCACCTAGAAGCTGTGGAACAAAGAAGGGAATATCCATTGTTGACATGAAAAGAGACTATCCGTAGAGTCAAGGAGGTTAAGGAAGCAGGGTCAAAAGGCCAAATGAATCATCACCTTGAATACCTGTGGCATCTAATATGATTACAGAGAATGCAGGGTAAAATAACCCCTGACTGATAGAATACAACAGTGATGATTTGGAGAGAAGTGGTCAAGTGAAGAATCAAATGGGGTTTACATGCTTACAAAGAGTAGTTAAGAGATGTGAACCCAGAGCAATATACATGTATAAGAAGCAAAATCAAGGATGGTTGTTAAGAGTCTGTAAAAGGATTCCTGGGGTGGCAAGAATTGTTTTCCTCAGAGAACTTACATTTTCTATTGATTTCTAAGGCTTCTTATTCCTAGAATGTTGTTCTGACCTTGGCACTGACTCCTAACACACTCTAAGAGATGGACAGACTACTGCAGGACGATAGGAAAATGTAGGGAGGGTGTAAGGCCCATACGAATAGACATCATTGTGGGAATAAGATTCAGTGGAAGCGGTGGTTTAAGTGGGCCCTTTTGACAGGCTCTCATATAAAGAAGCAAGAAATAGCCTTGTGTTTGAAACAGTAAAAAGCAGTAGAATGGAGAACACATTGGTGTCCACTAATATTTCTGTAAACAGGAAACTTGGGGTATGTATGCCCTTTTATGGATTCATAAATCCATATTTTTAGAATGTAAGTAAAGGCAAACACACATAATTTGCATTCATCTCTCTCATAAGCCAAGAAGTTTTTCTAATGGGAAACAATCCTGTCTGCATTGTCTAAAATGTAATGTGCGCCTGAAATTTTAAACACGTTTGTGTTGTATGCACCTAATTGCATCTCGGTCCAGCCTCTAACTAGGTCAGTAAGTGAATGCTGTGTGCAAAGTGCTGTGGGGTCAGGAGCCAGTGTGATGCGGTGAGAGGATGTGTTTGAATCCCAGCCCCGCCATTTATGTTGACCTTGAACAAGTTAGACAGTCTCTCTGAACTCTTGGTTGTCTAAAAAATAAATGCTAAAATGCCAATTTTAGAGAGGTCTCAGCCTGGGTCACTCTGGAGGCACAGCCTGAGACAAACACTGGTGTGCACATAGCCTATTTGTGCATGTGATCCCTGGGAGCAGGAATGGAGGCCTGGGAGTGGGAAACAGGGAAGAAGGGGAAGCCAGGAAGAGGATGAGTTACCAGCAGTCCACCCATCCAGGCACCTGGTGCTCAGTCCTGCCAGGTGATTCAGAGAAGTCTTAGGAAATGAGACCCAGAATTGTACATAAATGGCCAGGGACAAAGTAGGGAGGGGGGCAGAGATCCACAGGTTCCCATTCCCCATTGGTCAAAGATGGCCTCCATGTGCCTTGACTCCTCCATAGCCCAAGCTCAACAAGGGTGAATGCAGCAAGAGAGGTCTTGTTGGCACCAGCAGAGGGCAGAGAGCTGCAGGGCAGACATGGTGGGCCACAGCAAAGTACCTTCTAATTGGGCCCTGCAGGGAGTCTATTAAATTGTGCATGAAACTGGATGCTGCATCAGTGGCTGGAGTCCAAGGTGGGGCCAAGGATTTTGATGTGATGAACAGAGATGTCCCATATTAAATAAAAATGAAATATAAACTACTTAGTGCAGTGCCTGACATGTTAGAGGCACTCAGTAAATGGTAATTATTATCACTGGGGAAAACAAATCTGGCCAAACTCAAGAGGTTTATAGTCTAACAAGGTAATAGACTTATAAACAGCTAACAACTGGCAGAACAAAATGGATATTAAACTAATACCATAGGTCCTTGAATTTCTTTTTTTTTTAATGTTTTATTTATTTTTGAGAGACAGAGAGAGAGAGAGAGAGAGAGAGAGAGAGAGCAGGGGAGGGGCAGAGAGAGGGAGACACAGAATCCAAAGTAGGCTCCAGGCTCTGAACTGTCAGCTCAGAGCCAGACACGGGGCTCGAACTCATGAGCTGTGAGATCATGACCTGAGCCCAAGTTGGATGCTTAACTAGCTGAGCCACCCAAGCGCCCTGTCCTTGAATTTCTTATGTAAATGAAAATAACAGATACTCTAGATGCTTTTCCTTATCTAAGTGAAGGGAATGAAGAAGGTTGCAATTATCATGTTGAAGTTGACCTTAGCATAGCTAGTCTGAATGGTGAGAAAATGCTATTGAGAAAATAGAGAATATAGAATGCAAGCCAGAATTCAGAAGGGAGGCCATCATTCTGTTTCCCTGGGCCCTCCATTATCCTGCATCGTCTCATCTGCTCCTGTGGCTTGGAGATAACCAGATATCTGCAGGTTATTGTGTTCTAAGTCTACATCTCCAGCCCAGACCTGATACACATCTTCGCCTCCTTTATCTCCCATCCTTAATCCTCTCCCTTTCTCCTATGTCAGTAAATGACAAGTCAGAAATGTGGCATTCATACTTTTCCCCTAGGAAAATCCCCACTAGGTCCCAATATCAAGATTCTTTGCCACCTCTTACCTCCTAAACAGCTATGAGGCAACTCTACTTGTCTTTATGTGGGATTCTGTCACCCTGGTCCAGGCTGTCTCGTACCTACATTACTAGAACTAGGACTATGAGCTTCCCAGTAGTCTCCTAACTACTTTCCAGTATTCTCCATGCATCTCCAGTTTTGATTCCAGCAAATTTATCTTTTTTTTTTTTTTTTTTTTTTGTAAATCTGCTCATTTTACTCCATCCATTGTTTTCCCATTGTCCAATGAGAAGGACAGTATCTGGTCCATTGTACAACTCACTAAACATGGAGGAGCAAAGAAGACAGGCAGGAGTTAACTTGAGAAAGTTTACAACACAAAGAATGGCCGTTTGGGGGTCAGCAGTTATCAGTGGAAGATTAGACAACTGGAATAGATGAGATTGCCCATTCTCTTACCTTTATTTCCCTTGTTTTATTTTTGTTTTCCCTTAAGCTTCTCTTACTGCACTCATTTTCTTCCCATGTTATGTTCCTCCAGTCTTGGGCAGCTTCTCTAAGTTAAATGAAAACTCAATTAATGACTCGTATAGTAGTACAAAGAAATAAGTCAGCTGTGTTATCCACACTTGTATTGTGCTTTACAATTCATAAATCCCTATCCTACAAATTTTAGGAACAGAGACTTTCAGGAACTCTCACGTTTTCTTTTTCTTTTAAAGAAAAACTGGTGAAAATTGTGCTTTATATTCACATGCGAAGGGTCGTGAGAAATAAGAGGTGGAGGACTGTACTTGACATGCTTTGGACCTTGATCTGTGACTGCCTGTTACATACAGTGAACTGAGTATAACACCCCTTCCATTCCCTTTACTCAGCCAGACAGTCTCCTCTGTTTGTCCCCAAGTTCAAGTTAAAAGAGCTACCAGGACATCCTACGCTGAAATACTCTGGATCCCACATGCATGGGGAACTTTTTCTGACTCAGCTGTCTCCTTCTTCCCTTCAAAGGAGGGTGGGCACCAACTCTGCCCCTTTTCTTTGCCTTTTGTCCCTCCTACCCATTCGTTCCATCGCAGTCCATTCTCCTTGGATATACAGGCACATGTGAATATGCTGGCCCTCAGCCTTATTGCAGAGGAATAGACTAGCATCGCAATTTGTTTCAGATTTTAAACTAATTGCAGTTTTGAAATTGAAAAATATCATTGGTACAAGTATTTCAGAGAATTTTTTTCTCATGGTTAGAGAAATTAGTCCTTTGTGCTTACTCCTACTATTTTATCAATATTAAAACCAATGAAATTGTTCATACTTTGAACAGGCAGTGGTTACCCTGGTATTTGAAAATAATTTGACTGTTTTTTCCCAGAGATCATCTCACTCTTTTCCTCAGCAAAAGGAGAGAAAATTGTTAGTCTGATTAATTTTGTGAAGTAGCCTCTTTTTTCATTGACTAATATGAAGAACAAATTAATGTATTGGGGAAACTAGTAATTTTTAAGCCTTTTTTCTCTCTTCCACAAAATATTTTTCAGAAGTGAACACCCACTTGCTCAGCTCTACTGCCATTCAATCATGGAGCATCATCATTTTGACCAGTGCCTGATGATTCTTAATAGTCCAGTAAGTACCTACTTTATGGTTGTGGAATTTTAAAAGAGAGCTTTATAAATTCAATTTTATTTTTATGTTTTGGACTTATTCCCAGCATCATAAATTCTTGAGCATGCTTTATTCCTTTTTGGGTAAGGAAGGCAAAGCCAAAACATTTGGGATCTTCCCAGCCTCACTTCTCTGGACAGCCCAAACTGTCTAAATGTTGCCTGATAAAGGATATCTGGTTACATACCTCTATTTGGTTATGGCAAACTGGAAACAAACAAAACTAGTATTTTTTGGCTCTCAGTTAATTCTCCCCCCCCGCCTTTTTTTTCTTTTGGTCAAATGAAATGGTTTATACAGCGCTCAAAGGTTTGCTTTCACAAGACCATGCCTGTTCCTCTTTTCATGGAAACTTCTGACCATTAACAAACTGCTATGTTAAGAAATAAAGCTATTCAATAGTTTGGTTACATGAATATTCATCAGTGTAAGAATACATATGATATGCTATGCTAGACAAATAAATGCTAAGGAAAATAAAATTAAAATAATGTATGCCAAAAGATTAACAAAGGTTTTCTTTGTCCAGTTATGAATGCTTTTACATTCTCATTTTGATTCGTTCATTATTCACAGTATCTGCTATATGCATGTATTACCTTTATAGTAAGAAAAAAGTCAAAGTTGTAACTACTATGTGGAACAAGCACAATGCGTGGTATATAATCTTAAAGCAATTTTACCCCCATCTTTTTATGTTTGCCCGTGTGGCTAGTCTTCTCTGAGCCCTAGAAGAAAACTTGGGAGGCCCATGACTTTTCTGGTTATTCTTTTATAAGTAAAAATTACGTCAAGTACTAATTACGTCAAGTCCCAAAATAGACTATGCAATTCTCAATTTAGAAACCAAAATGTCCAGTTCTGTGTAATACTCTGGATTTTGGATTTGGTTTAAAGTTTCAGGTTCTCCCCCTACTGCCTGGTTGGCTTCTCTCAACCCTATCTTGTGCTTCTTCTAACTCCTTCCTCATCCCTAACCCCCCATGTAGTTTCCTTCCCCTCCAGACTTGGAGAGTAGGAAGAGAGAATAGCTAAGAAGAGGGGTAAGAAATTTCTCAACACACTGGTACTGTTAAGGGTGTCTCACTCTTTGTGCCTGGCAGGTGTTTAAACCAAGTTCTTTTCTTCTGGGTAAGTTCATGATGCCTGCCAAGTGCCCTCATTGTGGGGCTTTTCTACCAGATGTTCCTTTAATGATCATCTCTGCCTGCCTTACTTATGGCTCCTTCCTCTGCTCAGGAAAATCTGATCGTTCACTTTCAGCTCCTTTCTGCTAAGGTTCTTTGGCCTTCTTTGTCATCCCCTTTAAAAGGACAAGACTGAAATCAATCCCATGCCTCCAAAACTTGGAGAGGGCAAGCCATCCCATATAGTAGGAACTTCTCCATTGCTGCTAAAGTCAGAGTGGCTAGTCAGCCTGTGTCTTGCCTTTTAGATTTTCCAGACAGGAATTAGACATGAGACCACTGTGGCCCTTCCCACTCTCACTACACTACAAGAGACATATGTAGGGACTTCATGCCCCACCCTCTTATTTGAGATGGAGGGGAACACAATCTCACCTCTCCCTAAACATCTCAGTGTGGATGAAGGGTTGAGTTATACAGTCAATTTGGTAACCTCATTATAAATTCTGCACACAGTGGGTGCCTGGGTAGCTTAGTTGGTTGAATGTATGACTTCAGCTCAGGTAATGATCTCATGGTTCATGGGTTCGGACCCCATGTCGGGCTCTGTGCTGACAGCCCAGAGCCTGGAGCCTGCTTTGGATTCTGTGTCCCCTCTCTCTCTGCCCTTCCCCTGCTCACACTCTGTCTCTCCCACTCTCAAAAATAATAAACATTAAAAAAATTTAAGTTCTGCATACTTAAATTGACTTTAGATTGATAAAGTATGCGATTAGTATGAATTAGTTCATGTGTGACTGGTAATTGAATGACTTTAGTGTAAGTGTACAAGTTGTATTCTTTCATCTGCAAGTTCTCTTTGGTAAGGTACAAGAATTGTGAGAGTTGAATTTTTGACCTTATACAAGAAAGAAAAAAATCCCTCTACTTGGCTTTGCTCAGGCACCCCTTCTGCTCTATTTCAAGAATATTGAAAATGGGCATTTGCTCCCTTGCTTTGGACTGCTTGCTTTAGGCTCCTAGGAGGTTGCTCCTCCTTCGGTGCCCACCTTAATAGCAGCCCCAATGTCTCAGTGATCCAGTCCCATCCACATTGTCTCTGGGCCCCAGAAACCATTGCTTCCACGCCATCGTTTTGTGTGTTGACTGTTCTCAAAGGACCTCCAGACTGGCTAGCCTGAGCTGACTGGGTTACCTGCAGATGCACCAATTTTCAGTTTGGTTTATACTCTGGTTATAAAGTTTCATGGGCTTTGTGCAATCTGCCCCAGCACTAATTTTTCCCATAAACCATGTCATTTCTAGTGTGTAGTTTTTCAGAACTGAGATTTCTCAGCAATTATATGCTGTTTTGTAGTAGAGAAATCTGTACTTTCCTTGGGATTTGCTATCTATATGCCTCATTTAAAACTTTAAAACCTTCATTTTAATATCTTGTTTAGTTTTAAGGAAAGGAAATATGCTAAGCTTTTTCTGAACCCCATATTTAACAGTATCCCTATCATAGCTATCTATCTTATTAAATAACATAACTTACTAAGTAATACGTTATTACTTATAAGAAATTTGGTCGTATAGATGGTTGGTCTCAAATTATAAGACCATATAAATATTCTGTCTTTGTAAGCACCAAAACATTACTTAGTATTAGCACCAAAACATTTACAGAGAATCTACAGTCTCTGTTTTTGAAAGCAAAAATAAAAATGTAACACCAAAAGATATTTCCTTTTCTTTTTTTCTTTTTTTTTGAATGTTTATTTATTTTTGAGAGAGAGACAGAGCATGAGTGGGGGAGGGGCAGAGAGAGAGGGAGACACAGAATCTGAAGCAGGCTCCAGGCTCCAAGCTGTCAGTACAGAGCCCGACGCGGGGCTCGAACTCACGAGCCGTGAGATCGTGACCTGAGCTGAAGTCAGACGTTCAACCAACTGAGCCACCCAGGCGCCCCAAGATATTTCCTTTTCCATTTGAAATTGTTTTATCTTAAAACACATAGAAGTATCAGTTATTTTCTAAATAGTTTCCTTTCTGGCCCAGAATCTAAAGTGATTACATATTTTTAAAAATTTTTTTTTTCAACGTTTATTTATTTTTGGGACAGAGAGAGACAGAGCATGAACGGGGGAGGGGCAGAGAGAGAGGGAGACACAGAATCAGAAACAGGCTCCAGGCTCTGAGCCATCAGCCCAGAGCCTGACGCGGGGCTCGAACTCCCGGACCGCGAGATCGTGACCTGGTTGAAGTCGGACGCTTAACCGACTGCGCCACCCAGGCGCCCCAAAAGTGATTACATATTTTAAAACAATGTTTATGGTTGTAATCACAGATTCATTAATTAGATACATGCCACAATTTTGGCATCTAGTTATTCTCTAACCGGTGTTTTGGCACTGGCCTACCACACTCGGCAGTTTCTCTTCGTTCAGAACAAATCCTCTGCCTCCAGATCTCATTCCCACTCCTCTGGGTTTTTCTTGGCCCTGAGATTTAGGAAGCACATCTGATTCAACTTATAGATGTTGTCCTGAGTGTATGCTGAATACCCAAGGAATGTTTTATGTAGCTCAACATCAGAGAGCCACTATGCCTTAAATTACAGACAAGAAATAAAAAAAGGTTACATAGCACCTTTTCAATATTTCTTTTTTTTAATGTTTATTTTTTATTTTTGAGAAAGAGAGAGAGCACAAGCAGGGGAGGTACAGAAAGAGAGGGGGACAGAGGATCTGAAGCAGGCTCTGTGCTGACAGCAGAGAGCATGAACCATGAGATCATGACCTGAGCTGAGATCAAGAGGGGAGGCTTAACCGACTGAGCCACCCAGGCGCCTTTCAATATTCCTTATAGATGTTTCAACTATACTTGCTTTTTTGTAACCTGTAAGTACACCTTTGGCTCATGCCCTACGGGGTCACCATCTACATTCACATGTTCCTAAAGAACACACACTGTCTGCCATATTGATTAAGTTAAATTATAGAAATTTGCACCCAAAAACTGTTATTAGATTTATGACAGAATACATAGAGAAATGATTCTTTAAATAATCAGTGTTTAAAAGTTTTGCTACTCCATTCTAGATTTCCATTAATATGGCTTTGATTTGGGAGCACCTGGGTGGCTCAGTCGGTTAAGCGTCCGACTCCTGATCTCGGTTTAGGTCATGATCTCATGGTCATGGGTTCAAGCCCCACATCAGGCTCTGCACTGACAGTGCAGAGCCTACTTGGATCCTCTCTCTTAGTCCAAATATATATATATAGTTATTAGATTTTAGGCCTGGACTAAGGCCTAGGGAGTATAAGATGTGGAAAAACATGCATGTGTAGGTAGGTGCACCATTATGAAGCTGTATTTTCTTATAGGACAGGGTGGTGGGAAGTGGAACATAGAGGGGAAACATCATTTCATGGCATTAAAGTAAGCAGCTGTCCTCTGTATTCACGAGTTTAGAATACTAGGCATGTGTTTAAGATATGTCACTCTACCTTCAGATTTTGCTCTTGTCAGCAGCCTCTCCAGGCAGAGTGCTAATGATGGTTTTCTTTTTTATAAAGGGCAATCAGATTCTCAGTGGCCTCTCCATCGAAGAATATAAGACCACGCTGAAAATAATCAAGCAAGCTATTTTAGCTACAGACCTAGCGCTGTATATTAAGTAAGTTTTAAGAAATATTCTGAGATCAGTAGGTCTTGGAAATGTTTGCATTGTTTCAAACTTTTCAAATGCACTTTGGGAGGTTTTAAGATTATAAAGACAAATGTCCTGGCAAATCAAATGTCTTGTTTTTCAAACTATGGGGCAGTTTCTTAAAGGAAGCCAGAAAAGTCTACTCCTTTGGCATATGACTTAGTGCTAGAAATTACAGAATACAGAGTCATTTCTGACGTGTGACTACTCCTGTGCCTCTGAAGTTGTGTACAAGGTAAATAACCATGCCAAGGTCATTCCAAGGCTGCGTTGTCCAGCCCGACGGTTATAGAGCCCATCTGCTTTTCCTTCACCCCCTCCCCAGCTTCTGACCATATTACAGTCCCTTTATACTGTCATCTAAGCCTAAGTGGGCAGGAAAAAGAGCTAAGTGCCAGACACATAAGTCTTGTTTCTTTTTATTTGATTTTGGCAGAAGGGTATTAATACAGAACTTTAATTAGTGAAGTCACTGACTCAGAAATTAGAGTGTGCATTAGAGTAGTGTTTGTCATGCATGTATGCATTTCCCTGTAATTAAACTACCTTTCTAAAAGCAAGAAAAGACCTTGCTGCATTTGGGCAGGCATTAGTTTCCCACACGCAGACCAAGATCTTTTGCTGCACACGTAGGAGTGAGGGGAGTCTGGCGGTCACACTTGTGGGATTTCCCTGAAGCACAGGCCTCTCTCCTTCTGCACAAGGATTCATATGTGTGGCTTTCACCACTCTTATGAGAAGTAAAAACAAGTAGAACGGATATACAAAAACACATACCCCAGGTACCTACTGTTGTACATCTAAAAATAGCTGCACCTAAAAGTGTCTGCGTCTAAAAGTGTCGTGCCATTGGATTTGGCAGCACTTTAATTAGGATAAAAGAAAATATAGCAAACTTCAGTTTAACTTAAAATGATTACAGAATAAAGATGATCAGATTACCAAGAATTTAAAAATACCTGTAACCACAAAGACTTCCCAGCCTTTCCAGGCCACATGGGTCTCTCCTCTGAAGCCTTTTGCAATGTATTTTTCATTTTTGGTACTCAAGTGACATACATTCAGTTTTGTTATATAAGTTTTTCTTATCTTTGGTTTGTGTCTCTGACTAGATTTTAAACATTGTGAAAAGGACTCCTGTCTTATAACTTCCCAAGATGCGTAACAGTGTTGGGCACATAGGAGGCATTCACTATGCACTGAGTGAATAATAGTATATACTTTTTACCTTATACCATAATGTATATGAATAAGATATATGAAATTGAACTGAAGCCATAGAGATCTCATTATGCCATACACTTAAATTTTCAAGTCATTCTTGGCATCAAATTTTAAATTTGTTTTATTTTCTTAAAATCATGCTTAAGAATTGAAAATACCATTACTTGTGATCTGTAGTTAAAAACTAGGTGAAGTGTTATTGTTTTACCCAAAGAAAATGGCACAAAGGAAAAAAGTGAGGTATTTTTAGCTTTTTAAATGATGGTTTCTATATCAGATTCTAAGATGGGAAAAACCATTAGAGATTTTTTTTTCCCAAAAATTTACTCCATGGGTCTTTGTTAGCTGAAGAAATAAGAGCCTGGGGACTCATCATAACTACCATATGGTTTTCTTTTACTTTCAAGGAGACGAGGAGAATTTTTTGAACTTATAAGAAAAAATCAATTCAACTTGGAAGATCCTCATCAAAAAGAGTTGTTTTTGTAAGTAGGTTTTCTGTCCTTAACACTGACGTTTTGCTCTCCAGTTAATTTTATAACTATCAGATTTTATTGCAATTATTTGTTACAATGTGATGATCTTAGAGGCTGTCAGAATTATCTGGAGTGTTGTATAAAGGGCTGAATATGAATATTTATTTGAAAAGAAATGCATTTGCAAATTCAAGTCAGTAAATTACTCCTTTGTCTTAGAAGGAACTTTAAAATGTGGTGGAATATGAATACAAGGCTCTAGGGTTCCCCCTGCTCCTATTCCCAGTACTTTGGAATAGCTGAAAATAGCATCCCAAAGATTGTGGGAGCAAGAAGGTGGTTGTGAAGTGTTTACTTCTCTTGAGTGATGGGAGAGTAACACCATCAGAACCTCAAGATTTCCCTTTTCCTCACCTGTAGGCCTGTCCCTCTCCCTTCTAGCTGTAGATGCCATCTCTTTGCTGTTACTATTCCTACCTTTACCATGGCTAGAACTGGATCCATAAAAAAGAACAAGCGGTCAATAATTTTAATAAAAGGATGACACAGAACACCAAGGACAGCGCTATTACACTTCTGAAATCAACATTTCTTTAAATGGATTGATACCACTTAGCATGCAAACAAAGATGCAGATTATAAGAAAACAGTACACAAATGCCTGGCTGTCTGTTCTATGTAATCATGCTTTATTTCATAGCCTCAAAATGTTTTTCTTAATGGTCCCTTAGAAATGTATAGACAGATGGGGGCACCTGGCTGCCTCAGTGGGTGGAGTATGTGACTCTTGACCTCGAGGTTGTAAGTTCAAGCCCCATGTTGGGTGTCGAGATTACTTAAAAATAAAAATATTGAAAGAAAGAAAGAAAGAAAGAAAGAAAGAAAGAAAGAAAGAAAGAAAGAAAGAAAGAAAGAAAGAAAGAAAGAATAGACATACTACTGTAGTTAGGGAACAGTTTTTCCCAGTAACAAAAAGTAAATCCAACCTTGGCTCCAAGTCTGCACCAGTTTCCGCTGCTCCATCCATCCTAAGCCATGAACCTCTTGCAGAGAAGTACTCGTAGTTCTAGTGCTCAATGTTGCCACTTGAACTCATGTGTCTGATTTTAATGAAGCTCATTTAGGAGCATTGTCTTCTTTGGGGGAGGCAGTTTATATTGGCAAGCACTGAAATCTTTTATGAAAATGGGCTTAAACAGTGATTAAAAATATCTCTGGTGCACTCACTTTTTCTGAGAGAGTTGGTGTAAGACGTAGAGTAGCGGCAGGAAACCGTTTTCTTTTTGCCTTACGTAGTTATGGAGAACGTGCTTTTAGGTTGGGTTTCCCAGCAGGGATGAGGGTTACCATCCTTTGCTATAAGTGTTTCTATATGACAGTGACTGGACTTTGTTTCTCCAAATTATTACAAACAGGTATCCAGATCCAACATGGGAAAACACGGTGCTAAATACAGAACTATTTTCATACTGTAGTTGTGGTACCGAGCTATAGAGCACCTTGTCACCGACTCCAGATTCCGTCCGGCATGGTTTTTACTTCTCTGAACAACAGAAAGACTAAAGAGCTCTGTCCTCTCATATCCCTCCCTCCCTTTCTCTGGCACATACTGTGTATAAGTAAGAGCTTTTCACACAGAAGTCACCGCACATGTTGAGTGCATTAGGATGACCCACCTTAATTCTTGCTCTTAGAGGCCTTATATCAATAGAATATCTGATGTTATCCTTTAATGGTTACTTATTAGTAATCAATGCGTTTTCATCTTACTACCACCGAGAATGGAATACCAAGGTGAAAAAAAAGAGCAACAGCAGGCAAGTTTTTACCCAGAGGTTAATAATTTCTCTCGTGCCAATCTGGAGCTAAATGAGGCGTTTTTAAGGGGAAATTCCAGTAGTTCAGTGGGCAACCAAAAGAGTGACACTCTGCTATCCCTGAATCAGCCACACTTCCATATAAGTTGTTTCTGTTTCTTTTGTCTTTATAAACTGCCATCTTCATAGTTTAGGGAGCTTTAATTTAACCTTTTTACCAGTAACTATTTACTGAGAGTTTATGTTCACATAAAAAGTAAACAGTAGTATTGGGCTTCTTTTTCCCTGAACAGAGCGATGCTGATGACAGCTTGTGATCTCTCTGCAATTACAAAACCCTGGCCTATTCAACAACGGGTATGTTGTTTGCTGACAGTAAAAGTAGTAATTAAAAAGTCAAAGTAAGAAAAGTCTGTATTCTTAAAGGTAGCTTCTAAAGTATTTGTGGAAATTTTTATCCAAATTTTAAGTAGCATTAAAAGCAGAATTGGACATAAATAGGTTTTCTTTCTTAGAAGATTCATTAGCATTTACTAATATTTATAACGTATTAAGAAAGACAGCATCTATACTAACACAGCAAAACCTAGCTGCTGATAGTCTTTAATTCCAGTACTACTTCTGGCTCACTTAGGAATGCTTTTTAACACATTTCCTTAATAACCTTGAAAAACAGAAAAAGCAAATTATTTTTCTTCTTATGATTTTTCTTTATGGTTAGCCTACCATGCTATAACTCAGCTCTAAGTAGGCATTAGCTAGTAGAACTTAAACATTTCCTAAGTCTTAAAAATATAGGAAGTGTTGATATAAGGTGTCAGGAAGGATGTAATCAGGACCTGTGGCTAGGAGGCTAGAAATATATCCTTCTCTCTAAATAAGTAACTGCCATAACATTTTGCAGAGGCAGTAAAGGCCCTAGGCTCAGAAAAAAGATGGCTATACATGCAATGATGTGTGTATTGTGCTTTTGTTTTTTGAGACTGCATTTTGAATCCTGAATGCACTACCTGAGACTAATGACAGTCTGCTGTTGGTCAGGGCTCTGATCTGCAGAGTCATGGAGCCCAATGACAGGTTCATCTCATGAAACATACATGCTGAGAAAACAAGATCAGAAGTGTGCTATCCATGTGCCAAAGCTGACATGCCGTAAGCACTCAGGAAAGGTGGTCTTTACAGAGTGTGCTGCTCTGTAATAATAAATGGGACTGTATGCCCATTTCCAAATAGGGAAGGGAATGGAAGAGGGAAGAATTTGTCTTTTCATTTATCCTTTCTTCTTAATCAGATCCCCAAAAGGTTGAGCAATGAGGTTAGAGTCCAGACATAAAAGCAATACTATAAAGCCTCTATAATTAAAACAGTTTGGTATTGGTGACAGACCAATGGAACACAATAGAACTTTGAGAATTACATAGAACGTTTAATATATATAATAAAGGTAGCATTTCAAATAACTGGGGGAAAAGAGAGACTTTTTACTGAATAATGTTAGGGTGACTTTCACATCTTCTATAACTGTGTCTATTCCACATACTTAAATTCCAAATGGAACATACAGTTCAGTCTAGAGAATTAAACCATAGAAGTACTAAATAAAAACATTTGTGGATTCTTCTACAACTTAGGAGTGAGAAAACTTTCCTATTACTCAACATGCAGAAACAATAGAAAAGACTGGTAAATTTGATTACATAAAAATTAAAAAAAATAAAACTTTTGCATGGCAAAAGACACCATAAGCAAAGTAAAAGTCAGTGAGAAACTGGTAAAGATATTTGCAACTTATATTTGGTAGATACCCCAAATATTAAAGAAATTGTAAAAAATAGAGAAGGAAAAGGGCAACAACCCTACAGAAAAATGGGCCAAAAATTTGAACAAAAAGTTGATGGAACGTGAATGGCTCTTGCTATTTGCAAAGGTTCTCAAACCTCATTCATAAGAAAAAATGCAAATTAAAACTACACTGACACACGCAAAAAACTTGTATAGAATCTCATAACAGCTTTAATCCTAATATAGTAGTAATATCTGCAGCAGACACATTCCAAGACCCCCAGTGGTTGCCTGAAACCAGAAACAGTACTGAACCCTTATATGTACTATGATTTTTCCTCTACATGCATAACGATGGTTAAGTTTAATTTATAAATTAGGCACAGTAAGAGATTAACAACAATAACTAATAATAAAATAGAACAACTATAACAATACTGTAATAAAAGGTATGTGAATGTGGGGTCTTTTTCTCAGAACATCTTATTATATTTTACTCACCCTCCTTGTGATGATGGGAGATGATAACGTGAGAGGCAGTGAGGTGAAGGATACAGGCATTGTGATGTAGTGTTAGGACCTTCTGACCATGTATCAGACGGAGGATCACCTGCTTCTGGACCACAGTTAACTCCAGGTAACTGAAACCATGGAAAGCAAAACTCTGCAAAAGAGGGACTACTGTAGTCAGAACTAGAAACAACCCAAACGTCTTGTCAACAGAACAACTAAACATATTGTGGTCCATTCCTTATTCAGTGGAGCACTGCTCAACAATAAGAAGGAAGTAACCATTGATACCTGTAACCACATGGATGTGTCTCATAAACACTATACAGAGCAAAAGAAGCCACACAAAAGACTACGTTCTGTGATTTCATTTATAGGAAGTTCTGGACTAGGCAAAATTAAAGCACTACAGTGAAAGAAATAAAATAGTGATTGTGAGGAGAGGGAGGAAAGAAGGGGCAGGAATTGACTGAGAAGGGTCATAAGGGCAATAGAAATATTCTGTATCTTGGATGGGGTATTTTTCACATGGTTCTATGCGTTTGTCAATACACTGAACTCATGATCTATGCAATTCACAGTATATAAATTCTACTTCATTAAAAAAAAAAATACCATTTCTCATTTGGCAAAATCCAAACATTTTATGATATACTGTATTGGGGAAGTTGAGGGAAAACAAGGAATGAAAAATACTGTAACTCTTTAGATGTTTATAAATATACATATTCATTATTTACCATTACTTCTAGGAATCTTATCCCAAAGATATACGGGAAAGAATGTAAAAAGATATTTATACAAGGCTACTCATTTTAGTGCTATTTGTAATAGCAAAGACTGGAAGTAACCCAAATACTCATCACTAGGTTACTGATTGAATAATTTGTAGTACGTTTACACAGTGAGTTCTAGGCAGCTATATAAAAAAATTAGGATTATCTGTATACTACTATGGAGTGATTACAAGGATCTATTTTTAAGTGGAAAAAAAGCAAGGTAGAGAAAATGTATATGGTACTCTACCATTTATCTAAGAAGAGGGTAAGGGCGTGCCTGGGGGGCTCAGTTGGTTAGGCATCTGGCTTCGGCTCAGGTCATGATCTCACAGTGAGTTTGAGCCGCACATCAAGCCTTTTGCTGTCAGCACAGAGCCTGCTTTGGATCCTCTGTCCCCATCTCTCTCTGCCCCTCTCCCATTCACACGTGCATGCTCTCTCTCTCAAAAATAAATAAACTTAAAAAAAAAGTAAAATATGAATATATGTACATATTTGCTTAATATTTAAAAAACCTAGGATTAACCACAAAAAAGTTAATGATCCCCTATAAGAGAAGGAAGGAACAGAATTTAGTGAACAGAACCATGGAACCATGTAAATAGTTTAAAATCATAAGGTTGAATTCTCAGCATTAAACCTTAAAAATAAAATGAAACAAACCTGATTTCAGTTGCAAAACCATAGTGACAGAGACTATTTCATTCCAAGTGACATTAAAACAGTAATTTGACCATGTATCTCTTAGTGGGATGTACTCTAAAAACAAAAAGGAATTATAAATCCTTTAAAAAAGCCTTTAAAACTGTTTTCAATAATGTTATTATTAGTGGTAATTTTATATAGATATTCAATCACAATTGTAGATGATGTAGGATAAAAGCAAATAAAAAAATTGTATTGGTATCATTGAGGACTGTCAGTGTGAGTGGAAAGATAAAGATCTAAGGTGGATTAGGTTATGCAAAAACACTGTAGTCCTGAATCTGAATTGAAATGTTGTATGAACTTCTGTTGTGTCCTAGCTCCATCCTCTAAAAGGGCTTACAAATACTGGTAGTAATGAACAAACCTAGTGCCCATACTGAGGTTTCTAAGTATCTCATTAAAGGAACAAGGGCTCCAACAAAGAAATGGCTGATAGCAGTTTTAAAGCAGGAAATGTATAAAATGAGCCTAGAGCATCTTATTCTATCAGAAAGCAGGGAAGCTTTCAAAGACTGATAGGATTCTGTCAAAAGAACAGAGATGCCAACTTTATAGCCTCCCAGTGGCCAAAATGGAACAATCTGATATCAGTAAGGATTAAAATATATTAAACATGTTTAAATTTAAAAGTTCAAAATAATAATAAAAATAATAAAATAAAATCTTCCCTGGTCATCTTTGATAGTTGCTTGGTAGCCATGTTACTTTTTTAATGGCAATTAAAGTGGAGAAAATCAAACATTTCTCCTGCTTTGCTTTGCTTTGCTTTTTTTTTTTTTATCTCCTGCTTTTCTTATACAAATTGTACTTTAGGGAAACTAAATAATTGATGTGGGGAACTTCCTTTTTTATTGTATTTCAACTAATAAAACAAAAAGGAATGACTGCTTTGAATATCACCTTTTTGCAGCCCTTAAGGTAGCGGATCTACTAGACAAAGATCATTAATGGTCGCTAATATCACAAAAAGAGAGGCAGCTGGGCATTGTATAGCTCTTAATGGAAGCACACAGCATTGCCTATGAAGTAGTCAAAAAAAAAAAAATCGGTCAGTCTTATCAAGCCTCTAGATCTCATTACCATTGTGTGTAAATAGGGCACAGAGAAACAGTAATTGTCATCATAGGAATGCAGTCAGCAAAATCCAGATAGTGGGAAACTACAGGATAAACAACCAGTTTATTTAACAACAATAAAAAAAAAATTATAAGGAAATTTTTTTTAAAAGAGAAGAGAATGTACATGTAAATTAAAATTAATTTAAAAGGCACAGCAATCAATCATAATATATGCAGCTATTTGATAACTGGTTTTCACAGCAGCTGGTATAACAGGTGCTTAATAAATATCATTGCTTATGCATACAGATGGGCATACACGGCCTTTTCCCCACTAACTGCTGAAGTTGAAATAACATGTTGCTTTTTTCTGCCTAATTTCAGATTACAAACTCTAGCCTTTGTGATTAGATACATATTTATTTATTTATTTTTTTTTTTTTTTAACGTTTTTATTTATTTTTGGGACAGAGAGAGACAGGGCATGAACGGGGGAGGGGCAGAGAGAGAGGGAGACACAGAATCGGAAACAGGCTCCAGGCTCTGAGCCATCAGCCCAGAGCCCGACGCGGGGCTCGAACTCACGGACCGCGAGATCGTGACCTGGCTGAAGTCGGACGCTTAACCGACTGCGCCACCCAGGCGCCCCTAGATACATATTTAAAAGCAAATAAAATATAATTTCCATTACTCATTATTGTTCTATTACCATTTTGCTAATGTGGTTGAAGCTAGATTTGATAGATTTTATTATCTTTACTCGAAGTCTCTATTCTATTCTCTGTTATAGAGTTATATGCTTTTAACTGCCAAAACTTAATTGGTCATTTATTTCAGATAGCAGAACTTGTAGCAACTGAATTTTTTGACCAAGGAGACAGAGAGAGAAAAGAACTCAACATAGAGCCTGCTGTAAGTCTGAGACCTTGTTGGTAGGAATTATTTCAATACATCTGTGAGTGTGGACTTCTTAACACTTTTATGAGATCTTTCCTTGAGAATACAATTTCTTTTCATTTTATTTTTTAAAGCATTTTTCTTATTAAAAGAATTTTATGTGTTTATTACAGAAAATATAAGCAAATAAAAGAAGACTCTTTGGTTCATCATATTGTACCTACTTTTTTTGTAATTTGTTTTTTCTATTTAAATTTAAATCATAAGCTACGTTTCATTCTGACAAATGGTCTTATGTTTATTATTTCTACTGATTATCTGAAATAGATGCAGCCATAGTCTATCCACTACCTTTGGGGTAATGTTTGCAGTGTTCACTATTACCAGTAGCACTTTGATAAACATGTATGTTGCTAAGTGTTTCTGTGCCATTTTTCATTATCTTATTAGGATAAATTCCCAGAATTGCTGTGTTGAAGGGCACAGATTTTAAAGGTTTTTGATACTGCCTTGTTCACATAGAGTTTGGATCTCACAGACAAGAAGACCCTTCTCAAACCATCTCTAGGTTTTGGAATGAGTTTTTCCTGAAAATGAAGCACGGTCATTTTTTTTTAATTCAAATGGACATTTATTGAGCCCATATTAAATGGGACATGGTTATGACCCCCTTTCTGTGTGTACAGTTTCATCCACTCTGCTCTTTAGTCTCAGCTGGGCACATCTTCTGTCTCACTAGTCTTTCACAATTAGCTCAGTGTCCTATAATGTAATGGTAGGCTCGTTCAGAAGCTCAGAATCTTCTTAGAAAGTCGTGGGTAGCAGAGTAATGGTAACAGCTAATGGAGAATTTGCTTCATTTTAAACAAGTACTGTGAGAGACTCATTGCTTCCCATGGGAGTGCTGGGCTTGTCTGGTGCTCCAGCCATGACCTCCTGGGAATAAGCAGAATGACATCTGCATAATCATCACTAAGAAGGCTCTCTGTGTGGATTGAATTGTAATCAGCTGTGGCCTGAGTGGCTTCCCCCACAAAGCTGAGGGTGTTTGATTCCACATCAATAGACAATTCAAAGCCTGTGTGTTCTCCAAATACACGTCAATGGTCAACTCTAGGGCAGTGGTTGACTCTAGGTCGGTGGTCAGCTCTAGGTCAGTGGTTGACTCTAGAGTAGTAATGAATTCCAAGGGTAGTGTGGGAAAAGTCAGCCAGGATGAACAAGACAGAGAGCATCAGGGCCTTTCTGAGCACAGTGCTGGCAGGGAATGCAGGAGGCTGGCAAAGGGAGGAGACAAGCAGGTATCAGGCCTTCATCAGCTAACCTGGTGATTCATGTTTTCGGAGCCAACTTGCATTGTGTTCTTTAAGTAAATGCAGATATGTGTGTTGTGTGTGTGTGTGTGTTTCTGTGTTTGTGTTTTCAGGATCTGATGAACAGGGAGAAGAAAAACAAAATCCCAAGTATGCAAGTTGGGTTCATAGATGCCATCTGCTTGCAACTATATGAGGTATTTATACAAAAACACTAGACTTGCTAAACTTAGACTGTGTTATGAATTAAAACCTCAAGTAAATTGAAGCGATTAACACTAGGCCTTTTTCTTTTTTTTCTTTTTTTTTTCTTTTTTTTTTTTGGCTGATGAACATGCTGTTTGCATTGAACAAGGAACACATACTATATTTGATTTTTTCAAAAACGTTAATTCATCAATGTGTGACTATCTGTTGAGTGCCCACTGTGTGCTAGACTAGCAAATTGGTGTAGGAACACTTAAAAGAATTATATGCCAGTGCTACCTTAAGGAGGTATACTGTGCATACATTATGTCAGCATATTCTTCTAAGTTTAGGCCTCAATAAAGAAAAAAAAGTATCCAACTTTTTCTCATCTTATAGTGTAGTTTTCATATAGTCAAGGAAAATTTTATAATGATGAAAAGAAGGTAGCTGGAAAAATATTACAGGGTCCCATTTCCTTGCACCTACTGGCTTGGAGTTTTTATTTTTTAGGTAAAGATATTCTCCCTAAAACATCTGGTTTACTAGTTTAGATGTTCATGCCCAAAATACAGAAAGCAGACACTATCCTTGTTTTTAAAAGTTTGAATAGGAAACTGTCTTCAGTTTTAATTATTTGGGAAGACAGCATTTATCATAGAGTTATCATAGAATGTCAAAACTCAAACCCTAGAATCTTCTAATCCAGACATTTTCACAATTCAGTGATGGTTTAATCTTACATTTCATATGTGTGCAAGGATTTATTTCATTTGAATCTGATGTTAAATTCTATGTAATATTGATTTGTACTTTTACTACATTTATTTATAAGTATTATATTATAGAAGTAATATTCTCACCGTAGAAAAGTCAGAGAATTATAATTCTACTAAGACACTACTGTTAATATATCACTGTATATGCTTTATGACATTTTCATATTTTTCACTTAAATTTGCTTTTTGTAATTCATATTACATCATAATGTATTTTTTGTTTTATTTCTTTAACACTTATTTATTTTTGAGGGACAGAGCGTGAGTGGGGGAGAGGCAGAGAGAGAGGGAGACACAGAATCTGATGCAGGCTCCAGGCTCTGAGCTGTCAACAGAGAGCCCAATGCGGGGCTTGAACTCAGGAACCGTGAGATCACGACCTGAGCTGAAGTCGGACACTTAACTGACTGAGCCACCCAGGCTCCCCTTCATCATAATGTACTTTTAAAGCCTGCAAAATAGTAACATAATATACCTAACCCTGTTGTTGAGTATTTAGGTTATTTTCAGAGTTTCTCTATTCCAAAGAAAACTGCAGAGAACATTCTTGTATCTAAATATGTATGGCATTATAGTTGGTAAAGAATAATACCATGCAGAATTATAAATCAGTCTTTATTATACTCTTGAATACAAGTGTATTTAAATACATTGTATAAAACTATTTTATAGAAAACACAAAACAGGGTGCCCGAGTGGCTCAGGCTGTGTCCACACACTTGTGAAATCCCAGCAGTGGGTCTGCTTCTGAAATGAGTGTGAGATGTGACTCTTTGAAATAGGCCTGGGGAGAGGGCTTATTTCCTCGCTGCTTTCTAGTTTGCTTTCTTTTTCTTCTTTAGGCCTTGACCCACGTTTCTGAGGACTGTTTTCCTTTGCTGGATGGCTGCAGGAAGAACAGGCAAAAATGGCAGGCTCTTGCAGAACAGCAGGAGAAAATGCTGATTAATGGGGAAAGCAGCCAGGCCAAGCGGAACTGAGTGGCCTATTCAAGCAGAGTTGAAGTTTACAGATGGTGTATTCTGCATATGTCTAGTTTTGCCACACACTGTACAGATTTAGTGTATACTTTGCCACTGCTGTATTTTTATTTTTGCACAACTTTTAAGAACATAGCATGAAATGTTTTTAGGGGACTATTACATATTTTCTGTATATTTGTTTTATGCCACTGATCTGAGATTATCAATGATACCCACTCTTAGCACATGGATAAGAGCGCTGTTTGTGATGCTTTGTGTACTGCAAAGTGCAAGTTGAATTCTTGCACTGAGATTGTTTTGTTATTCGTTGTTTTGGGGGTTTTGTTTTTTGTTTTTTGGGGTTTTTTGCTTGGGGATTTTAAATAATTGTTTTTGTGTTTTCTGAATTATCAATCTTGTAAAGAATGTTTGGAATCTTTTTTTTTTTTTCTCAAAAATAGGCTAGGAGAAAATTGAATGTATTCTGTGACATTTAAAACTTTCAAAAGATAAAGTGTTGTTGGCTGAGTGGATTTTAAGGTGAAAGGATACTATTTGTCAGCAATGTTTTGCATTAACAAAAAAAGCTAAAACTCTGAAACAGATGGAAAGTACTAGAAGGCAGTATTGTAAAGAAAAGGTATTGTTTAATTGATTTGCTGTTTTTGTTAGTGAGCAGGAAGCAGGAAGGGGAGAACTCTTTCATTTCACATACATTTTATCCAGAGACTACCCATAAAATCTGACCTATCTGATGGAAAGCAGGGGAAACCTTAGGAGAAGACACTGATTTCACTGACTTCACGGTCACTGACTTTACTGAGGGATGAATGTGATCGAGAAATGGAATGGCCGTATCTGTCAGTGAAGGGAAACATTCTGTTGGAAGACTCTTATGAGTCAGTGAGTGTTTTGAACATTGAACTTCCTTTTTTAAATAACTTGTTTTTCTTACAAACCATAGTTTATAAGTGAACAGTTTAAGTCTCAATAGAAAATTGAGAAAAAAAAAGTGATAACTGGAACACTGACCTGAGGTGAGATATGACTGCAGATAAAAGGTAAAATGAACCATTATTTTTCTTTGTCAAAGGAAGTATAGAGAATAGTTTTAATTATATAAACAGCAAAGGGCCATCCTTGATATCGGGGTCAAAATTAAATTGAGGGAGCACTGTAAGATAAGAAAGCTTAGGCCTGAATAAACTTAAGAGTATTCAGTTTGCAGTTGAGAAACTGCCCAATTTCAGTTTATAGGACTAGTCAATTAGAATCACAGAAGTTTGGCTATGTATGCTAATTGTTGACCCTGAGCTTATAGTTGTTGGTATTCACTTCATTTAGCTTTTAGTACATTTAGAAAATGTTAACATTGTCTTAGATTTGAGCCCTTTGGAATGGATTCCCATTGAACACGTGTGCCATAAATACACACTTATTCAGTACTGGAGAAGTAGATAATGAATTGAACAACTGGTTCAAGAAAGGAAAATCTGTTCCAAATACGTGGAAATGTTTGGACTGGGGCAGAGTAGGAAGAGAAATATTTGTCTGAATTGTTAACCACCCCCCTTCCCAAAAAACAGGTTCTGAGTTTTTAGCTATCACTAAATTGGATAGCAAATCTCTTGGGGCCATGGTTCAGCATTCTGAAACACCTTTTTTTTTTTTCTCTAAACTGCCTAAAATTCAACTTATTCATTAAGTTTTTAAAATTCTGAGAGTGTATCTTACATAATGTGACTTACTTCTTACCATTCAGGTAAAAAAAAGAAGGGCAAAACAAATTGTATTGCCATTCCTTTGTAGTGGTAAAGGCTAGTATAGAATGTTATCAGCTGTTTGTTTCCATATGTATTATTGTTGTAATACTTGTATTTTCAGGATGTTATTCGATTTTTATTTGATGTCATATAGGTGAGATCTATAAGATTGCCTCTTGGTGGCACTGGTGTGTAAATTACACAGGCTGTTACTAAAATAACATATCTATATACTGGTATCCCCCTATGCATGCATACATAATTCCTTAGTATAGAAAAATTGTTTAAAGAATAGCAGTCTTTAATGACCTTTACATCATACACATTGTGATTTAGCAGTTATGCTAAAATCTGTAATCATATACTTTAGTAGTTTGTTTAGCTCCATCTAGTCTATGCCACTGAGATGTATGGAGGTTTTGTATGTGTGTCATTTTAACAAGCAAGAAGATATATTTAGATTAGAAATTGTTTGGTTTACCTTTAGACAGTGGTTTATTTTACTTTACTAGTTTAGCAATTAAAAGAAGTTGGGTAGTACCATGCCTATTTTGTTGTTGGAAGTTTTAGTTCTTATAAGAAGAGTACTTCTTTAGGACCAGTTAGTTGGTGCAAATAATTTTTAATTTTTAGGAAAATCATTCCATATATAGATTAATATCTGATACAGGGGCAAAATCAAAGCTTTAGTTCTTACGTGAATATTTTTCCCAGTATCTTCTCAAGTGGGAATATATATATATATATATACACACATAGTGGGAAAATATATATATATATATATATATATATATATATATAGTCCTCCCTCATCCTGCTCTATATTTCTGTTAGCCATAACTAGCAAGAAGTTATTCTTTTTCTGGATTAAAGTAGTTTTGTGATAGTTATAACTGAATGACATACCATTCATTTCAATTTTTAGCTCCAAAAGTCCCCACTATTATACTAAGTTGTTAAAAAAAAAATCTCTATAAAATTGTCTGGCCTTCTATTTTTCACAAGACTGGCCCTTGCCAGTCGCAGTCCTGTGTGAACTTGTGTAAGTCACTTAACCTCTGTGTGCCTGAACACATTGGGCTGTTAAAGGAGTTATGTTTGGGTGAAGCCTTTGTCTTCAAGGAGAATGTCACAGAGGGCAGCTACTGTGTAAGCCCTAGTGGGTCTTGGAGACCAGTGTCAGAAGTGGGATATTGGGCTACAGAGCATGGTATCTCATTCCACATGTCATTTCCTGTTTTGAAGATTGAAACAAGACAATACATTTATTTGGCTTCTCATGTGCATCACCAGTGACTGTGAGATTTTGAGCACCTTGCCTCAAGGTACAAACTCTGGACAGTGGTGTTGTCACCACTGATCTCTTAATCATAAAGAATAGTTTCCTTCAATAAGAGTACTGAGATAAGAAAGTGTATGAAAATATACTGGAAATACTGGGTTCTGGGAGGAAACTGGTCACAGATGTATTCTTGCCTAGCAGTGGAAGTGCCTTTATTTTTAGCATAGAGCACAAATGTTAGACCTACTCCAGTTTGACTTTCAGTTTTCCTGTGTTTTCCACCAGATTTTACTCCTAACACTTTATAGGTCATCACAAGCAGTGCTCTTGTTTTGTTTTGCTTTGTTTTGTTTACAAGAGTGATTTTAAGAAGAGAGGAGGAAAAGGTGTAATTGCTGTCCTCTCCTGTGAACAACTGTAGTTAAAATGAGGTGGTATAATTTAACGTCTCAGTATTAGACATGCAACAGTCCACCTTTTATCGAGTCCCTGCGACATGTCAGGCACTGTGTTCAGCCAAAGAGACAGAGCAGTGACCTCAAGGAGCTCACAGTCTGCAGGAAGTGCTGGATAAGAGACTTACCAGCTTCTGATCCTACCAATTGAACATGAAAATATAGGGTACGTTATATCACTTTCATTTTCATCTATAAAATACGTATTATACAGTTTTCTGAGGACCTTCTCCTGCCCCGCCCCTGCACCCTCCCCCTCAAGGATCTTCTTTACCTGGAACTTACTAAGAATCTGTCCGTGAACATCCTGCCTTCTAACAAGTATGGATCCTTTAGCCTGTTGATAGCTTAAAGAACACCTTAAGTAAGGAGTCATGTATTCTACTATATAGGTTTTTTTCCCATTTGCTAGCCAGGTAGAGCTTACTCAGAGTTCTCTTAGATTGTTAAATTGTGCACAGTTTTGGACCCCTTCTGCTCCTCCACAGGGAGCAAGGAAGAAAGTATTAAAGCTCACTTGGCCCTTCCATATGCTTCTCAAAAGCCTGTGTAAACATGTCTTAATAAATGTCATTGAAAGCAGTGTAAATAGTTGAAAATATAAATTTCTATTACGGTTTAAGAAAAGAAAACCTTATGGATCATCACTAGCCACTGTTAATATCTATTTGTATTCTTATACCTTTTTCAATATATTTGAACAAATATATAGTTTCTGGCACTATTTTTGTACTAGGATAAAGGAGTTACTGTGTATATTATGTTTAGTTTTAAAGTCCTTTTAAATAATTGTGAGTGTTGATTTCTTGTCTTTCCTCTCCCCCCACCATGAGAACCATGTCAGATGACTCTTCCATGACAAAATCACTTTAAAGGAACACTTCCCTACCTGTGATCCCTATAAAATCAAGAGATGGTCAGAGTGATCTTCTGTTGTGCAAACTCTTCACCTGTCAGTTGTTTACTCATTTTGCTATGCTTTGTAAGAATAAAAAGAAGAATGAATAAGTAGGTATGACTACTGTGTGATTATTAGGGGAATTTTAGGCAGGGAGGATGGGTCCAATGCTTTGAGAGACTGTAGGCAAGCTAGCCTTTGGTCATATTAGCTGAGAAAATGTGGTTTAATCAAACCCTTTCCTTAGTCAAGACTCCTCTCAGTAATAGTCTTCTTTTTATTAACATCCTTTGCTACCAATTTGAAGGCAACATTTTCCATACTTCCTGTGCTTCAAGTCAGTAACAGCTCTCTGGAGGGTGATGATTACCTGCTTACTGTTGCATAAGGAGCTAAGACTTAGGAGTTAAATACTTGACAAATGGCGTGAGCTGGATTCGAGCCTAGACCTGTCTGGTTTCAAAGCAGGTATTTATTCCATTTAGTTCTTTCTTTGAATTTTAATTGTAAAAGTTCCAAAATCCATTCTTAGTGGATCAAATGGGCTATCTACAAGCTTTAGAGAGAAGATTTACCTCACCCAGCAGGTTTGGTTTTGTTTGGGTTTTTACTGTTAATTTTCCTATAGTTCATCTGAATAGCTAATGTCCCACCTTCACAAAATCCCAGATACCGCCCTGTTTCAGTACTGCTAATGTAGAGGTGTGAGGGTATAATTAAATTCAGAATATCTGATTCATTATTTAGTTTTGCTAATATGACAAGCCCTAGACAAGTCCTCTTCATGTGGGACATAATATCTAGGCTATACCTAATTCACAAAACTAAAGACAAAAATAAAATGAAAGCTCATGTAAAATAATAGTTTAGATTTTCTGACCAGTAGGGGGCATGAGAGTTTCTGTTTTATTTAAAGTACTCCTCCCCTACTGGGTACAATGAATAAAACTGCTTTTTTTTTTTTTTTTTTTTTAATTTTTAAAAATGTTTATTTTTCAGAGAGAGAGCATGAGCAGGGAGAGGGGCAGAGAGAGAATCCCAAGCAGGCTCTACACTGACAGTGCAGAGCCTGAAATGGGGTGTGAGATCATGACCTTAGCTGAAATCAAGTCAGACAACCGACTGAGCCACCCAGGAGCCCCTAAATTTTTTTACTCTAATGTTTATTTATTTGTGAGAGAGAGAGAAGAGACAGCATGGGCCAAGAAGGGGCAGAGAGATGACACAGAATCTGAAGCAGGCTCTAGGCTCTGAGCTGTCAGCACAGAGCCCAACGTGGGGCATAAACTCACTCATGAACCATGAGATCACGACCTGAGCTGAAGTCGAACACTTAACAGACTGAGCCACCCAAACTGCTTTTTAAAATATTTTTACTAGCTAAAGAAAAACAAAATGGAAATAATCAATAGAGAATTAATTCTTGGTTACTGCTCTTTGTTCAGTGATCATTTCATCAAGATGTCCTCCAAACAATAACTGATCATCTGAAGGCTCTGATTGATATTCAATATTCCATCCATGGAGACAACATCCCATTTTGCAGAAAACGAAAGCTGTATGACAATTCTCTTCAACTCACATTCTTGCTATTAACTGTGCTGCCTTCTCAGCAAACCGGGATTCCTATGTTTGATATATGCAAGTGTCACAATATGATTTTTTATGTTTAAGGCACATGACATTAAATTCACAGAAACTCTTTGAACTTGCAGAGAATATTCTCTGATTTTAAGCTATGTTCAGCCTTGGCAAACAAACAAAAACTATGTTTCCTGTTCACAAACCACTTCCTCAAAATAAATATGCACAAAAGGTATGAATGGAATCTAAATAATTATTTGAAACCAAAAGAAATCTGACGAATTAATTGTATGCATGATTTCTCTCTGGCTTGCCTTATTTTAAGTGTATGTGTGTGTGTGTGTAAAATATACGGGAACTAAGTTGACTTTCTCAATCATCTAACAGCAATCTCAATGGCACTTTTTAGGATTCTTCTTTCTAAATCACCATGTAAGGGACAAGATTGCATGGCCAGACAGTGGGGGACAGCAGGGGGAAAGCAATAAACGTAGACTGCCACAATAGCTTTCAACCTTAATATCCCCAACATTGATTACTTTTAAAGCCGTATTTCACTTCATATCACTGTTTCCCCTTACCCAACAGGAGTGTTTTTAGGCTTTATCTGACATATTCCTGTATGTCTGTCTAGCATATTACTGTAAGAAATAAGCTTCTCCTTTTACCAATCAGCTCTCTGAAATTCAGGAATTCTCTGGTCTCACTGATCTGCATAACCCAAGGAAGAAAGGCATAAAACATGGTTAATGACTGCTTCAGCTACAACTGCTTGCTCTGCTCACATGTGCTCATGCTCTCTCTCCCCCTCTCCCCTCATTCACACAAGCCAATAGGAGTAGTTTCTAAGAGTGCTCTACTGAGTCTGTTAGAATAAGTTACAGATTTCTTGGGAGATGAAGGGACGATTATGTCCTACATTATTTCCTCTTTCTTGAAACCTCTGTTTCTCTTTTTTCTATTCTAGCTCCATCCCCTTGGCTTTCAAACATATTTGATTCTCTTGTGCCCTAAGACACCTTGAATCACACAGCCCTCCTAACCTACCAGCATCTCTGCATCTTCCTTGTACTTTGAAGGTACTCAACAAATACTGAGTGAAAGAACAGATTTCCATAATTTTCCACCTGACATAAAATTGATATTTTTATAAAGAAACAGGATGGTAATTCCACTGAAGGGAAACAAAAATCAATATAGTGTTTTTAGACATTCTCAGCTGGACAAGAGCTAAAATTTAACATGAAAAAACAAACTGAATAAAACAGTACCTTAGGAAAAAATACTTGTTTCCTACTGTGAAAAATAAGTTAGCTATCAGACTTTCATTAATAAATTGATAACCATTGGTGGCATTACTCCCGGTGGGAATTGTACCATATTGCTACAAAGCTAGTCATAAAGACTAGAGGCCAACGGTCTTATGGAGGAGAAAGGATTTGCACTTAAAAATAAATGAGCAAACAAAAGTCAACCAAAGATGTTCCTTCATTCACTCACAAACATTTCATTCTCAACCCAAGCAGGGGTAAACTAAAAGGCCTGGCCTCACAGAGCTTCTAGTCCAATGGAAGGTACACACAAGGGACAATGATCTCCGGTCTGTGCATTGAGGGTGGGAAGTAGAGGTACTTAATTCAAACTTGAGGGTTCACAGTTGGCTTCCTTCGGAGTATGATATCTGGTTTAGCCAAGTGAAAAGGGAGAACATTCCAGGCAGAAGAAACAGTATGTGTGCAGACCTAGAGGTAGCTGACTAGGGAACTTGAAAGTTTTCCCATCATTTATTTATTTATTTAAATACTTACTGGTTTTATAGTTATGAATGATGAAGATTAAAACTATTTATAAAGTATTGATATGATGTATAGATCTTTATAAATGTATAAAATAAAGCAAATGTGCTTCAACAAATGTATGTTTGAACTCTTAAGAAAGAGAAATCGCCTGAGGCCAAAATAAAGCCAACTAAAAATCAGATGAGTAAGCATGTGAACTGATACTTTGTCAGACCAAGGAATATTTGCAGATATATATAATGAAGGGTATTTAATGCCCACGCAAGCAGGAAACAGGGTAAATGGGTAATGGTTCTCCAAGAAAAGCTGAAACTTTTGAAAGAAGTGAATTGAAGCAATTCACAATGCCTGAAGTCAGAAGCCACAAGAGTAGCATCAGATCCCCATGAAATTCAGACAATAGAGTTCTTTGATTGAGGCTGTTGGGAGGAATCAATTTTTTACTCTTGTCTTTCCAAATGAAGGAACACCTCTAAAATGACACTTTTAGCCTCTTGTTCCACCTCTAACTCAACTCAGTCAAATACCCGACTGGAGGGTCATAGACATCAGTCCACACCCCTTAAGTGGGTGAAGTAAATCTAATAAAAAGCAGTGAATGCTGGAAATTTGTTTCTTTTCCTTACCTTTCGAACCCAATATAATCCAATGTAAGTTGGAAATCCTAGGTAAAAGTGTCTGGTTATGTGGCCTGTTTCAAGATCTAGCTTGCTAAAGGGATGGGGTTTCAGGCAGGGAATGTAACTTAGCAAACCCATTTAACCATAACGTGTTCTCCAACCTATACGTGTTCTTCAAACACCTTATTTACCTAACTATCTCTGCAAAGCTCCACACCAGCCAGGATCACATGGCTTTCTCAGAGTGCTATGCCTATCTCCTGTAAGGTCTTTCTGGACTGTCATTCTACAATATCAGTGGGCCTACTTCAGTCAATGGCCTCTCCTGCTTCTGACCAATGTGGTAAATCTGCGCTTTCCTGAGTCTGTCCATCTGCTGTTTGAGGGACATAATGTACAAGTCAGAGCATTCTTCTTACTTATGTGCTAGTGGCTGTATAGAAGGCAGGAGCAAGCCAACATTGAATGAGATCCCAGGAATGCAGTGATTACGGCCTAAAGACTTGAAGAAAAGCATAGTTGTAAGGTATGTTGTTCTATTTTGTGTTATAAAATTCTGAAAGGTAAATTTAACATGACCAGAAATTATCGTTCATATTTTTCTTCTGCCTATTCTAAGACTTGCATTTATGATGATCATCACCTGATGACCATCAGCTCACTGGCAGCCAGTATTCATAAGCAGCACAATGGATGTGGCATCGTCAGAACTAATAATATAACCAATATAAATAAATGGTATTAGGGAACTGCAAAAACAAGAAGATACTATTTTCACACCAACAGGTTCTAAAGAGCCACAACATTGTGAGTATAACAGAGTTGCTCTTTTTTTCTCTCAGTGGAAATTATGAAATTAGGGAGGAGGAGCACATTTGACAATGAAATATACAAGAAAATTGTTCCTGAACCTGAATAAGAAGAGATGGTACCTAGACACTGCTAGTGTGAACTGATTTTCACATGCGCTGCCTGGACAATGAAAAATGTAAACATCGCTTCTGTACCCAATCTTCTAAATTTTTCATTGAAAATTTTAATTGTGTTAGCCTCCTATTGCTGGTGTAAGAAATTACCAGAAATGCATGCACTTAAAACTTATTATCTTACAGTTCAGGAGATCCGAAGTCTAAAATGTGTTAGCACCTCTGCATTCCTTCTAAAGGCCGTTTCTCTGCCCTTTTGAGCTTTTAGAGACTGCATGCATTGCTTACATCGTAGCCTCTTCCTCCATCTTCAAAAAATAATGTAAATTCTGACTCTATTCCTTTTAGGAAAGCAAACATTTATATGATAAAATAGATTTTATGGGGCTTTTGAAAGATGTAAACAAAATGTGTTAAGTGCCTAGCACAAAAAGTACACAAGTGGGAGACTGGGAGACATGGTTATTGTTACTATTTTCATGATGATGATAACGATGAAAGATTTCTATCCCAGAAGTTAAAATCTTAAGAAGAAAAAACTGACTACTGAAAGCACATCCAGAACGAATTAAACTTAGATTGTACTTTGCCATTTACCAAGCTCATTCACACACATGATCTTATCTCATCTTACCCGCAATTCTGTGACACAGGCATTATTTTCATTCCTGATATTATGATGAAACTGAGTCTTGAAAACTCAGTTGCTTCACCACTTGTAGTCTGCATTTTGCCACTTGAACCCAAGACTCCCCCCATCAAATCTGCTATACTTTTCATTACAAAATAGTTCTGCTCTCTAACAGTTCCAAATGCTCAGGTGTTTATTATGTAAATCAGTAATTTTCAAAGCCAGGTTCTGGGCCAGCAGCATCAGCATCAGCATCACCTGTTAAAAATGCAGATGCTCAGGCACCATGCCTGAAGTGCTGAGGGTCAGGATGGGCAAGATGAGTTTTGTATTAGCCCTCCAGGTTATTCTGATGTACTCTAAAGCTTGAGAACCACTGATCTAAAATATTGCTCTCTTCTTCTAACTGCTTACAACCCCGAGATTAAAGCCACACAAAGCCATGTAAAAAATGATTCAGTGATTAAACTGACACTTTTATTAGAAAGAATCCTAGAAGCTTGAAGAGCAAACTCATTGAAAACTTTGTTCTAATTATTTGGATTTTTCACCTCAACAAAAGTACAACATATTCTGTCTGTGTATGAAAGAGAAAAGTAAAAACCTGGGGGCTTTAAGATTGAATTTCAATAGGGACAGAAGTAGGATAATAATGATGGCTTCCATTCATTTATTAATCTATTGATGGACAGTTGGGCTGCTTCCATAGTTTGGCTATTGTAAATAATGATGCAATAAACATCAGGGTGCATGTATCCCTTCAAATTAGTGTTTTTGTATTCTTTGGGTAAATACCCAGTAGTGCAAATTCCTGGATCCTAGGGTAGTTCTATTTTTAACCTTTTGAGGAACCTCCATACTGTCTTCCACAGTGGCTGTACTGGTTTGTGCTCCCAGCAGTGAACAAGAGTTCCTTTTTCTCCACATCCTCACCAACACTTGTTTCTTGAGTTTTTTATTTTAGCCATTCTGACAGGTGTAAGGTGATAATTTGCATTTCCCTGATGATGAGTGATGTTGAGAGCATCTTCTCATGTATCTGTTGGCAATCTGTAGCTCTTCTTTGGAGATACGTTTGTTCATGTCTCTTGCTCATTTTTTAATTGGACTATTTGCTTTTTGGGTGTTG
Source organism: Lynx canadensis (assembly GCF_007474595.2). Classification (NCBI taxonomy): domain Eukaryota; kingdom Metazoa; phylum Chordata; class Mammalia; order Carnivora; family Felidae; genus Lynx; species Lynx canadensis. The sequence goes on from NC_044306.2 coordinate 105,089,947, forward strand.
AGTTTTATAAGGTTTTTAGATATTTTGATTACTTCTCCTTTATTGGATATGTCATTTGCAAATATTTTCTCCTATTCAGTAGGTTGTCTTTTAGTTTAGTTTTTTGTTTTCCTTTGCTGTGCAGAAGCTTTTTATTTTGATGTGGTATATATATATATATATATATATATATATATATACAATGGAATCTTATTCAACCATAAAAAGAATGAAATCTTGCCATTTGCAAAAACATGGATGGATCTAGAGTATAATGCTAAGCAAAATAAGCCAGTCAGAGAAAGACAAATACCATATGAGTTCACTCATATGTGGAATTTAAGAAACAAAACAAATGAACAAAGGGGAAAAAGAGACAAACCAAAAAAACAGACTCTTAACTGTAGAAGACAAGCAGATGGTTACGAAAGGAGTGTGGTATGAGGGATGAGTCAAATAGGTGAAGGGGATTAAGATACATTGATTTCGATGAGCACTGAGTAATATACAGAACTGCTGAATCACCATACTATACTAACACTGAACCTAATGTAACTCTGTATGTTAACTACACTGGAATTAAAAATTTTAAAAATATGTTGTGGGGTGCATACATACATACATAAAATGATGGTTTCCAGAATTTCCTCTCCTATATTATCTATGATTGCTTAAGCAGGACCTTGAAAGATTAGTCTATTATCAGTCCTCCTCCTCTTCCTCATTGATCATATGCTTTGAGAACACTTAATTGCAACAGGCCAGAATGACGAGATTACGTCCTCTCACAGTTGGAACAAAGACAAATTGTATGTGGCATGCCACAGGCCGAGAGGGGCAAAGGGAGAGCTGACATTTTATATGTTATAAATACTGCTTACTCGTAGTTCATCAAATTGTTTCTAGATCTGGGAGTAAGGGCAAAGGCTCTCATTCTGATTTACCATCTATGTCCTGATGGGTTGAATCAATATCCAGGAGCAATTTGGGAGGGCAAAGATCCCTGCAGGTTGCCACACCAGAGGTTTATTAGCAGAAGCTAGGGATCAATCAAGCTTTGAAAGAGGCCCTGGAGAAGACTTGCAAAAAGCATCCCTCAGGTAAAGCAGTCTGCTCCAAGTCTACCATGGAGAGTAAGCATTTCAAAGGAGATTTAGAAGAGAAGGTGAGGCTAGCAGTGCTTTCATCAGAAGCCCAGATCTAGGGTAAGGTTGGTTCTCTGCTCAGCCTTAGGCTTTCCTTGTCCCTCTAGTTTGGAGCCTCTTCAAAACCTGGGGTATACTCCACATGAGAATGGGGTTATTCCAACTCTTCAGGGAAAGAACTCTACCATGGCCAGGGAAGAGACCCTGGCATCCGTCCTGTCATAGGTACAGTGAAACATCTTTCTGCAGAGCCCTGCACCTTAGTTGGCCCCCAAGAGCCACGAAGCCTGTGTCCTGGGCACAATTGGCAGGTGATTTCATGCCTAAAGAGGACTTTTCTATAGAATCACCAGAGGACAATTCCCTGCAGCATAGCAAGGCCTTCTAGCGGGGTAGAGGGAAGGAGGCGAACATTTATTGAGCAGTAACTATGTGCTAGACCTTTTCCATACACTAACTCATTTTATTCTTACAACAATCTCATTTAGTAGATAATTTTATCCCCATTTTTCAGACCAGAAAACAAGGCAGAGGAAGTTAGGTTACTTACTCAAAGTCACACAGCTTGCAGGTGGCACAGCCAGAATATGAACTCGGGTCTGGCTTCAAAGTCCCTGCTCTCCTCACTACAGTGCTATCACAGCAGAAGGAGCCCAATGAGCTCACCACCTGTCTCTGAGCAAAGGGCACTTCAGGCCTTCCCGTGTGGCTGTTTCCAACAGATCAATGGAGGTCACAGTGTAGACATCACCTGTGCCATCTTTGTTGGCCCACAGACATACATCCTAATTATGTTGTCCTGAGGGAGGATCATTATGCACTTTTCCTACCACCGAACAAGGAGAGGGGGATCAAAGGACAGCTGAGTCCTCACGGATGATCCCTATTTACTGTACCTATTCCTCTTTCTCCATCCAAAAACCTCTTTCCTCCATGTTACCCCCATACATCCCAATTAAACAGAAAGCCATCATCAATTTTTTTGCTATCTCTTACAAGAGGAAAAAAAAAAGGCTAAGGAAAACATTTTATTGCAAAGGCCAAACAGCGTTTGCTGCAATCTGCTTATTTCAGCACAATCCTCTAAGTGCTGTTTTATTTGCCCTAAACAAGCTTGATATACAACACAGTCATAACCTTAATGATATTTCAGCCAGTTAATCATTCATTAGGCTAAGTCAGAACGGTCTTCTGCGAAGTTTGTATTCCCATTTTCAGGTTGGCCAAACTTTTAGAACAGACTGCTTTCTTCTTGAAATATATAATGTATTATTCCCAAGTGGAGATTTTAACTATCATGGAATAGTGCAGTATTTACTGATACTTCACTCTGTATTCACCAACTACAATTATATCTTTCATTTTACAAGCTGTTTGCCAGGACAATTCCATGACAGAATCCATTCTTCCATACTAGGGCAAGGTTCCTTGGAAGCACTAACTTAGGGGTGCTAATTGCCAGGCAGAGCAAACAATCTGGAATGGAATAGGAGAAGAGCATTTGTAGACAGCCCAGGGTATTTTTGCCATGGCCTAGATAGATGTAGGAAGGAACACTTACTCTCATCTTTGTAAGCTGATTTTACTGTGGCCATTTGGTCAGCAAATCTAAATTCGGAAATTCGCCTAAGGAATAAAAATGGGTATACACTGCAAGAGTGAGGCATCAGCCTCCAGGATACAATGTCTACTTACTAAGAACCATCATAGGGTGCTCTGTCTTCAATGGGCAGAATATATGGGTCTGAGAAATAAAGAGTAAAGGTAAAAGTTGCCCTATTGCCACCACTTCCCACCCAACTCTGGCCTCTATGAGTTAGGAAATCCTATTTCCCAAGAGGCCAATAGGCAAGGAAAGAAGTTACCATCCCGGCAGGAATCATTAACCCATGGTAACAAAAGATAGGGTTGCTCTTACACCGTGGGAGCAGGAAGAAATATGTTTGGTACCCAGATTCATCCACTGGAGCATCTTTTAGTATTTCTGTGCCAAATTTCAGAAGAAAGTGGGTAAGTACAGCCACCACAGTGTGAGCCAGAGTCCTGGGCTTCTCAGGGAAAGCCCCTAAGGCAAGGCAAATCTAGAATGAGAAACAGAAGAGAGAGATTGTAAATTCTCATTTGTGACCCCAAGGATAGTTGCCCTCCTGGGGCTAAAAGTTCATCCCACTAACCTATTTTTCCTCAGAAAAAGAGACCAATCAGAATCCTAGAGGAGCTGTTCCCAGCTGAAGTAAATTTATTATATTAAGCAAGTTGACCCAAGCAGTGCAAGAGGTGGATTTTAGTGGATACCGTGGTGTACTGACAAGATTCATCTCCTACCAGAGCCACCTCCACCCGAACCCTGGCACACCAAGGCACACCAAGGCACAAGGCACTCACTGTCCAGGCTGTCCCGACTGTTGATTGCTGACAATGTCAGCTCACAGCTGGGCCAATAAATTGTCCCAGGCTGAAGGTCAAGGTTACACTCTCTCTCCAGGGTCAGCCTGCATCCTATCACTGGACAATGAAGGTTCAAACAAAGACTCAACCCCCTTGTCTGAGTGAGGTACAACTCTGAAGGGCTATTCCAGTTTCAGACTTCCTCAGAGGATTGGCCAAGGACTTTGCTGCTTTTGCATAGCAGACTAAGTTCCTCCCCCACCCCCCACCCCACCCACCCACACATCCAGTCCTGCTGCCTTCACTCACTCACAGGTGGTTACCCAAGAGCACTCCCCAATAAACTGCACTGAATTATCTGTCTTCAAGTCTGTTTTTCAGGGAACCCAATCTAAAATGAATGTGAATAGTGGCAATTCTTAAATTAAGGGATTATTGAAGGTTACTGTCTCCTTTTTGCATATCTGCATGTTCAGATTTTCAACAGTAAACATAAATTGTATCTGTAGTAAGAGTTACATATGCATACATACACACTGCATATATATAAAGTTTCTTAGAGTCTCTAAGTGCAGAGGAAAACAGCCATTTTGGTGTGACCTACAACATACAAAATGAAGAGAAGACATTTGGAGGGAAGAATATTTCATCACATTGTCATTTGAATTTGCAATTTTCTAGTTATTGGTGTGTTTGAATAAATATTTCATGTTCAATGACCAAAATGAAAAAAAAAAAAGAAGAGGAGACAAAACCAATACAAATAGATTAAATATATTAGTGAAAAAAATCTTGGTAACAGACAAAAGAAAACACCCTAGAAACAAATAATTCATTGAAACGGATTCAAAATATAAATATGTATAGTATTATAATTAAAGAAATTATAGTATTATATATAATATATACATTACATGATATTATTATATACACTATATTACATTATATTTATACCACTATATTGTATATATTATTATAATTAAAGGAATTAAATTGCTCTTTTAAAATTTTCCCATAAAGAAGAAAAAAAGATCTGTCAGGCTTAGATAGGTTTACAATAAGTCTCGTCAAATTTTTAGAGAAAAATAATTATTGATGAAAATGAGGTCTACAGCAATCTTATATACACTGGTTTAGGGAGATATACGACTCCGAAAAAGGTATTTGGTATTATTTTCCCTCATTTTTTAAATCCATTTTAAGGTGTGTGTGTTTTTTTTTAAACTAAGTTTTAGATGCACATTTGGTCCTCCAACAGCTTCTTAGGATGTTTATGAAATAATTTTTTTTTTACCAATAACTTTTTATTTATTCATTGGATTTTCCCAGGGTAAAAAGAGAAGGGGAAAGGGTCAGCATGTGTGTTACAAAACAATAGCAAATGGGAAAGGAAGTACCCGGCACAGCAAAATCAGCCACATAAACACCCCCCAGAGATGTAGTCACTAAAGACCAAGGGGGCTCAGTCTCCTGCAGTTCAGAAATGAGGGGGAAGGGATCAGGGAAAGAACAGATAGGTACAAGCTTTCCTACCCCACCCCACCCCCATAAGTTCAAGATTTCACACAAAGCTTTGGTTTCTAGCAGTAAACATGGAGTTCATTAGTTCATCTCCTATTTAACAATCTTGTGGCCACTTTGACATATGTTTCTTGCACCTGCATAAAAGTTCCTGAGTGACTTGGATTATACATTCATCTTCCCTTCCTTGGCCTCCAGACCCTATCTCTACATGGAAGGCTCCCCTCATTGCTTCTGCTTCTCTCTACCCTAAGATTAGAGATTAAAGTAGGGTTGATCCATCCAAATACAAGTGTATTAGTATGAATCACATCAAGGAATGGTCTTGACACAGGATACTAGGAACGAGAAATGGAGTGTTCACAGCTTTTTTCATGGTTTAAAGGTGTGGGGGGGGGGGGCTTTTTGGGGGAGGAGGATAGGGTAGGAGTCAAGTTTTTAGGATAGAAGATCTTGCCCAAAATAGGAAATAGGGGAAGGAAACGCAAAAGAAAGGATGGTTCAAGACCACCACATTTTTAGACAGGTCACCAAGCTGTGTTCCAGATTCTCTTCCTGTGAAATAAAATTTTTGAGATGTGTATAACAGGAAAACATCTGTAGTCTATCCCAATATTCAGTTGATAGTTTGGATAGGCTAGAATTCAAAATTAGAAAAATAAGCAATAATCTTGTTCATATTTGGAAGGCAATGCTCTTTGATCATCTAACTTCCAGGATGCTGTTGAGAAATGTAAACCCATTATGGCTGTGATATGGATGTCACCTGTCCTTGCCATCTCACCCTATCCCCCCAAATCACAGCAATTTAGAAAATTCTTTCTTTTTCCCCACATACATGAAATTTCACTTTGTGCCTGAGTGTTGTCCCATTTTCACCCACTCTACTAAGCACTTGGTGAGCCTGTTCAACGTAGAAAATAATCAGCTTTTGGGGCGCCTGGGTGGCGCAGTCGGTTAAGCGTCCGACTTCAGCCAGGTCACGATCTTGCGGTCCGTGAGTTCGAGCCCCGCGTCAGGCTCTGGGCTGACGGCTCAGAGCCTGGAGCCTGTTTCCGATTCTGTGTCTCCCTCTCTCTCTGCCCCTCCCCCGTTCATGCTCTGTCTCTCTCTGTCTCAAAAAAAAATAAATAAACGTTGAAAAAAAAAATTTAAAAAAAAAAAAAAGAAAATAATCAGCTTTCAATTTGGGGGATTTTCTTGTGACTTACCTGCCTTATGATTGATTTCCTGTCTTCTGTTTTCCATTTTCACATTCTGAACTTCTGTTTCTCAAATGTCATAACTCCTGGACTACTCCTCTAATTTCCTTATCTTTTCTTTGTATTTTTAATGTTTTCTGGGGTGTTCTTTTATCATCCAACTCTTTTATTAAGTATTTCATTTCTTCCATCATATTTTTAATTTCTAAGAGCTGTTTCTGGTTCTGTTTAATTTTCATGGCATCGTTTTTGTTCCAGAAAAACATATATTCTCTTACATCTCTGAAAATGTTAATGATAGGTACAGTTCTATTTTTATTTTTGAGGTTTTATCCCTCCCACATATATATAAAATAATTTCATCCATTTATTTTGCTCTTTCTTTCATATTAGAGATTTCTTTTCTCAAATGTCTCCTTGATTAAATGTTCATTTTTAAAGGTCTATGACAAAAGTCCTGGTGAGCTTGTAACTGTGAAGTTCCCTGTAGCGTGACCTAGGTGGGCCATATATTGGGAAAGGTGCAATGTCATTTTCTTTACATCTTTCTATGGACTGGTCAGATCCCCCAGAGAAGACTCTTCCAAAATCTTGTATAGAAAGCAAAGGCCTGGCTTCCAGTGTTCTAAAAAGTGAATAAGGTGGCTCTCTCAATATTTAAAAGGCACACATTCAATTAATCTTCCTATTTCTTTACAGTATCTGTGTCCTCAACTGTATCTACTTTTCCTCAGTCAAGTTCTGTTTTAGCTTCTCTGGAGAATAATTCTGCTGGGTGTGAGGGATAATTACTCATGGGTTAGTATAGAGAAGGTGATTTGAGAATTTCACTGCTTTTTAAAACACTTTCAATCAATTCACCATCTTTCAGCTAGCTCTTTTTATCCCATCTTCCAGAGATACCTATTATGGAGTCTTTTGAAGATTCTGCAGTATACATTAAGTTGGTCTGACCCCTCACCCTATCTTAGGTTTGGCTTTCTCAGTTCTACCAAGTAATTTACCATTCATCCATCTACTTTCCCGATTTAAAAATTTTATTGATACTGTCTCGTCTTCTCTTTTCCCCATCGCTGTGGATTTTTGCCTTCTTAAAAGCTTTAGTGAGATTTTAAAAGGAAATAAAAGTAGACACATGTATTAGGACTACTGTCTTTACTAGGAAATGTGACTTTAAAAAAAATGAAGATGGACAGAGTCTATTACTCAGTAATTTCACTTCTGGGTAAACTCTTGACATGTGTACCAGGAGAGATGTACAGAAATATTCATAGCAGTATTAACATATCAATAAAAAGTAACTCATGGATGAATCTTAAAAACATAATGGCTTGTTGTTTAAAAGTTACAGAAACATATATACAGTATAAATTTGTTCAGCTGAAAAACATTAAAAAATCCTAAAAATGTATTGTCAGTTACTGGTATCTTTAATATAATAAAACCATTTAAAAAAGCAAAGCAATGATAAACATAAAAAAATCAAAGCAGTAGTTACCCTTGGTTGGAGAGAAACAGAGTTAAAGTTGGGAATGAAAATGAGCTTCAACAGTATTGGCAATTGTTAGAGTCCCCACAAGCAAACCCTGATGTGAGAACTTAAGTGTAAGTAGCTTATTTTGGAAGGTTATCCCAGCAAATACTGGTAAGAGAGTAGAGAAGTAAGATGGGAAGGGAAGGAAAGGCAAAGAAAGGAAGTGAACACAGGGTAAGTTATAAGCAGATTCCTACTGTGGACAACTGAGGCTCAGTATCACTGGGGACCTCTTGAAGACTGTATAGAATACAAGTCAAAGTCATCCTACCTGCGGGACAAAGAAGTTTAGATATCTAGCTCCCAGCTCCCACCCATTATTAGTTGAGGTATGCTCCTGATGGTCTTAACTCCCCCTATGTCCAGCATGCCCTGCTTCTGGGGCTGAGCATCTTTCTTGACCAGAGGAAAGCCTGCAGGCAAAGCATCTCAGGTGCTTAAAACAGAGAGCCATCAGTGCTTTTTGGGAATAGTGAGCACTGAGGGGGGTAAGCCTGCCACAGTACTATTCTAGTTTTTCAACTAGGAGTGGCTAAAATGGGATTTATTTGGTTATTCTTCATACTATATATATGAAATGTATTCTTTCACATCAATGCTAATGTTAATTAAGAATATTAAGTAAACTTTTACATATGTCTTGAATTCCCATTTTCTTCTTTGGGTAATGTTTGTTAGAAATGTGAACTTCAAAATATGTTTCATTTTCACTGACCTTCTGCTCATTTGCAGTAATGGGGCCACAGATTCCCTGGTGTCATTGGGCCCTAATTCATTCTCTGAACAAGCTGGTCTTTCACTGAAGGAGGGCCATTGTAATTCAGTGTAAATATGGTCATTTATAAAGCAGCAGGAACTGATTTGCAAGAACTCTTCAGACAGTATATTTTAGGAGAGCAACATGGTGTGAAATTCAATTCAATTCATGTCTCTGTTTTTGTATTATATGGATAATTTTTACATATTAAGATTTTGGCTTTAAGGGTTTTAGAACTCATATACCATTGGCTAAGGCAAGTTTTTGGATTATAATTAACTCAAATCCCAATTATGCTATTCCAAGCAAGAATGGTTCTTTATAATCCTCTTTTCTGGGACCAGAATATTACAGTTTAGTTTCTTGAGCCAGATGCATTTTAGGCTGTGCTTATGGAGCAGGGCCATTTAACTGACCAAGACAATAATAGCTAACAACTGGATGTTTTATAGAATAATACATTGCTGTTGGACTCAAGGGGGAAACTTACTAATTTGTATTGGGTTACACAAATAGGCCAAAGGTGCTTAACTGATTTTAGAGAATTATCTCTGACAACTCAAAATCATTGGAGCCAACATCTCTCTATGAAATCAGTTACAGAGACAACAAAGTATTTATTGACTAAATTACCTTTCTAATACATCAGCTTAAAAAAAACTCTGAAAAGAGGTTTAAAAAAATCTCAGTGCCTACCATGACAGGCATAACTGTATTCTGTGGCACAAAGTTTGACTTAATCCGCTAAGTGAAAATAATTTCCTCTAAGGCAGCTGAAGGGTAATAAAAACACTCTTTACAAAGGAAGTGACAATTATTAGCTTGAAGGTCCTTAGTTTTTCTCTGAACAAGACAGTCTCATCAGTCTACCTCTGAAAGCGAGTCTCTATTTACACTGACAACAAACTGATCAGAAATTATGGAATGAGCTGTTTCAGAACAGCTCATAAAAAATGGACTCTATAGAGGTGGGGATGTAAGCAGAAGAGAGCAGTTGGTAACATGACATGTTTTAGGGGACATTTCTAACAGGAAAGTAAAATACGCTGTGACTCCCTTTAATTTTACACATCAATCTAGCCTCAAGGCCTACTTGGTGAGGCAGACAAATTTAGTATTCCTTTTGTAACTGTAAATGCATCTCTTAAAATGAATTAGTCATTAGCTTTTGAAAAATTATTTAAAAAAAATTTTTTAACGTTTATTCATCTTTGAGAGACAGAGAGAGACAGAGCATGAGCGGGGAAGGGTCAGAGAGAGGGAGACACAGAATCTGAAGCAGGCTCCAGGCTCTGAGCTGTCAGCACAGAGGCCAACGCGGGGCTTGAACTCACGAACTGTGAGATCATGACCTGAGCCGAAGTCGGACGCTCAACCAACTGAGCCACCCAGGCGCCCGTCTTTTTTTTTTTTTTTTTTTTTTTTTTTTATAAAAGTGATCTCTACACCCAACATGGGACGCAAACTCATGACCCTGAGATCAAGAGTCATATGCTCTTCTGACTGAACCAGCCAACCTCCCTGAAGATTGTCTTTATTCTCCTTCATATCCAACCCCAGTAAATAAGTGGATGGATTGATGGGTGGATGGGTAGGTAGACGGACAGATGGATAACTAATTTAAGTTGGAAGGTTTGACCATACGACAGTACACAAAATACATTTCAAAGGGAGTTGTTAGACCCCAGAGCCTAAATTTAAACATAGGTATGAAAGATTATGGCAATGGAGAGAATTTTTTGAGGATTATTTCATTGGAAAGAGAGATGTACTGTGGGTGAACAATGATACAAGTTGTTTGCGGTGCACCTCATGACGATCACAGAATTCAGTAAGGATCTCCTGCACTAACCCTGTCTTCATTGAAAACTTTGAGATCTTGCCCATCATATTTTTTGCATTAGTATTTATTTTTTAAGTGTTTCACTAAAATATTGTTTATCTTGATTGCTGAGCTTTTTGGCATCCCCTTTACTTTTGCTCTTAAGGTGAGTGCCTTACTGGCTTCACCCTAGTCCCAGTCCTGATTGAGGGGGACCAGGTGATGATGTCTGACCGTCACCTGTGCCTCTAAAGCAGCCTATTACAGCAGGATAGAGGTCGATCGCCAAGGAAGGTACTACACCCTCCTCTCATAGTGGGTCAAAAGTGTGGGAATTCTAGGAACTAGATGAAAACTAATGGTAGGAATAGTAGCCTGGGGTCATTTAAAAAGATATCCTGTCCAAGAGGATAGTCTGAGAGAATTGAGGGCGACCTCAGAGCTGGCAGGGTAGAAGCCGAGGGGCACTAAGAGTGACCCAACTGAAGGTAAGGCACTGCTACATCTGGAGAGTGAGACTGAGGTCTGCCTCTCTACCCTCCACTCTACTCTCTATCCCTAGAGGCGACAAAGCAAGAAGATTTAAGGCATACTCTCCCCAGAAGACTGCCGGCCTGCCTGCAGCCAAGCCCTAGAATGAAGGTAGGGTGTAGAAGAGAAGCCTTAACTTTGAACGAAGAGTAAAGTACTCTTAATATGTTAGACAAAACATTCCTAAAAACTGAATTAAAACTATAATTTTGATATTAAAGTGGCCTTAGGACTCAAGGCCCTGTTGCAAAACTCCAGGAGCATTATTCGCATTAGAATCTATTGGAGCTAAACTCCAGGAGACTCATATACAAAAATTACAGTGCAAATGGTGCCCCCTGGAGTTGTGTGACTTGGAGGCTGTGATAGAACATTTTATTACTTGAATAGGCAGGAAAAACAAGGGACTGACTGGGTATTTAAGCAAGCACAGGAAAAAACTTCTCCCAGTGAAAGATAAAGACAAAAATAAATTTGCATTTTAGTTAAACTCTGTAAATTGTGCTCATTCAACTTATGGTTACAGAAGGATGAATAGAGGAATGAATGGATGAATAAACAAGCAGATTGTAAAAGGCCAATTTAAGTTATTGAAGAGCGTGATTCTATTTAAATTAATCTGTTTCTTTAACAGGGAGATGATTTAAGAAGCAAATTCCTATTGAAAAGGGTATAAACATTCATTGGGGGCAAATTTCAATGTCTGACTGCCTGATGTTATTTAGGGACTTTATCTGTATTTCAAAGGTTGGCCTTCCAGATAGATTAGCTCACTGAAAAGAGAAGCCTGTACCCTGATGCCCTTGTGAGATACCATACACATAAGGTACAGCTGGCATCTGCTGTTTGCTCATCAGTCTCTGACAGCCACCTGGGGCGTTCCCACATCACTGTGGTTCTCTTTTTTACAGGCTCACTTTCCTTATTTTCAGTTCTCATTTCTCAGCAAGGTTACAACAATATTTAATTAGCCTTTTCTCCCAGATGAGTCCCTCAAATCCCTCCCACATTTGGTGCCAGATGAAACCTTCTAAAGTACAAACCTTGATCAAATGAAGGTACGTGCATGGGTATCTACACACACAGCAATTTATATGAGTATACACATATCCATGCTTATGTGTACATACACATACATATGTATACTAGAAATGTATAAAAATATATACATACACATATGTATGTGTACAAACGTACATATAAACTTAAAACTAGATGAATAATACATATTACATTAACTATGTACAGTTGGTAGAATTATAAGTCCTTGATCAGTATTTTTTCTTTATGCCTTTTTGTATTTTCTAAGTTATCAGCATTCACTGCTCACTAACCTATAATTTAAAATTTTTTTCTTAGGGATGTAGAGAAATTTTTAAAAATTTTAAAAATATTTATTTTTGAGAGAGAGAGCCTGAGCAGGGAAGGGGTGGGGGGGGGGTGGAACAGACGATCCGAAGTGGGCTCTGTGCCAACAGCAGCGAGCCTGATGCAGGGCTTGAACTCATGAACCGTGAAATCATGACCTGAGCCGAAGTTGGACACTCAACCAACTGAACCACCCAGCCACCCCTGATGTAAAGGAACATTTAATGAAATTGAAAAATGTTGACAGGGTTGTTAATTTTTAAAGATTTGTATAAGCCCACATATTTGTGTAAAATGTATATTTCATATGAATGAATGGTGTGTGTGTGCTAGTGCTGACTACCGTGGGAGATGAGACCTTGAGTAATTTTTATTTTTCTTTGTTCTTAGCTATATTTTCAAAAATTTCTATAGTGATATACACAGTCATGATAATTTCCCCAGTAAGTGTGAGTCTCTGTGGCAAGGATGCAAAGCTATGCTAGAAGGTATAGCAAAGCCAACTGATGCTTTTCCTAAAACTGGTAACATTTTCTTGATTTCTAGAGGATTACTTCTGCCACACCTAAAAAGTAGTGCTTTGGCAACACTATTCTTTCACTCTGAGATAAGTTTGCTTCATTTCATCAAGGAGCCAAAGTCCCTGTAGTATTCTGCCAACCAGAGAGCTTTGAAGCCTATTATCTACAATTAATTTTCCTCTGAAAAGCCTGCAAATGGAGGCTCCTTAATTAGGCTGAAAAATAGGGAGGGAGTCAAAATATTACACTGGGTAAACCCATGACCCTAGTACCAAAATAGAAGGCAGTAGGGTACAGTTCACTATTAAACAACCTGCTAGCTGGTCAAACACTCACATGCTGAACCCAGGCTAGGAAACAAATGACACTTCTAAATAGGCAACAAATTCTTTAATTAGGATACATATGGTTATTTTGTACATATTTTGTACCCATTTTGTATTGTCTCTGCCCTCAAATCTGAAAATCTCTTAGAAGAAACAAGTTAATATATACTACAATCAGTACAGTACGTGTAAAGAAAAAGGGTTATCATGATGGCAATACTGAGCACAGGCAAAGAGCCCAGCAGGAAGGAGGAAGGCAAGTGACACTGAGGTGATTCTTCAATGCTAAGTGGGTGTTAGGCAGAAAGAGTATGGGGTAAGACGTGGGATTTGCATGCAGAGTTAGGAAGATGTACAAAATACAGAGATGTGAGACATCATAGCACTTTGGATGGGGGAAGAGTAAAGCTGGGTGAACAGAAGTAAGGAATATAGAATTTTATGCTGATGGCAAAACAGAATCACTGAATGGTAATAGGCAAAGACAGGACATGGCCAAATGTGCATTCTATGAAGATAATTCTCTGGACAAAATAAATTCTGAGAGACTGAAGGTGGGGAACACCATTTAGATTATTGTAGTAATCTAGGTGAGAAATAGTGGCTATTGGAAAATACAAAGAGGGGATACATTTAAGTGATAATAGGGAGTAAAAGTTAATTTGTTGATAAAATGTAAAGCCAAGAATAGAGGAGAGGGAAGACTTTAGAATTATCCCTAGGATGGCAGGACCAAGCACTCACATAGGAAATATAAGAGGAAAAAACAAGGGTGATTGGAAAGTTAAGCTCTTTTCTGGTTGTGTGGAGTTTGAGGTGCTGATAAAGCATGCAGGTAGAGAAACCTTGTCAGGAATAGGTACCCAGTAGGAGAGAGATCTGGGTTGTAGCTCTAAATTTTGGAGTCACATAGATAGAAACTCAAGACATGGAAATGAAAAGAGATCTTAAGATGCAACATTTTTTTTAATTTTTATTTTTTTATATTTATTTATTTTTGAGAGACAGAGATGAGCAGAAACTGGGGAGGGACAGAGAGAGAATGAGACACAGAATCTGAAGCAGGTTCCAGGCTCTGACCTGTCAGCACAGAGCCTGACGCAGGACTAAAACTCACAGACCATGAGATCATGACCTGAGCTGAATTCAGACGCTTAACCGACTGAGCCACCCGGGTGCCCTAAGATGTAACTATTAATATAAGGTGACAAATGAGGAAGAATTGCCCATGGAAGAGCCTAAAAAGGGGCATTCAGATTAGTAAGATGAATTTCAAGAGAGAATAAAGTCAGGAAAAGAAAAGGAGAAATTCCAAAGGCGGAAGAGTCAATGGTCTGGAATGCTGCAGTGACATAAAGGCCAAGATGTGTGCATAGTGTTTGGCAACAAAAGAGTCATCTATAACCCCAGTCAGTAGTTTCAGTGGAGTGGCGAATATGAAAGCTGGTATTGCAGTAGATTGAGGCAGTAACAGAAGAAAATAATGTAGAGACAAGTATAGGTCATTTTCTCAAGAAGCCTGGCTATACAGGGAAGGAGAAAGACTGATTAGTTTCTAGAAACATCAAAAGAATCTAGAGAGAGTTTTTTCACATCTTAAGATGAGACTTAACTGCCCTGATGTGGAGAAAAGATTCTACCTCAGCAAAATAAATAAAAGAGAAATAGAGAGGTGCTGGGGTGGGGGTGGGGGGCTGATCTTTGCATGCACCTTACTATTATATTTTCAAGTCTTGCTTCCTCTTGACTGAAACTGTATGTATTCATTCTTCTACTTCTCTACTTTAGCATAGTGCTTAGGTCACAGTAGAAATTCTAGTATCTGTTAAGTGAATAAGTTGGTAAAAGAACTTAGAGGAGTAAAGAAAGTAATAACAGGTAATATTGAAAATAAAAAGGCATAAATTGAGGGAATTATAATTTGATGGTTAATTTCCTCTGTGGAGTAATATATAGGTCATCTGCTGAAGGCAATGGAAGAAAAACTATAGGAATGATTAAACTTAACACCAAAAAAAAAACCCCAAAAAATAATCTGATTAAAATGGGCAGAGGACCTGAATAGACATTTTTCCAAAAGAAGACATACAGATGGTCACCAGACACATGAAAACATGTTCAACAACACTCATCATCAGGGAAATGCAAATCAAAACCACAGTGAGATACAACCTCACCCATGTCAGAATGGCTAGTATCAAAAAGACAAGGAATAATAAGTGTTGGTGAGGATATGGAGAAAAAAAAAAAAAAGAACACTTGCACACTGTTGGGGGAATGTAAATTGGTGCGGTCCCTGTGGAAAACAGTATGGAGGATCCTCAAAAAATTAAAAATAGAAATACTGTATGATACAGTTAATTCCACTACTGGGTATTTACCCAAAGAGAACAAAAACACTACTTTGGAAAGATCTATGCACCCCTATGTTTACTGCATCATTACATACAGTAGCCAAGATATGGAAGCAGCCCAAGTGTCCACTGAGTGATGAATGGATAAAGAAGATGTGGTGGTGAGGATGGTGGTGATGGTGGGGGGGGGGGGGGGGGGCGGTGTATTTATATATACAATGGAATACTACTCAGCCATAAAAAAGAATGAGATCTTGCAATTAGAGGACATGGAAAAACCTAGGTGGTATTATGCTAAGTGAAATAAGACAGAGAAAGACTAATACCATATGATTTCACCTCTATGTGGAATCTAAAAAATAAAACGAAACCGAAAAATAAATAAATAAATGAACAAAGCAGAAACAGACCCATAAACACAAAAACCAAATAGGTGGTTTCCAGAAGGAAGAGGTTAGAAGGATGGGAAAAATGGGTGAAAGGGAGGTATAAGCTTCCAGTTAGAGAATGAATAAATCACATGACTAAAAGGTATAGCATAGGGAATACAGTCAGTGGTATTGTAATAGTGTTGTATGGTGACGGATGGTAGTTATGCTTGTGGTGAGCACAGCATAACATATAGAGTTGCTGAATCACTAGGTTGTACACCTAAAACTAATGTAACTTTGCATTTCAACTATACGTCAATAAAATAATTTTAAGAAAGGATAAAACTCCACTTTTAATAGAAAAAAAAAGAATGATTAAAGATACAGTTACCATCATGAAATGAGAAGGGAATTGATTGGGATACAGAGAAGTCTTGCCAGGCAGTGCAGAAGATTCAGCTCAGACTAGAAACCATGTGTGTAATAGCACCTGGCCTAGTGCAGGGAAAATGTGCAAGAGCATTTTTCTTTTAACTGGTAACAGGATATTGATTAGATAGAGAATGTAAATAAACCAGATAGGGACTCCAATTTGGAGAAAATAAAGAAAACTGATGTTCTCTCCAAGCCATTTTCTCCCAAGAGATGGGAGAAAATTAAGGAACTGAGAAGACAGAGTTGTGGTCAGAGAGTCGCACGTTAAATTTTACAGAAGGAACAACTCTAGTGAGGACAAACCACAGGTCATAGCCCTGGATGTAAAGAGATAAAGTGCAATCAAAGTAAAGGTTACTAGAGATGACGAAGTTAAGGAACTGTGAGGCCAGAGTGACAAATGGCTTATCTGTGTGGACTTTGAGGTCACTCAGGATGATGGCAGGACATAGGAGATGATGATGAGCCAGGTGCCAAGATCTCCAGTGGTAGATGGTAGACAGCAATGTTACATGGGAACAGATGGTAGATAACGATAGATGGGGTAAACCACAGATAACTATGGTGAAGTAGGCTAGAAGGTGATAGCCAAAAGGAAATGGTCTCAAAAGAAAAGACTTAAAAAAAAAAAGGCAGAAACATGGTTTAGATGGGGAAGTAGAGAGCTGAGATTAATGCAAACCCATCTTCCAATGTCGGTGGTATGAGGGGCAAAATAGATGAATGATCTTCCATTCAAAGTGCCTGAGGGAGACTCATTATTTGGGGGACAGAACTAGATTACAAATAAGTCAGAAAATGTGGGGTGCCTGGGTGGCTGAGTCGGGTAAATGTCCAACTCTTGATTTCAGCTCGGGTCATGTCTCACAGTTTGTGAGTTCGAGTCCTGCATCAGGCTCCTTGCTGACAGTGCGGAGCCTGCTTGGGATTCTCTCTCTCTCTCTCTCTCTCTCTCTCTCTCTCTCTCTGTCTCTCTACCTGTCCCCTGCTCACTGTCTCTCTCAAAATAAATAAACTTAAAAAAAAAAGAAGGCAGACAATGAAGGAGTTGTAAATCCTTCATGCAAGACCATTCAACTGACACATGTAGATCCCATAAAATGGCTGTCCTGGTATTAAGGACAATCAGCAAGCCACACTCACCATTATATGGTAAATGTCCTGCTATGCACTGCTATAATTCTACAGTCGTTGGAAGAAAACCAACCAGCCGTGTCAAGTGCAAAATCTAAGACATAATTTAACAAGTCTTAATTATTTCTAAAATTTAGAAGATTATGGTTAAAACATAATGAAGTAGTCTCTGTAGGCAAACATTAGAATTCTTTCTCATTCCCCATTCACTGGTAGGGACTGGACATAAGTCTTTCCTTTTTTAATTAATTAATTTATTTTTCGGAGAGAGTGGGCACATGCACAGGAAGGGCTGAGAGAGAGGGGGAAAGAGAATCCCAAGCAGGCTCCACGCTGTCAGTACAGAGCCCAACATGGAGCTCAATCCCACAAATAGTGAGATCGTGACCTGAGCCAAAATCAGAAGTCAGATGCTTAACTGACTGAGCCACCCAGGTGCCCCAGGATTGGACAGTAATCTTAAAACTTCTTGTTGCTCCTTCCACCGGTCCCTCAAATCCTTCTCTTATATGGGCCTGATAGAGATGACTATTTTTCTCTGACATGTGAAAGTTAAACAAGTTGGGATTGAAATCCTCAGGTGATTAGAAAAGGCCTGAAAATGCTGTTTTCCATAAATGATACATATGTTTTAAGTACTCTAGAAAAACGTTCCCTCCTACTATACAATGGGGTAAAAGGATTTCTCTGATCTCTAGAAAGCTATTCCTTTGTGATGAGCTTGAAACACTGTACTGCCCTTCCTCATGATGTCTCTGGTCTTCATGATGATACTAATATTTCCTTGGCTATCATGAATCAGCTGTTTTTGTCTGTTATGACTTTTATGGGACCTTTAGAAGATCATTACATTTGGGAGAAGTAGGCTTACCTGACCCAATCTTGGTAGTTCAGGACAGGTTTCTTAGACCTGTCCCAGTGGCCAAGCTGGGACCTGAAGCAACAGAAAGCATGCACATCCAGGAGACTGGAGACTGAAAGAGGTTTAGTATGCTTGGACCTTGGAGGAAACAGTAAGGAATGTCAAGAGACTGGAGATATGAGTAGAGGCTTCATAAGCCACAGTAGGAATGCAGTCTGCATAATCCCCTGAAGGAATGGGATAGGGATCAGCAGGAGCTTCTGCTGATTTCCACTTCTTCCATACCATTCAGTAGCTGTTGTGGACTATGAAACCCAGAGAGAGACAGAGCACAGCTTTACCTCCATAGCATCTGCACCCACATGCAATGCATACCCAATCCACCCACTCTCCCAAGCTGCAAGACCCTAAGTCTTCTGGCATTATCAGAGAAGAAAATAAAGAACTGGGTCTGCCATCAGCTGGGGGGTCCAATTATATCATCAGTAGGAGAAGTCTGTAGGGAACTTGGTCTATAGGTTCTGTATAATCTTTCCTAGGTGGTGTCAGGTAAGTGATACGAATTGAGAAGCTACAGAGTTGGGAAGCTGGAGAAGGAAAAGGACAACGTTAACAATTTGATCTAGTCATTTAAAAAATCCAGTGATTCCAATCTATAGACAAGAGACTCCTAACTGACTTTAAATTAGGATACTAACACTGATAAATGGAAGACTGAAAAATTTAACATGTTCATTCTGTTAGTAGGTTGGCCTGAGTCCAAGTGCTATTTGCTTACCTGATGCTACTCTGCTCCTTCTGGAAAGCTCAAATGTGGCCAGGAGACAAGATCATGTTCCGAAGGCACTGTTAGGTGAACAACAGTAAGAAGCCACTTCTTGCTTTTTCCTGCCTACCTTCCTAACTGGGTCAGACACTTTTAGTTCAGCCATGAGATTACAGAGTAGACAAATGTATTCCTGGAGGGAACTATATGGCATCATGTTATCGTTAACAGGCAAATCCAAGTCATACCCAATCCCAAGTTAGTCACCAGTGAAGTCACTAAATACTTAAACAACTTTAAGGTGACTTTCTAATAAACAGCAGAAAGACAAGGATTTAATTTACAAAAAATTAAAGTGGCTTGAGACCTGGGAAAAATATAAAAGTTTATTAATACTGTTGGAATTTCTTTCTCAGAGAATGAGGAGAGAAAGATTTACTGAGTACTTGATGTCTACCAGTTGCTCAGGTGTATGTTTTATATAATTTGTTCACATAACCCCATGTATTAGGTATTATTATTATCTTCATTTTATAAATGAAGAAACTGAGGCTTAAACAGATTATGTAATTTCACCAAGGTCCTATATAGTAATGGGTGTTCTAGGCAGTATTTTTTTAGATATGAAATTTATTGTCAAATTGGTTTCCATGCAACACCCAGTGCTCATCCCAACAGATGCCCTCCTCAATACCCATCACCCACCCTCCCCTCCCTCCCACCCCCCATCAACTCTCAGATTGTTCTCAGTTTTTAAGAGTCTTTTATGGTTTGCCTCGATCCCTTTTTTTTCCTTCCCCTCCCCCATGGTCTTCTGTTAACTTTCTCAGGATCCACACAAGAGTGAAAACATATGGTATCTGTCTTTCTCTGTATGACTTATTTCACTTAGCGTAACACTCCCCAGTTCCATCCATGTTGCTACAAAAGGCCAGATTTCATTCTTTCTCTATGCCACGTAGTATTCCCATTGTGTATATAAACCACAATTTCTTTATCCATTCATCAGCTGATGGACATTTAGGCTCTTTCCACAATTTGGCTATTGTTGAGAGTGCTGCTATAAACATTGGGGTACAAGTGCCCCTATGCATCAGTACTCCTGTGTCCCTTGGGTAAATTCCTAGCAGTGCTACTGCTGGGTCATAGGGCAGATCTATTTTTGATTTTTTGAGGAACCTCCACACTGTTTTCCAGAGCAGCTGCACCAGTTTGCATTCCCACCAACAGTGCAAGAGGGTTCCCATTTCTCCATATCCTCTTCAGCATCTATAGTCTCCTGATTTGTTCATTTTAGCCATTGTGACTGGTGTGAGATGGTATGTGAGTGTGGTTTTGATTTGTATTTCCCTGATGAGGAGTGACGTTGAGCATCTTTTCATGTGCCTGTTGGCCATCTGGATGTCTTCTTTAGAGAAGTGTCTATTCATGTTTTCTGCCCATTTCTTCACTGGATTATTTGTTTTTCGGGTGTGGAGTTTGGTGAATTCTTTATAGATTTTGGATACTAGTCCTTTGTCCAATATGTCATTTGCAAATAGCTTTTCCCATTACATTGGTTGCCTTTTAGTTTTGTTGATTGTTTCCTTTGCAGTGCAGAAGCTTTTTATCTTCATGAGGTCCCAATAGTTCATTTTTGCTTTTAATTCCCTTGCCTTTGGAGATATGTCAAGTAAGAAATTGCTGAGGCTGGGTCAGAGAGGTGTTTTCCTGCTTTCTACTCTAGGGTTTTGATGGTTTCCTATCGCACATTCAGGTCCTTTATCCATTTTGAGTTTATTTTTGTGAATGGTGTAAGAAAGTGGTCTAGTTTCATTCTTCTGCATGTTGCTGCCCAGTTCTCTCAGCACCATTTGTTAAAGAGACTGTCTTTTTCCATTGGATATTCTTTCCTGCTTTGTCAAAGATTAGTTAACCGTACTTTTGTGGGTCTAATTCTGGACTCTCTATTCTATTTCATTGGTCTATATGTCTGTTTTTGTGTTAATACCATGCTGTCTTGATGATTACAGGTTTGTAATAGAGGCTAAAGTCTGGGATTTGTAGGCAGTATTGAAACCCAAGTCTTTTTGTTTCTAAAATACATCTTCATTTTACTGTACCACATTTCTATTCCAGTGACCAGATACATCTATTTTTCTAACCTAGAAAGATATATTGGATCCATCATTCATAGCCTTCTAAATTCTCAAATGACCATAAGCAGTGAATTACCTGAGAGACTAGTCCTTGGCTTTAGAACTTTTCTACTGTTCTCAATTTGAAAGTATCTCAAATGATGAGGTTTTCAGTATCTTTGACAAAAGGGAGAAAAACAAAGTTGAGGTAATCAACTTTTTTCCATAAAGCTAGTTACAAATGTAAAAAGACTTCTATTATTCTAAAACTACAATCTCTCTCCCCCAGCACCCCTCTTCTTCTCCCTGTCTCTATGTTCTGGTGTCTTTTTCTCTTTTAATGAAACAATGGAGCTACTAGAAGGTAGTTTGCTTTTTAACATGCTTACTTGATCAAATAATAAGTGGGCAAGTCCACTGAAAGAGTGTGTCCAATGAATATAATCAAAATTACAAACTTAATTCTGTTCCCCAATTTCCTGTTCAAATGTGTTAGTTATGTCCTTCCTCTAACTGCGAATGAAATTTTGGACATGCTCTGTAGCTTCTCTATTGACCTTTAGTTAATAAAATGTTCTCAGATCACATTCACTCACAGTAATAGTCTCTTTTTAGTAAGTGATAAGTTCAGGCTAGTTAATAATCAAAACTCTGATCTTCATAGTAAGTTAATGTGTTTCCTCTACCAGCCCAGTCCTGCTCCAGACTGAAAGCCTACAGTGGGGGAAGGGAGAGATATGGTGACCTCCTTGTCTTTTTTCCTTTTTAGCTGACCTCCATGGCCTCGCCCTACATACATACTGAGTTTTAGCTTCTGATTGCACCAGGATTGGGGATGAGGGGGAATAAAACAAAGATATGGTTTTAATTAATGGCATAGCTAACATCTGGCTTTTGTTTTCTCAGCCCATGGCAGATGTTTGAAACTGATTCTTTCTCTTATAGAAGCTTTCATGTAATCTAGCTACATTTCTACCTCTTAAAATTTTTCTCAGTGGCCTATCACCATTCAAGACCAAAACAAAAACTTAGTGAGTACTTACTCTGTGTCATGCACTGTACCAGGTGCCAGGATATTTACCAACCCAAAAGCACAATGTGAAAGAACATATTAGTAAAATAAATAAATCTTCAGTCTCAATATCATATTAAGTTTAACTTTTTATTTAAATTTGGTCATAAAGTCTTACTTTACAAGTTAATTGCTATTGTAAAAAAGGGATAGGTCATTAATAGTCTCATTTCTCAGATGTTATTTGATATATGTTCTGAATTGTGTTACCTCCAATGTAGTGTGCACTTTGAACTTATAAGCAGAAAATCTATTTTCAAAGGGTATGCATTCGAGTTCTTGAAATAAATGTGCTCCCAAGTTTGTAGTTTAAGACAGAGTAGGCATTGTTTATCATATTTTACAGTTGACTCCTAAATAACATGGGGGTCAGGAGCACCAACCAGCCCCATGCAGTCAGAAATCCTTGTGTAACTTTTGATTCCTCAAAAACTTAGCCATTAATAGTATACTGTTGACTGGAAGTTTTACTGATAACATAAACAGTCGATCACATATTTTGTATGTCACATGTATTATATATTGTATTCTTACACAATTCTTATTTCTCTAGTAAGCTAAAGAAAATACTTTAAAAATACATTTAAAATACTGTGCTGTATTTATCAAAAAAAATCCATATATAAGTGGCTCTGTATAGTTCAAACTCATGTTGTTCAAGGGTCAACTGTAATTCAGTTGAATTTCAGGAGAGGAACCAAGAAATTTATAGAAAGATAAACTATGATGGGTTGGCATTAGTGTAGTTAGGTGACCTTTTAAACTTTAAACTTCCACATCACAGTATGAAGTTGGTTCTGAGATAAGAAATAGAATAAATTGTCCCCTAAGGACAGACCTGAATCTCTGACTGCCTAGAGGCTCACACAACCGGAGATCATGGCTTTTGATGGTACTTGGAAGATAGACCGGAATGAGAACTATGACAAGTTCATGGAAAAAATGGGTAAGGACTTAATTCTTCAGTGGCTTATTTTATTCCTCACAGATACTTTCCTTTCTAATTCTGTCTAAACCTCAGGGTTTAGGGAATGGCTCCTGTTCTGGTGGTAAGGATCCAGAATGTATGATGGTTCAGAGTAGGGAAAATAATATTTTCACTTCTTATATTAGGAAGACTACACTGTCTCACTAGTAGAAGCAAAGATTCTTTGAGTTCTCTGAAACAAAAAATATCCAGGTAGGTTTCATTCACTCTTTAATGATTGTGCTTATACCATTGAAAACTGACTTTTTTTTTTTTTTTTTTTTTTTTTGCTTAGAGAGTAAAAAAGGGCAGTGTGTAATGAAAAGCTCAAAACTTTGAAACACTGAATTCTAGAGGATGGAAAAACAAAGATAGTAAAGCAATGGGAAAAAAAAGTTCTATCAAAATTCACAATTCTAAATAACTTAGACTTAATTCTCATTCCTCTGACATGTAAAATTGCGGGAATAATCTCATGATTCCATGTGGTTTCTGTGTGAGTTTTAGCTAACTTTAATATCTATTCCAATACTCTGGAAGTCCATACATTGTACAAGATGTGCAAACAAACTTGTGTCATTCCTCAAAAAATAAAACCTGCATCAATTATGTCCTATAGTTCCAGAATTCCATGTTGAAATTTATGGAATTTGCACATTCTTACACTAATGAATTTGACTGCAATATTTGCCAGTTTTCTCATTTTTGTGACAGTCAGAAATGCCACAAAAAGCAAGGAGAATTATGAAGTTCAAAATTTGAAAGCTATTATGGAACGTGAAAAAACGTTTTAAAAACACTGTTTTTGCAGAATTAAAGTTCCTTATAAATATATGAATATATTTAATCCTTCATTTGACATTTCTGGAATTTAGTTTACTTAACACTGAAACAAAAAGTTTGATAACTGTATTAAAATTATTCAGTTCTAAGATCCTACAATTCTAGTTTTCATTTAATTTTTCTTAAGTTTTGGAAAAATAGCTTGAATCACTACTCTTGATCTAAGCTTGAACTTTTTCGGCAAGAGGCATTTTGAATGTTCTTGTGCAAAGACAATGCTATCAGGCTTTCTTCCCCACCCTCAAAACGTACATAAACAAATAAGTAAAACAGGACTTGTTAAAATAAACACTTTCTAGGGCATTTTGACTTTTTCTCCAACATCTTTTGCTTTGCAGGTGTTAATATGGTGAAAAGGAAGCTTGCAGCTCATGACAATCTGAAACTGACAATCACACAAGAAGGAAATAAATTCACGGTCAAAGAATCCAGCAATTTTCGTAACATTGATATTGTTTTTGAGCTTGGTGTCACTTTTAATTACAGCCTAGCAGATGGAACTGAACTCAGTGTAAGAAACTTTTTATAAGCAATGCATTCTTGATTTTTTTACACAATACTAAAATAATCTGTTTTCTGTCATTGGATGTGGTCTAATTAAGTCTCCTTCATTTATTGAAGCAGCCAATAGTTTATCCACATTGTATCTTGCACAAATTGGCAGAATATTTAACTATAATGTTTTTATTTTCATACACATCTGTAAATAGTCTGGATTGAACAATAAGAATTAGAAAAACATCCTTCAGGTGATTAAGTATAGACCTATTATTCATAAAATGATAGCTCAGTGTTTTCAACTTATTATATAACTGGTAGCAATAAAAACTTTCATATTTCTCTAACTTAAACATAATAGTAATTTAATAAATATACCAAAATAGTAAAATAAGTGAATAAATTAGTTAATGGATAAGTGACAAAATGGGAAAGTCTAATGCTACATTGTAGGTCATTGGGAATATACCTTTTATTTAAAATTTTTTTTAACGTTTATTTATTTTTGAGACAGAGAGAGACAGAGCATGAACGGGGGAGGGTCGGAGAGAGGGAGACACAGAATCTGAAACAGGCTCCGGGCTCCGAGCTGTCAGCACAGGGGCCCGATGCGGGGCTCGAACTCATGGACCGTGAGATCGTGACCTGAGCCGAAGTCGGCGCTCAACCGACTGAGCCACCCAGGCGCCCCGGGAATATACCTTTTAATGTTTAAGATAAAAAATTTTAGAAAGTCATACTTTCAATTGATTTTTTAAAAACATTTTTGTCCTCAGGATTTTGTAATTAAATTATATGTTGGTAATGACAAACTGTGAAATATCTTATCACTTATGGTCATTTTTATTTATTATTTATTTTTTAAAGGTTTTATTATCAAACAATCTCTACACCCATCTTGGGGCTGGAACCCACAACCCAAGATCAAGAGTTGGATGCGCCACTGACTGAGCCAGCCAGGCACCCCTATGACCATTTTAAAATTATTACAATTATAAAATTAAAACAAACACAGGGTTGTTAGGTTCTCCATGAAACTAACTTGAACTATGACTAAATTTAGGACACTCTTTGTAACATGAAACATTGAGAAAAATGCTGTTCATCTACCTTAAAGTTTAGCATTTGGAAACAACTGAGTGAGACAAGCATAATGGTTATCAACACATACTCTAGAGCCCCAAAACCTAGGCTGAATCCTGGCTCTGTGACTTTAGGTGAAGTACTATGCTTCAGTTTTCTCAACCATAAAATGGAGATAATAATATCTACTTCACAACGTTATTGTAAAGATTGAAAAAGTAGATCTATAAATTGAGAACAGAGGGCACCTGGGTGTCTCAGTAGGGTAAGCATCCAACTCTTAGGCTCAGGTCATGATCTCACTGTTTATGAGTTTGAGCCCCGTGCAGGGCTCTGTGTTGACAGCACACGGCCTGTTTGGGATTCTTTGCCTCTCTCTCTCTCTCTCCCAAAAATAAATAAACATTTAAAAATAAACAATAAACTCCCAAAAAACCCCACCTCAGAACAGTGTTTGACATACTTAAGACCCTAAAAAATATTATCATTATTATTATTTGTTGTGGTTACTATTATTATTTTACATATTATTATTATTATTATTATTATTATTATTATTTTACATATGTAGGGTGCTTGGAGCCTAGAGGGAAATAAACTTGTTGGAAAATTCAAACGGGTAGACAATGGATGTGAACTGAATGCTATCCGAGAAATTGTAGGTGGTGAACTGATCCAGGTGAGTTGTAAAAATATTACAGCTATTTCTTAAAGACAAAAATAATTACATAACAATAATTTTATTTTGTGATTCCTGAGTTATAGCTTCAACAAATAAACTAATACTTTTCTCATAAATCTTATTTTAAAGAGATACGTTATTTTCTGATGCCTATTTATTGAGGAGAGCTTATATATATGCCAAATATATCAGTGCCTATTGATAACCAAAAAATGTGTTTTGAAGTGGGCATATCCTGTCTCTGTATAAAATGTTGCTATCAAGACTAAGAAAAAAAATATTATAATCATTTCAAAGCTATAATAATACTAATACTTTTCTTAATTTAGCCTTAAATCTTAATGGCAAATTCTTCTATGTTTGTTAACACCTTTCAGACTTACACATATGAAGGAGTAGAAGCCAAGAGGATCTTCAAAAAGGAATGAGCTTCGTTTTTGGAGCACAGCCCAGAACACAAATTGAATAGAAAATCTATATTGTATTAAAACTGTTTTTCTCTCCCTGATTAGTCCTTTTGTAAACATAACCAGCGACTTATATTTCTAGTCTTGCCAAGGCAAAAGAAGTAAAAAAGCTAATTAGGATTTAATTTGTTTTACATTCTCTAAGATGTACATTTATTGCTGTATTCGTGTTGGAAAAGAATTTGTGACGTTTTAAAACAGATGAATAAACTTTGTTCCCACATTGCTTTGTAGGTAGCTTTTCCTTTAAAAAAAAAAAGAAAGAAAAAAGAACAAAAAGGAGGGGCACCTGGGTGGCTTAGTTAGTTAAGTATCCAACTCTAGGTTTCGGCCAGGGTCATGATTTTACGGCTCATGAGTCCAAGCCCCACAGCAAGCCCCGCATCTGGCTCTATGCTGACAGTGTGGAGCCTGCTTGGGATTCTCTCACTCTCACTCTCCCTCTCTCTGTCCCTCCCCTGCTCTCTCTCTCTCTCTGTCTCTCGGTCTCTCTCTCTCAAAATAAATAAAACTTAAAAAAAAATTTTTAAATAAAGATTAAAAAATAATTAAATAAATAAAGTTATGTAACATATGCATTGATAGACTATACTCCCCTCCACCCCCACATTTGGTAAACTGAAAACACAGACTGGATTGGGGTCTTTAAAATCTTACACTGGTTGTGATTTTTCAGCAGAAACTTTGCAGGCCAAAAGGGAGTGGCAGGATATATTTAAAGTGCTGAAAGGGAAAAATGTATAACCAAGAATACTCTACCCTGCAAGGTTATCATTCACAATTCAAGGAGAGATAGAGTTTCCCAGAGAAGCAAAAACTAAAGGAGGTCATCATCACTAAACCAGCTGTACAAGAACTGTTAAAGGATCTTCTTTAAATGGAAAAGAAAAGTCCACAACTAGAAATAAAATATATGAAAGAAAAAATCTCCATTGTAAAGCAAATATATGATCAAGGAAGTGCATTTGCTACTTAAAAGTTAGTATGATGGTTAAAAAACAAAAATAGTAAAAACACCTATAACTACATAAATAGTTTTAAAATACATAAAATAAAAAGATATATAATATGACATAAAAACAAAACATGGGGAGGGGGTTAAAATGTAGTGCTTTCAGATGCATTCAAACTTAAGTGACTATCAGCTTAAAATAGACTGCTATATAAATAGATCAATATAGAAAAACCTCATGGTAACCACAAGCCTAAAATCTACAATAGATACACAAAAAATAAAGAGAAAAGAACCCAAACATAACACTAAAGAAAATCATCAAACCACAGGGGAAAAGACAAAGAACGGAAGAAAAAAAAAAAACAGAAAAACTACAAAAACAACCAGAAAACAATTAACAAAATGGCAATAAGTACATACCTATCAATAATTACTTTAAATATAAATGGACTAAATGCTCCAATAAAAAGACACAGGTTTGCTGAATGGATAAAAATAGAAGACCATCTATATGATGCCTATAAGAGACTCTATTTTTTTTAATGTTTATTTATTTTTGAGAGAGAGAGAGACAGAGAACGAGCGGAGGAGGAACAGAGAGAGAGGGGGACAGAAGATCCAAAGCAGGCTCTGTGCTGATAGTAGATAGCCGAATGCGGGGCTTAAACTGACAAACCCTGAGATCATGACATGAACCGAAGTTGGATGCTTGACTGACTGAGCCACCCAGGTGCCTCAAGAAACGCTCTATCTAAAGACACACACAGGCTGAAAGTGAAGAGATGGAAAAATATTTTACATACGAATGGAAATGAAAAGTAAGTTAGAGTAGCAATACTCATATCAAATAGACTTTAAAACCAAGACTGCCACAAAAGACTAAAAAGGACATTACATAATGACAAAGGGGTCAATCCATGAATCAATTAATTTGTAAATATTAATTCATCCAACATTGGAGCACCTAAATATATAAAGCAAATATTAACAGACATAGAGAAATTGACAGTAATACAATAATAGTAGGGGACTTTAACACCCCACTTACATCAAAAGATAGATGGTCCAGGCCAAAACAAAAAACAAAAAACAAAAAATCAGTAAGGAAACAGTGGCCTAAAACAACACACTAGACTAGATGGACTTTACAGATACATATATATAACATTTTATCTAAAAGCTACAGAATACACATTATTTTCAAGTATACATGGAATATTCTCCATGATCAACCACATGTTAGACCACAAAACAAGTCTCAATAAAATCAAGAAGATAAAAATCATATCAAGCATCTTTTCTGGCCATAACATGAAACTAGAAATCAATTACAAGAAGAAAACTAGAAAAACCACAAACATGTGTAGACTAAACAACATGCCACTAAACAATCAATGGGTCAATAAAGAAATTAAAAAGGAATTAAAAAAATACCTTGAAAATGGAAACACAAGGCTTCAAAGTTCATGGGACACAGCAAAAACAGTTCTAAGAAGGAAGTTCATAATGATACAGGCCTACCTCGAGAAACAAACAAAAAATCCCATATAAACAATCTAACTTTACAACCTAAATAAACTAGAAAAAAAATAAAAATAATAAAGCCCAAAGTTAGTAGGAAGAAGGAAATAATAAAGATCAGAGTGGAAATAAATGAAATAGAGACTAAAAAAAAAAAAAGAAAAGCAATGAAACTAAAAGCTGATTCTTTGAAAAAATAAGTAAAATCAATAAACCTTTTGTTAGTTCCATCAAGAAAAACGACACAGGACCCAAATAAAATCAAATGAAAGAGAAGTTACAACTGACACCATGGAAATCTAAAGGATCCCAAGAGAATACTATGAACAATTATAAATCAAAAAAATGGAAAACCTAGAAGAAATGGATAAATTCCTTGAAACACAGAACCTTCCAAGACCAAATCACAAAGAAATAGAAAACCTGAATGGACTGTTTACAAGTAATGAAATTGAATCAGTATTTTTTTTATTTTTTTTTTTTTAATTTTTTAACGTTTATTTATTTTTGAGACAGAGAGAGACACAGCATGAACGGGGGAGGGGCAGAGAGAGAGGGAGACACAGAATCGGAAGCAAGCTCCAGGCTCTGAGCCATTAGCCCCGAGCCCGACGCGGGGCTCAAACTCGCGGACCGCGAGATCGTGACCTGAGCTGAAGTCGGACGCTTAACCGACTGAGCCACCCAGGCGCCCCTTGAATCAGTAATTTAAAAACTCCCAACAAACAAAAGTCCAGGAGCAAACACTGTTACAGATGAGTTCTATCAAATATTTAAAAAAGAGTTAATACCTCTTCTTCTCAAATTATTCCAAACACCTGAAGAGGAAGGAATGCTTCCAAACTAATTTTACAAGGGTAATATTATTCAATACTGGAACCAGACATCACAAAAGAAGAAAATTACAGGTCCATATTCCTGAATGACATATATGCAAAAATCCTCAACAAAACACTGACAAACTAAATTCAACAATACATTAAAAGGATCATATACCACAATCAACTGGGATTTATTTCAGGGATATAAGAATGGTTCAACTTCTATATATCAATCAACGTGATACATCACATTAACAAAACAAAGCATAAAAATCCTATGATCATCTCAATAGATGCAGAAAGAGCATTTGACAAAATTCAGTACCCATTTATGATAAAAAGTCTTGAAGTGGGTATAGAAGAAATGTATCTCAAAATGACAAAGGCCAAATATGACAAACCCACAGCTAACATTATACTCAAAAGAGAAAAGCTGAAAGCTTTTTCTCTAAGATCAGGAAAAAACAAGGATGCCTACTCTTGCAACTTTCATACAACATAGTACTGAAAATCCTAGCCACTGCAATTAGGCCAGAAAAAGAAACAAAAGGCATCTAAATTTGAAAGAAAAAGGGGCACCTGAGTGGCTCAGTCAGTTAAGCATCTGACTTCGGCTCAGGTCATGATCTTGCAGTTTGTGGGTTTGAGCCCCTCATCAGGCTCTGTGCTGACAGCTCAGAGCCTTGAGCCTGCTTCAGATTCTGTGTCTCCATCTCTCTTTGCTCATCCCCAAGTCATGCTCTGTGTCTCTCTCTCTCTCTCTCTCAAAAATGATAATAAATAAATAAATACATAAATAAATACATAAATAAATGTAAAGAAAGAAGTAAAACTGTCACTCTTTACAGATGACATGATACTATATACAGAAAATCCTAAACACTATTGGAGCTAATAAACCAATTTAGTATACTTGTAGAATACAAAATTAACAGACAGAAATCATTTGCATTTCTATACACTAACAACAAGCTACCAGAAAAGAGAAATAAAGAAAATAATCCCATTTATAACTGCATCAAAAAGAATAAAATACCTAGGGATAAATTTAACCAAATAGGTGAAAGACCTGTACTCTGAAAAGTGTAAGACACTGATGAAAGAAACTGAAGCAGACACAAACAAATGAAAAGACATACAGTGCTCAAAGACTGGAAGAATTAATATTGTTTAAATGTTGGTATTAGCCAAAGAAATCTATAAATTCAAAGCAATCCCCATGAAAAATGCCTTTGCATTTTTCATACAACTAAAACAAAATATCCTAAAATTTGTTTGAAACCACAAAGACTCCAAATAGCCAAAGCAATCTTGAGAAAGGAGAACAAAGCTGGAGGTATCATACTCCCTGATTTCAAATTATACTACAACGCTGTAGTAACCAAAACAATATGGTGCTGCCACAAAAACAGACACATAGATTAATGGAATAGAATAGAGAGCTCAGAAAGAAACCGATGCTTACATCGTCAAGTAATCTGTGACAAAGAAGGCAAGAATACACAACAGGGAAAAGATAGTCTCATCAATAAATGCTGTTGGGAAAACCAGATAGCTACGTGCAAAAGAATGAAACTGGACCACTATCTCACACCATGTTTTCAAGACTTGAATGCAAGACCTGAAGCCATAAAACTCCTAGAAGAAAATATAGGAATAAACCCTTTGACATCAGTCTTAGAAATATATATATATATTTTTGACTAGTCTCCTCAGGCAAAAGTAACAAAAGCTAAAATAAATAAATGGGATTACATCACAGTAAAAAGCAGAGAGAAGAAAACCAACAAAATGAAAAGGCAACCTGTTGAATGGGAGGATATAACCTGCAAATCAGACATCCGATAAGGGGTTAATATTCAAAATATATAGAATTTGCAAAACCTAATATCAAAAAAAAAAAAAACCAAATAACCTGATTTAAAAATGGGAAGAGAACTTAAATAGATATTTTTCCAGGGAAGACTTACAGATGGCCAATAGTCATATGAAAGATGCTCAACATCAGGGAAATGCAAACCAAAACCACAATTTTACTTCACAACTGTCAGATTGGTTATTATTAAAAAGACAAAAAATAAGTGTTAGCAAAGAAAAGGGAACCCTCATACATTGTTGGTGGGAATGTAAATTGGTGCAGCTACTGTAGAAAACAGCCTGGAGGTTCCCCTAAAAAATTAAAAACAGAACTACCATATGATCCAATAATTCTACTTCATGGTATTTATCCAAAGAAAACAAAAACACCAATTTGAAGGGATACATAGACTTCCATGTTCACTGCAGCATTATTTACAATTACCAAGATATGGAAACAACCGAATAACCTGTCTATTAATAGATGAGTAGATAAAGAAAATGTGATGTACACACACACACACACACACACACACACACACTGAAATATTACTTAGCCATAAAAAAGAATGAAATCTTGTCATTTGTGACATGGATGGACCTGGAGGGCAGTGTGCTAAACAAAATAAGTCAGACAGAGGAAGACAAATACTATATGATTTTACACAAATGTACAATTTAAGAAATTAAACAAACATATAAAACAAACAGAAACAGTCATGGATACAGGAAATAAACTGTTGGTTACCAGAATGGGAAGATATTGAGGAGGGGGGCAAAGTAGGTAAAGAGAATTAAGAGGTATAAATTCACGTTATAAAATAAATTTCATAAGAATGTAATGTACAGAAAAGGGAATATAGTCAATACTACTGTAATACTTTGTATGGTGTCAGTAACTAGACTTATTATGGGGATCATTTCATAATGTATAAAAAATATGGCATCACTATGATGTATACCTTAAAATAATAGGATATTACATGCCAATTATGACTCAATGAAAGCAAATCTTTCACTGGTTGTAAATATTTTCTTTAGAAACATCTATTATTATAAAAATAATATACATTCAATTAGAACTCAGAAATAAGAAAAGCAATTGCAAAATAAATATTTCCATAAACCTACAATCCAGAGATTATCACCATTCTGATTTTGATAGATATCCTCCTAGTTCCCTTCTCTTGGTGTAGATATGTATATTTCCTCATTAATATCACTCAGAACAATATGATAGGAAATAAATGAAATACTAAGTCAAAGAACTATATTTTTCTACACTAGTGATTCTCAGATCTGGCTAAGAATCAGAATCACCAGAGAAACTAAAAATTTTTTGCATTCTTTTACAAAATTTCTAAATGTTGATTTATTTATTTTGAGAGAGAGAGAGCCTGAGCAGGGGAGGGGCAGAAAGACAGAGGGAGAGAGAGAGAGAGAATCCCAAGCAGGCTTCATGCTGCCAGCACAGAGCCCAAACTGGGGCTTGAACTCACAAACCATGAGACCATGACCTGAGCCGAAATCAAGAGTTGGATGCTGAACCAGTTGAGCCACCCAGGAACCCCCAAATTTTTTGCATTCTTCATCTCTACTGTTAACCTACTGGATAGAATCTCTGAAAACAGAACCAGAGAGTTTGGAAAGCTCCCAGTAGTTCTGCTGCAGCAGGTCTACTAACCAGTCTTTGAGAACAACTGGGCCATCAGACACCAAAAGTGTCACCTTCAACTGCCACCTCCTCCTCCCTTTTTTTTTTTTTTCATAAACACTGATTCTGACAACTGGCTAGGGCCCAAAAAGTTTTCTTTTCCTCGTATTCTCACATGATGTACTATTTTATACACTTCAAGCAATTATATTTTAAGAAGGTGTGTATTAGGGGGTGGAGAGGGGAATCAACTTTTTCAGCATTTAACTATGGACTTTTGTTTTGACTAATTCTTTTTCACAATGATGAAAATAGCAGCTAACATTTATATAATTCTTACTACGTGTCAGGCACTGTTCTAAATGGTATATACATATGGCAGATACATTATAGTGAGGGAAGAAAACCATTTGAGTACGTGATGAAAAGAAAAGAAATAGATTAGGGTATATGTAATCTTTTACAAAAATAAGAACTTAAATCCACTGTTAATTTTATAACTGCATGAAAAACTTCACATAGAAAATAGCAATTATTGGGGTGCCTGGGTGGCTCAGTCAGTTGAGCGTCCAACTTTAGCTCAGGTCATGATCTCGCGGTCCGAGAGTTTGAGCCCCGCGTCAGGCTCTGTGCTAACAGCTCGGAGCCTGGAGCCTGCTTCAAATACTGTGTCTCCCTCTCTCTCTGCCCATCCCCCACTCATGCTCTGTCTCTCTCTCTCTGTGTCAAAAATAAATAAAAACATTAAAAAAAATTAAAAATAAATAAATAAAAAGAAAATAGCAATTACTTAGATTTTCACTTTTTAAAAAAAATAAATGTTCAAAGTACTTTTATCTCTCTAATCTTATTTGTTCCTACTTTTGTATATATTTGAAATTTTCCATAAAAAAGTTAGAAATATAATACTTAAATACATATATAACTCCAGAAACCCACCCCTTCCCGTCGCTTCCACTGAATCACCATTATCTTTCCCTTGGATTAATATAACTCCCTTAAAAAGCCTCCCAATATCTACCTTCCCTTCCCTACCCTGTGTTTTTCAACACAGCAGCCAGAAGGATCCTTTAAAATCTAAATCAGATCATGTCACTCTGACAAAACACTGAAAGGTCTCCCATTTCATTCAGAGAAAAAGCCTGTATCCTCAGTGGCCTACAATCAGATCCCCTATTTAGCTGACATGCATTCTTGTTTTCATGGATTGTCTGGGAGAAATAATTCCAAGTGGAAAAAATACCCTTGAGCAAAGGCCCTAAAACAGGAGCAAGCTTGGTAAAGCTGAAGAGCACAGAAAGCCTAGTATGATTCCCCCAAATCTTCTATAGAGCTGACCAAAAATAGAAGCAATGTTCAGGAAATACAAGCTGACTCAGCATTCCTAGAACTCAGGAATGATGTGGTAAAAATAAAATGGGTTTTGGAATCATACAAACTTGCTTAAACTCTTGTCTTCCCACTTACTAAAAGTCAAATTCAGATCCTTAATTTTTCTTACTTAAAAAATGGGGAAAATAGTAATGATTTTCTGCAATTGTTTTTAATTGAGGTGTGATAAATATGTAAACCATCTAACGTGGTGCCTAGCATATAGCTGATATTTCAGTAAAGTAAGTAATAACATAAGAACATAGGTAAGAACATGTACCCTTCTCTTATAGAGAAAACAGAACAAAGTAGTCTTGATTGAATAGACAGGAAAACTCTTTTCTCAAAATATGCCTCACTAAGCCTATGTGGTAGAGTAAGCCTTGGCCTAGCAGGTGAGAACTCTTAGTTCTAGTCCGGTCTATGATAGAACTAGCTAGGGACTGTGGGTGAGCCACTTCATTTATTCAGAATTGAGTTCAATCATCTTTTTTTTTTTTTTTGTAGGCTCTGTGCCCAATCATGACCCCTAGATCAAGAGTCACATGCTCTACCCACTGCACCAGCCAGGTGCCCAATCATCTTCAAAATAAGGCAATTGGACTAGATGATCTTTAATCATTCTCTCACAGTACTAAGATTCTATGATATCTGAATAACATTCAGTGATTCTTCCTTTAAATAGTCCTCTGGTATGTGTCACCAGAAGGCGCTGCAATAACAGAGAGTGGGCTGGGCAGAGGGAGATATCTCTTAAGC
Organism: Lynx canadensis; assembly: GCF_007474595.2. Classification (NCBI taxonomy): domain Eukaryota; kingdom Metazoa; phylum Chordata; class Mammalia; order Carnivora; family Felidae; genus Lynx; species Lynx canadensis. Next base: position 105,125,630 of record NC_044306.2, read on the forward strand.
TCATAAAAGCATGGCTAGCTTCATGCAGGTGCACCTTGTGCGGGCTCAGAAGGGCCTTGTGTTTGGTTTAACGTGCTGCTGTTACTGTGTTAAAATTCTCAATAAATTTTGAACAAGAAGCTCACATTTTCATATTAAACTGGGTCCTGCAAATTATGTAGCTGGTCCTGTTCCTATGAGCTGACTATGAATAAGTATAAAAGATATTTCCTGTGAGCAAATAGAGACTGGCAGCAAGAGATCCCTGGGAGCCTGAAGAGAAGTGACTGGGTGAGTAAGATAGTTGTCTGGGGTAGAACGTGAATGGGAGGGGATTTTGTGGGGATCAGAAAGGGAGGAAGTTCACTGTGGATGAATTCTTCAAACTGAATGTTTCTTTACCTTCGGCAACTACTTGCTTTCTCTGAACTATAGTATAAGACTGCCATCTACTGGTCAATGACACAAAGTCTTTGAAAGACTTCCAATTCAGGGTCTTTACATTTCACTGTCCAAAGGGTAATCCAGAAAGATTTAACATATTCTGCAGTTTAAAACAATAATTATTAAGGGCTTCCTCAGTTACAGCTTCCAAACTAAAGTAATAACAAAGACCTGTCCACTTGAACAATCCCTTACACCTGCTTTTCTTTATTCAACAAAAAACAATTTTTAAAAAGCACTATGCAGCAGGCATCAAATGTTCAATGATGAACACCCATCAGTAGAAATATTTAGGTCATTAAGAGCTTCATCAAATGAATTCAAATGTTCAGGTTCATCTTCGGTCTGAATCAGAACACCTAGAATATCATCATCATCTTGTAGGGGTAGAGTTATACTTTTATATTCAGTGTATGCTAATATGCAAGATGGTATATATCTATGACCTTCAGGCCCAATGACCTACGTTCAGCCTATTGGGTAAAGCAGACATTCCTGGAGGATTGACTGGGAAAAAAAGAGTAAGCAAGGCAGTGGCAGAAGATGAAGAAAGTTAGGGGACATGGAACAAATTAATAGTCACCAAAAAAAATTAGTGTTCCAGGGAGGTTCTCATCATAGAATATCTACCCCCACTAAGAATTCTATCAAAATAAAGTATTACCAGAAGCACTCCCTTCTACAATATCTAGATTACCAGAAAGAAAAAAAGGGAATTTAGCATGATGTATAAATTTGTCAAGTCACCAAGGTGTATACCTGAAGCTAATATAGCACTGTGTGTCATCTATACTCAAATTAAAAAAAAGCGGAAGGTGGGGGGGGGGGGGGGCTTAAATACCTGTCCAATAATTGCTGGTGAGGGCTGCTGTTAAGGGAGAAGAATAACAGAAATTTGAAATCTGGAGGAGGAGGAGGAAGTTCTCCCCAGATCTCAGTCCAGTTTAAGGCCACATCACTCAGACTACAGGGGTATAACTGGTTATTTTCAAACAATTCTTATACACTCATTACATTCACTGGAGAAAATATCTGAGAGCCAAAGACTCTGTTTCTTCACTCAAAAACAAACAAAAATCCAGGGCCTGGCTGAGCCTGGCTGGCTCAGTCAGAAGAGCATGCAACTCTTGATCTTGGGGTCTTGAGTTTGAGTCCCATGTGGGGTGTGGAGATTATAAAATAAAATTAAAACAACAAAAAAACCCAAAAGTCCTTTTAGTGAAGGAGTTTATGCTTAATGCCATTTCTTGGTTTGCTTTAGATAATTTTTTATACAATATATCAAGATTAGCAAGGGTATCAAAGGACATAAATATGACACAGGACTTCTCTTCAACACATCCTTAGAACAGAAAAACCTGAGTGAAGACGGAGCTTATTTCACGTTCCCAATCCCCACTGGCTGTTGGTTCTGTGATTTCATAGCACAATGTGTTCACCAATATCATTATTCTGTATTAAATTTGTTTGACTGTCTCTTCTAGTCTGTGAGGTTTGGGAGGGCTAGGATAGAGAGTTATATCTATACTCCACCACACCCCTTTAACACAAAGTGAACTTCAACAATTGTAGTTGAATAAATAAATGGGACCTGATAAAAAGACTCAGCCTCAGCAAGCCAGCCTTCACCATCCTGTGTTCTGAGAACTTATATATGGAAGCTCTACAGAGGGAACCAGTTCTAGTTATTCCTTATATCCAGATAACCTTATTCTGAACCAGGTCACCAGTACCCTGGTCATTTATTAGGCTAGCTGATGCAAAGACAGTCAATCTATAATACTTGAGAGCAGCCTATGAGAATTTTGTCCAAGATCAATAATACTAATTAATTAAACGAGTTAGAGTCTCTCTTGGAAACCTGACTTCAATATGTGGAAAAAGTCATCAGCTAGTAATGATGGGCAAAAGTTCAAAGGCACAGAAGAAAAGGCAGACAACAGAGACCATGAGGCAAAAAGGGTCATGATCGAGTTCCGATAAAAAACTGGATAGAAGAAAAGAGCGTGAAATAGTAGGTTTTTAGAGGTAGAAATGATGAATTCTTGCTTCTGGTGGATGAAAGTATAACTTGTTCACCACAGCATCGTTGGATCCTGGGTGGCCAAGAATACATACTTCTTTAACCAAATATGAACTACGCACCTACTATGTGACAAATATGACATGCGTTTCAGTGGTGAACAAGAGAAATCTATTTTGTTCCCATGGAGCTTTGAATCTAGCTTAGAAGCTTAGAACCTAGAAGTAGAATACTGACACTGAACAAGTAAAAACAACTGTGGTACATGTTATAAAGAAGTAGTGTAGATTCTCATAGAAACATGCAACATCTTAGATTATATTTTCCATTGGTCTATTTTTTGCCAAGATGACTGATTATATAGGCCTTCCTGAATTCAAAGAGGCCTAACACACACTTGAGATTCTTTTCATTCTTATTTTCATTTGTAACCATACATGAAAATGCTAGTTCCCAGGGCCTACAAAATCTTCACAATACAAATTTGCTCCAAAATACAAAGAAGAAACTGTAAAATCTAAACAATTGTTTTACTCACAGAATACATTCAGATGCAGTTCAATGCAATCTTACTACCACAAGTCAACACATATGGTGTTTACAATATGCTAGATGTTGTTCAAAGTGCTTTATAAAAATCAGTTCACATTAATCCTCACAATTCTATACAATAAGAACTAGTGTTACTATACTCATAAAAGAAGAAACTGAGGCAAAGAATGGTTATATAACTTGGCTAAGGTTAATAGCCAGTAAGTGGCTATACCAGGATTTGAACCTAAGCAGTCTGGTTTTAGAGTCTAGAGGTTCTGGAATCCAGATTCAATTTAATTTGATGTGATTATGTAGGCAAATTTTCTTCCAAAATATCATTCAGCAAATATTTATTGAGCATTTATTATATGTAGGTGCTTATCTAGCTGTTAGAGATACAACAGTGAACAACAACAACAAAACCCAAAAATCCCTGTCTTCATGAAGGGGATACAGATAATACACAAGAAGTAAAATATGTGGTATATTAGATGGTATAAATGCTATGGAGAAAAAAAGTCAGGAAGAGGGATGAGGAGGAGTGCCAGGGGTGAGATGGTGGGTACAATTTTAAATAGGGTGTTCAAGGACCATAACCTGAGTAGGTGATGTTTGAGCAATAACTGAAAGAAGTGAGGGAATGTGCCATTCTAAGTGTGCCTTACATGATATTAGGTAGAGTAAGAGTCTTGGGTTTGGATCCTTGGATGCATGACAGTATTAAAATAGCCCTGGAGTTACATTTAGTGACTTTCTGGGATTTGCAATATAAAGGGCCTAACTAGCACATTCTATGAGGGCTCCAAGTTGCTAGCTTAGGAAGAGCAGAATAATGAAACTGAGCATTATTAAAAGAGCCAACAGCCTCTGCATTTATTTTGAGCTGGAATTTGTGTAGGAATACTTTGTGAGTTGGCAGTGTTGAAAACTTCATGAACTTTATTCTTCCCAGTTTCTAAAGTTGATACAGTATTCTACTCTGCCTGGGTTAGAACTGATGTAGTATATTCTATAGCTGTTGAGTGGAGTATCCCATATATGTCTATTAGGTCTAATTGATTTACAGAGTTGCTCAAAATGTCTATTTTTTTTAATTTTTATTAAAAGAGAGAGCAGGGGAGAGGGGCAGAGAGAGAGAGGGAGAGAGGGGGAGAGAGAGAGAGAGAGAGAGAGAGAGAGAGAGAATCTCAAGGAGGCCCCATGCCTAGCATGGAGCCCAACACAGGGCTGGATCCCATGACACTGGAATCTTGACCTGAGCCAAAATCAAGAGTCAGACACTCAACTGACTGAGCCACCCAGGTGCCCCAAGATCCCTATTTTCATACTGATCATCTGTCTAGATCTTTTACCCATTATTGAAAGTGGGATATGGAAATTTCTTTTTTTTTTTAATTTTTTTTTTAACGTTTATTTATTTTTGAGACAGAGAGAGACAGAGCATGAACAGGGGAGGGGCAGAGAGAGAGGGAGACACAAAATTGGAAGCAGGCTCCAGGCGCTGAGCCATCAGCCCAGAGCCCGACGCGGGGCTGGAGTTCACGGAGTGTGAGATCGTGACCTGAGCTGAAGTCGGACGCTTAACCGACTGAGCCACCCAGGCGCCCCGAGATATGGAAATTTCTAACTAGTATTGTAGAACCATCTATTTCTCCCTTTAATTCTGGCTTTGTATTCTTCATATATTTTGATTAAACATTTGCTTGGTTGTTGTAAACCTCTGACTATTTCCCAGAGTTCTGACAAACTCGTTTCAAATAGTTTCTGCCTATATTTAAATGTTTCTGGAGGCTTGGCATTGCCTACTCCACCAATTTGAACACGGGTCTCCCAAGGTGACTTTTTGACACAGCTCTCACCAGAGCAGAAAAGAAAAAAAAAAAAGTAAATATGTCTTCTAACAGGACATATTTATATATGAACATAAAAACTGACCCTCTCTAGTAGGGGCTTCTCTAGCAGGGGTCATTCCTGCATCTATCTCTTCCATTTCATATCAGCCCCTGAGGAATCATAGAACTCCATGAAAAGTAGTTTGAAAAGCAGTATTATAAGCCATTATACCCCTTCACAGTTATGTGTCTGTTGCTTATGACCTGACGTTAGAAACAGTTAAATAATAATTAATTTGGGGCTAAGTTATCTCTTGCTTATTTTTAAACTTACTTGTTTTCAAAAAACCTTCTTCCCAACTTCTGGTGCATTTTCATTGAGAAAATTTGGAAAATACGAAAAAGCACAGAGAACAAAATGATCTGTGATGCCATCTTTCAGAGATAACTGCTGATAATATGTCAACATTTTTCATGTTTACAAAATAAGTTTAATAATGGTTAACATTATATATATATATAGCAGTTATCACCTTGGCATCCATTTACTTAACACTGTTATTCCATTCAGGCCTATGTTAATATCACCATGTCTACTCTTGGAAGCCTATTATATAATTTTATAAGAGAAGACTTGTCAAGTATTGACTAATCTTTCAATCTCCAACTCAATGCCTGTCCCTCCTACACCTTTCAATGAAACAAAAACAGGTTGATCACTCAGTTGATTAGTATAATGAGATTTCTAGGTTGTAGGTTTCAACATCTTTGTCATCTATGCCTACCAATTTAAGCCTTGCCCTACTGAAGTTGTTTTGAAACTTTAAAAAGAAGCAGAATGCCTTCTTTATATTGAAATGAAATCTTTCATGAAACTCTAAAATTTAAATAAACAAAACTGAGCTTTTGTGGTTGAAGTGTGCACATGTGTGAGAAGGTAGGTGGAAGAGGATAGGTAGTTTGTTCATAGCCAATCCTGCTCAGACTTCCTAACACCAAAACCATGATGCAGGACCTCAGGACTCTGGGACAGAGTGAACATCACATTGCTCTGCTAAATGTCCTCAGTCAGTACTGCTAATGAATTAAATGACTACTGCACCTAAACCTTTGGCTGCTCAGACAGAGCCTGACACACAGGAGGCATTTAAAGAGTATTTATTGAAATTAAAGACAAGAAATCCAAAAGGGGAGAATGGATTAGTGCATATCCATTACTACCACTGGAAAAAAACCTCAGAAAGCATCCCCACTGAGAGTGGTAGATCAGTAGTGACATATCTTAGTGGTATCATTATACTATTATGTTAAAACAGAGCTAATTCCACAAGTATTTTTTTTTACCAGAATTGTATCAGTGGTTGCAGAACACAACAAAATATAATTGAATAAATATTTAATTTTTCTATGTTCAAGGTACTGTTGAAGGACTGTGGAAACTACAAAGCTGGTAAAAAATATAGTTTCCCTTCTAAAGGATACTTAATACTCTAATAGGGGAGAAAATTTATATAACGTTGTGTTATAAAGCAAGCCAGTGTGCCAGACAATATGTCAAGAAAATTTTGACGTTTTTTGAGTTGAAGGTAAAAAAAATTTGGAAAAATGATCAGCCCAGGGGATAGCCTCATCAACAGGTGGTTGCTATACAATGTAGAGGATAATAACTAATGCAAAAGGAAGGTAAGAAAAGTATGGAAGTAAATACTTTACTGCCTTGATCTTGAGAAGTTAACCCTCTCCCCAAGAAGAAAGCATGGTATATGAAATAGGTGGAGACAAATTAAATGTGAAGTTTTTACAATTTGTATGTTAGAAATACTGAGAATGGAGAAATCAATGTGATTTCTAGAGGGAAACTTTATGAAGTTGGCATTTGAATTGAAAAAGGATGCGGAGGATTAGGATAGAAGGGGAAGTATTACAGGTTAATGAGTACACACATCAAAGGCCAAGAGGAGAACAGTTTCTCTGAGAAAGAAGGAAGATAGCAATCTGGCTACAACAAAAGGTGTTTGCTGGACACGAGTTTAGCTGAGTAGGGTGGAGACAGACTAATGGTGGGATACATGGATGGGAGCTGCTGAAGGCCAAGATGAAGATAAAAGGGAAGCTGCAACAAATAGCAATTAATTGTGATGACTATACAATGCTCAAAGGAAACAATAATAGAAGTGAACAGCAATGATGGTGGAAAAGAAAAAACAGACAAAATTCCCCAGAAGACAGAGAAATAACTTGGTGTACCAATCCACAGAGTTATTGGAACACTCATTCAATTTGGAAAGGAGACAAAAATGCAATGAAGATAAGAAAGGGGTAACTTAAGAAAAATCCATGTTTTCAGATGACAATTAGCAAAGTATTTATTTATTTATTTATTTATTTATTTATTTATTTATTTATTTACTGTTGGAAAGGTTACTCTATCTATAAAATTAGTTTAACTCCTAGGATAATCATGAGGATGATTTATTATACAGACATACTAACTCAACAGTTGTCTGAAGAAATCTGTATTATCACCTTAGGTTAAAGCATAATTTATCACTCCCTCTTAAGAACTTACTACACTTGAACTTCAGAAGTTTGGAATGTCTTCCTAAAAAATACCTATCTTTGGCCTGATGGTAATGGCATGCTCATACACTATCTTCTCTACCCTAGCTCCAATCAGATTGTGTTGACAGTATTGTGAACATGACGGATCACGGTTGCAGTATAATAACTCATTCTGTAGTTTCTGGTACATATTTTTCACGGACATATCAGGCAGAAAGGTTTAAGGGAAAATGCTAAGCTCCTACCTCACTAACAATGTATCTGAATTTCAGTAAAGTACTTTCTTTGAAATTAAATTGCTTATAATTTAAGGAACATAGTGAATTCTACCACCATACTCCATATTCATTTCTGTCTATCAGGTAGAATAATCAAGAATCACTGGAATTTTTACAGGGGTGAAGTCTGAACAGGTGACAGACTCTTTCCAATGAATTTAGTCTACATGACCCCTCTCTGTTTGTATTAATTGTTCTCCCAAATGTGACAGACCTTCCTACTCAAGAAATCAGACCCTAGTACCAACATCCTCTCACAGATGAACATGTGACTCTTTGCTAAGGACAAGTTTCAAACCATTTCAGAACTTGTTCAGTTTATGTCAGGCTATTTCTACATTTACAATTTCAATGATTTTTATCAATCCTATTTCAATAATTAGAAGTAGCTGATTCAATCTTGCCACTGAAAAGAATGCTTCCATCATTATATGGGTAATAGTTCGCTTGCCTCCATTAATTTTTGTAAAGTCTCAGTGTCACTATGATCAGGGTCTTTTCCAACCTATTACCAGCCTATAATCTGGGCTACATCACACAGTCTAGCTAATTTTCAGATAACAGTCTTCTCATTCCCCAAAGCTACAAAGCAAAAGGACAATGGTATTTTTCTTTAAGGTAGCAGACTATGTTTGTCTCTATTACTGGGTAATTGATTTGGAGGCAAATTAAAGCAAGTGTAGGCATCTGTAGAACAGCATTAAAAATGCTGGATTTGTGGGGCGCCTGGGTGGCTCAGTCGGTTGAGCGCCCGACTCAGGTCATGATCTCGCACTCTGTGAGTTCAAACCCCGCGTCGGGCTCTGTGCTGACAGCTCAGAGCCTGGAGCCTGTTTCAGATTCTGTGTCTCCCTCTCTCTCTGACCCTCCCCCGTTCATGCTCTGTCTCTCTCTGTCTCAAAAACAAATAAACATTAAAAAAAAAATGCTGGATTTGGAATCAATTTTAGGCTTTATAATTTTTTTTTTAGTAACTGTAGACTCTGTACCCCTTTTGTGTCTCACTTTCTAATTCTGTAAAATGGAGTAATCACAGCTTCAAAGAGGTTTTATCAAGATTTAGTGGCACACAGCCATACCTTCATTCATACTGCACGAAGAGAACCACTAATACATATCTGCATTTTCTGAACAACCCAAGATTCATAACATGACAGGGGAGAAAATATTTAAAATGGGAGCCACCAGGGAAAATCCAGGCAGTATAGTGAAGGAGTTCAGAGCATGTCACCCCAAAATATGCTGTTTTAGCATATTGATTATTTTAAGTTAAAGGAGCTTGAGAAACAGCAGGTACAAGAGGGGCACTCTGACCTTCCTTATTCTTCCTGGCAGGAGATAAAACTCCCATGTCAAAGATCCCCTCCCTCTACCAGGAGGAAGAAAATCATTCCCCTCACCAGAGATGGGGAATCACGCTGAGAAATCTGTACAAACAAGACTTGTTACACTAATGCTTATCCTCCTAGTCATTTCTCCACAGTTTGCTACCCCTGGCCCAAACTCCTTGGCCTTACTTGGTTCTTTGTCTAAAAGATATAAAAGCGTTCTGTTCTGGTCACTTCTTCAAGTCTTCATTCTCTTGTGAACGTTGTCATGTACATGTAAAATAATAATAATAATAAAACTTGTATGCCTTTCTCCTGTTGATCTTGTTTTTCTCTTTCTTTCTTTCTTTCTTTCTTTCTTTCTTTCTTTCTTTCTTTATTTTCTTTCTTTTCTTTTCTTTTCTTTCTTTCCTTTCTGAGGGAGACAGAGAGATAGAGAGACAGAGAGACAGAGAGAGAGAGAGAGCATGCAAGAGGGGGAACGGAGCAGAGGGAAAGAGAGAGAACCAAGCAGGCTCCACATTCAGGTCAGCCTGGAGCCCAGCTTGAAGCTTGATCCCATGACCATGAGATCATGACTGGAGCCAAAATCGAGTCCAATGCTCAACTGACTGAGCCACCCAGGTGCCCCCCTCCTGTTAAACTTTCTTATGTCAGTTTAACTTTTAGGCCCTGCTGGAGACACAAAGAGGGTAGGTAGAGGAGCATTTTTCCTTACCTACAGTTTTGCTGACAAGGATGGAATGTCACTGGTTGTACACTGCTCACTCCAGGGCCACTGCAGCTGAGAGATCCTGGGATCTCTGACACAGCCAGCACAAGGTAAGAATTCTTACCAGTTAGTCTCCTGGATCTCTGCCTGCAAGATCCAATCCAACAAAAGTATTAAGAGTCTCTCCTCATGTTTTACCTTTTCCAAATTTAGATTAACAGAAGAAAACACTGGTGTGAACTAGTTCTTTAGGCATAGTGATTTGATATTTTGTTATGAGTATTCTTGTTTTTGATTTCCAATAGCCGTTAAAAAAAAAAAAAAAAAGGAAACAATCTCTCTAGACCCAGCACCCTCAGAGGGTTCACTCCCTTCTCCCCTTCTGTGGGGCAATACCCTCCTGATAGGGTCAACTAACCCCAAGGTGCACCCCAGAGCTCACCATCAACCTCATAGTAGAGGATCAGGAACTGGTTCTTAATTGACACTGATGTGACTTTACCATCTGTTCAGAGGATTTTATCTCTACCTGTCACCTCTGATTCTATTCAAGCTTTCAGTCTCTGGGCAACCTATTTCACTGTCTATATCCTAGGCCTCCCGGATACCTTTAGGCCCTCTTAACACCCATCATGCCTTTCTGTTTTCTGACTCCTCCCCAACAAATCTCTTAGGTAGAAATTTGTTATGTAAATTTAATGCCACCATACAGTGTAACGAGAAATGTGTTTTTATTTTCCTGCATCTGACCAAACAGCAAACTTTTTTACCCTAATGGAAACCCATCTCAACTGAAAATCTTCTGAAGAAGATGCAATCTTAAAAGATATCCCAACTAGCACCCAGGCCTCACATGCAAATGAGGTTGAATTGTTACAGCAACAGAGTTGTGCATATTACTGGAAAAGGAGCAAACTTCCCCCACGTGTAGCCCAGTGCTGCCCTCGTTAGTGCCCTCGTTAGTGCGCAGCGAGACACTGAACCCACTCTCTTTTACAGCAGGATATTCTCACTTCCTCGCTTTGTAACACTACAATCTTACCAGTAAAGAAAGAGGGAAACTGGATTCAGACTGGATTCAAATCTATTAATTTAAAGAACATCTGAGAGCCATTAATGCCTTTGTAATTCCTCATCACTCCAGAGTCCCTAATTCAGCTACCATTCTTATCTCAATTCCTACTGACCCAGCCTGATTTACAGTAATTAACCTCTGCTGGGCTTTCTTTTCAACTCCATTGCACCCTAACTCACAATTCCTCTTTGTATTTACATTTAGAGAGAGACAATTAACATAGACTGGTATACCTCAGGGACATTGCAAGTTTCCCTCAATATTTTTCCAAGTCCCTAACGCCAGGGTAGATTCCAAGGCTCTACTCTTGTTCAGTATGTTTATGATCTTTTACTTTGTAACCAAACTAAGCAGCATGCTCTTATAGTAGCTGAAAGAGGCCATAAATCCTCTTAAACTAAACTTGTAGGGGGACAAACAACTGTTACCTACTAAGGACATGAGATACCTGAAGTCATTCAAAAGCTCACTCTCAAATGCCTTGAGTCAGTTTTGCCGATCCCTCTTCCACAAATGAAAAAACAGCTACATAAATTTCTACAGGCAGCTGGCTACTGCCACAAATGAATTCCTAACTTTTCTGCCCTGGCTAAATCTTTAGAAGCCTCCTCCTGGATGCTACTTCAGAGCTCATTTCCAGGCCCTCATTAACCTCCTTGGAAGGCGTAAAATTAGCACTGTGAACACCCACAATTCTCAGCTACCTAATTTTTTTTTTTTTTAACGTTTATTTATTTTTGAGACAGAGAGAGACAGAGCATGAACGGGGGAGGGGCAGAGAGAGAGAGGGGGACACAGAATCGGAAACAGGCTCCAGGCTCCGAGCCATCAGCCCAGAGCCCGACGCGGGGCTCGAATTCACTGACCGCGAGATCGTGACCTGAGCTGAAGTCGTACGCTTAACCGACTGCGCCACCCAGGCGCCCCTCAGCTACCTAATTTTGACAACTTTTTTTTTTTTTCCTATAGTGCCACAAAAATACTGGGATTGCTATGGGAATTCCAGGAAAATCTTTGCCTCTCAGGTAAGTCCTTCCTGTCAGCTGGATCCTGTGACAGCAGGCATGCCCTCATGCCTGTGTGCGGTAGCCACAGCTGCCTCCCTAGCTGACAAAGCCAGTTCCCTGAGATCAGGCTCCCCATTCACCTCTATGTTCCTTTATGTTCATAAGACACCACACCTCTCTACGTGGTGGCCTCTATTATCCAACCCTTCTTTCATCTTCCATCACTGTAACACTTTAAATCTGACTACTCTATTATCCCTTCCTTGATAATGGAGAACATCACTCCATTCCACAGAATTACTTAACAAATATAGAAATTGTCTCAGGGTACCTGGGTGGCTCAGTCGGTTGAGCAGCCAATTGGTTTTGGCTCAGGTCATGATCCCAGTGTTGGCAGATCAAGCCCAGCATTGGGCTCCGTGCTGAGTGTGGAGCCTGCTTCAGATTTTCTCTCTTTCCCTATGCCCCTCTCCCCTACTCACATGCTCACACACTCTCTCTCTAAAAAAACAAAAACAAAAATTATCTGAAAGCCATGAGAGGATCTCTTAGATACCACCCCCTTTACACAACCGAGACTTAAGTTCTATTTTGTGATCGTTCCTACAGAGGAAATTTCTGGGGAAACATGATAACTGGCTGTGCCATAGTTTCCCCACATAAAACATCTGAGGCACACTCTCTGCCCACTGTAAAGTTAGTTAGCCCAAGGTGCTAAACTCATCAGGCTGTTGACACAATCTGGAAATCCTGTGGATTCTTTTTTTTTTTTTTTAATTTTTTTTTTAACCTTTATTTATTTTTGAGACAGAGAGAGACAGAGCATGAACGGGGGAGGGGCAGAGAGAGAGGGAGACACAGAATCAGAAGCAGGCTCCAGGCTCCGAGCCATCAGCCCAGAGCCCGACGCGGGGCTCGAACCCATGGACCGCGAGATCGTGACCTGAGCCGAAGTCGGATGCTTAACCGACTGAGCCACCCAGGCGCCCCGAAATCCTGTGGATTCTTAACCTCTCTTGCTGGTACTCCTCTCGCCAATGGGCATATAATTGCTGCCCTATACATGCTATTCACTTCCCTGCTAAAATTGATATTGTTGGCTGTGTAGCCATACTAAGGAGACAGATATTGTATCTCTAGGGAATAGCAGGGCTGACAAGGCTGCTACCTTTGCAGCCCCAAATAGAACCCCTTTTCTTTTTCCACCCAATTTAAAACCCTGCTTTTATCCCTGACTGACAGTATTAACCATTCAGGCAAATACCCCACAATTTGAAAAAGACAAATGGATACAAAAGAGTGCCAAACAATTAGATTATACATTGGGTCAAACAGACTTCCTGTGGTCCCCTTTCTTTTGACCTTTTGGCTTACACTCATCTCCCATCAGATGGGACATACGGGTAGATGGGAGATACTTAAGGAGTTAAAAGAGAATTGGTTCTTCCCTGGCATCCACAAAACTTCTGGCCAGGGGCGCCTGGGTGGCGCAGTCGGTTAAGCGTCCGACTTCAGCCAGGTCACGATCTCGCGGTCCGTGAGTTTGAGCCCCGCGTCGGGCTCTGGGCTGATGGCTCAGAGCCTGGAGCATGTTTCCGATTCTGTGTCTCCCTCTCTCTCTGCCCCTCCCCCGTTCATGCTCTGTCTCTCTCTGTCCCAAAAATAAATAAAGGTTGAAAAAAAAAAAATTAAAAAAAAAAAAAAAAAAAAAAAACTTCTGGCCAAATTATTTCCCAGTGTACTACTTACAAATCTCACCAAATTTCTGGAGGAAACCAACGTACCTCAGGAAATCCTCCAAGACCACATTGTCCCTTGTGAAACCCCACAATGGATTCCATAGATTTATCTCCAGTGTCAGGCTATTCCCACTATTTGGTTATGTCTGTATACTTAGTGGGTAGACTGAATACTATCCAGCTAGAAGTACCAATGCCACAGCAATGGTGAAGAATTAATAACTGAGAGTATTCCTTGTTTTGGCATTCTTTATGGATTGGGTCATATAAAGGGACTAATTTTACAGCAGAAATCAACCACTTTCTTGCAAAAACTTTGGGGTACTCATTAAAATTTCACACTTTGTGCCATCCTTAATCCTCAAGGCAAAGTGAATATAAAAATCCAGACATCAAAAGGACTTTAGAAAAAGTCTGTTAAGAAACTGGACTTAATGGCCAGAAGCATTACCTCTGGCCCTTATAAAAATCTGGAATACTCCAAAGGGAAGACATTATTAACATCTTTAGAAATAATGTTTGGTCACTTTATTCCTACTAGCATCCCTAAACCTTCTATTTCTGGATTGAGTGAACATTATAGGGGCTTAAGTGAAAAACTCAATGCTATTGATGTGATATGGGCTAAGAGTGAAAGATCAAGAAAGATTTCTTGAGATGGTACAAAAAAAGTGTTTTTATTATACCATGGTACAGGACCTGGGGGCAGAAGAGCTGCAATGTGACTGTGAGAAGTGATTATACTTTAAATTGGGGGGGAGGGGGGAGAGATAAAGGAAGTTTCCAAAAGGATTTTCATATCTTAAAGAAGACTTATAGGATCCTACAGGTCAGGCCAATGTCAAGCTAAGGTTGCTTTTTGCCTGTAGCAAAGCATTAACTTAAGGCAGCTGTGAGTTCCTGAGGAATGTCATACTCTGCCTGCCTCAAGTATTTTCAATGGGCTGCAAGTTCTAAGGAGATTTCATTTTATCTGCATTTCTTTTGCCTTTGTTCTCCACATCACCATGACTAGCTATATACAAGAACTAACTAGTTTAATTGGAGGATATCATCAGCAAGTTACAATGGCATGGCCTCTGCTGACTGGCCATCCCTTTTGACCAGAAGATTAGATGTACATCAAGGCTTTTAGAAGAAAGCATTGTCACCTCACTGAGAAGACCATTATGATGTACTGCTAACCACTCACACTGCTATCAAAATAAAAGAAAAACCCTCCTAGACTCACACAAACCATGCCAAGTTAGACCAGGATTAGCACTCCCAGGACAATTGGAAGACCACCCCTTAAGTTGACCTTAAAGTAAGGATTTCCCGGGCAAATTCCCAGGCACCAGAAACAGACAAAATCACCAAGTACACAGCTTTTCCCAAGGTCACAGATCAAGAAACATTCACTTCCACCTATTTTCTCCCCCAATGGGTCTCCCTACTCCCAAAGGGAAATTTTAAAAGATCTTCCTTTTAACAAAGCCTCCCTTCTTTAGCCATTTATCAAAAGGCTGGCTGGAGATTGCTTGTCTCAGTCTATCCCATTTTCACCCTGATCCTCCATTATGGGCTCTCTTTCCAGCTGGTGTCTCACTTACTAACCCTTACTGTTTTCTCAGCAAGTTATGCACAGACCTGACACCCCCTAAACCACTTTTCAAACCCTGGCCACATTAACTAATCAATCTGATTGCTGATTATATCAACATCTAGATCACGCAAAAGAACTTGAAATTAATTTTTATTCCTGCCAATAAGACCAACTGGTGGACCAACTCTGGAAAATGGATGCATGACAGGGTATGGCATCCATGACCAGAAAAAACACATCACTCTTCTCTTTTTGGTGAGTAAATTGTACACGGGAAAGCCTCTACAGAAGCTCAAGGACTGTCCTTTGTTCAAAGACATTAGAAGGGATCTCTCCCCCCTTAGCATTGAAAACTGTGATGGTACTGGGCTTTTCCCACCTGACATACCAAGACAATATTACAATCAAACCTTGCGGTGCACTTCCACAGGTAGCACCCTCAAGCCTCTCGTGAAGGTCAGAAATGGTCTCAATACTTACTGACTCTTACAGTACAGACCCTTGCCAAACCACCAGATATTACAGCTGGCTCACAAGCCACCCTTGCGTGACCTGGGAGCAGCTGAGCTGCCAAAGGCGGAAGATTACATATGGGGAGACCAAAACATTGCACTAACTTGGTCAGGTAACAAGACCAAGCCTTACAGCGGCCAAGGCCTAACTGCAGGTCTCCTACATCAGATATTTCACAACCTGTTCTGCGCCTATGGACTGACAAGGATACACGGAAGACAAAGATGTGCAGATAACAACATGACAGGTGACAAGATACACCAAACCCCAATTTAGTAAGTCACAAGTTTCATTGTGACCTTAGCCATGAACAATACTGTTTTTTTTTTTTTAATCTTATGTGATGATAAGGTATATACAGAGTTCCACCTAGACGGCCAAGATGATGGGGCCTCAGATTCCTGATGCCCTCTGTCATCAGGTACTCCACCTTAAATGCCAGCCAAATTACAAACTTGGGTTCCTTTGGTCATAAAGTAGTGCCACATAAATATACTAGACAAGATGTTATAGAATACTGGCTTGTGTATCACAATTCTAAGTTTTTTCTCAATACTGAGCTCCTTTTTCCCAGGCTTTGGAACTTGAGTTGGAAAAGATAGTTCTAAATCTTTCCATAGTAACAGAACAAGAGTTTAGTTATCACTACACAAACACTGGAAGCCATTCTACCAGAAGTTAGCAGTTTAGGCTCTATTGTGCTCCAAAGTTGCCTTCCCCTACGCACACTGACAGCCCAAAAGGAGGAGCTTCGTCACTGGCGAAGGAGGCTGCTTCTGTGTAAATTGCTTGAGAAAACAGTGTCCAGAGCTGCACACTCTCGGTCAGACAAATGAGGTTCAGCCATTCTATACAACGGACCTATTCCCAGGCATGGGAGACTGATTTAACAGCATATGGGGAAGTGTGCTTAGATTTGTTATTTCTTGTTTATTCATTCTTATTCTAATTTATGCTCTTCTTTCCCTTTGCAGATAGACTCTTGGTTGCTAATCCAATTCTTCCTTCCAGTGCCACAAATTCAGCTTTATGTGAAACTTCTAAGAAACTTTCAGAGGAAATGAAGGAGTTCAGAGCATGTCACCCCAAAATATGCTGTTTTAGCATATTGATTATTTTAAGTTAAAGGAGCTTGAGAAACAGCAGGTACAAGAGGGGCACTCTGACCTTCCTTATTCTTCCTGGCAGGAGATAAAACTCCCATGTCAAAGATCCCCTCCCTCTACCAGGAGGAAGAAAATCATTCCCCTCACCAGAGATGGGGAATCACGCTGAGAAATCTGTACAAACAAGACTTGTTACACTAATGCTTATCCTCCTAGTCATTTCTCCACAGTTTGCTACCCCTGGCCCAAACTCCTTGGCCTTACTTGGTTCTTTGTCTAAAAGATATAAAAGCGTTCTGTTCTGGTCACTTCTTCAAGTCTTCATTCTCTTGTGAACGTTGTCATGTACATGTAAAATAATAATAATAATAAAACTTGTATGCCTTTCTCCTGTTAATCTGTCTTATGTCAGTTTAATTTTTAGGCCCTGCTGGAGACCCAAAGAGGGTAAGTAGAGGAGAATCTTTCCTCACCAACAATGGTCAATAATTTTCTTTCTGCTAGCACCGTAATCTCGCAGGGGATCACATTCCCAAACCTTTGGGTTATTCTTATATTCACTCCCATGAGATACATGCAAAATTCTCATGATTTGCTCTCTGGCCCCCTTAGAAACTCACGCTCGTAATTACGACTTCCATCTCAGTATAGTGTTTCAGGATTAAATAAAGTAAGTGGAACGTGCTATATACACAAAACCCATCAGAGGGGGTCCCAAAACCTTGGCATATGGACCCATGCAGGGATA
The DNA here is from genome assembly GCF_007474595.2 of Lynx canadensis. NCBI lineage: Eukaryota > Metazoa > Chordata > Mammalia > Carnivora > Felidae > Lynx > Lynx canadensis. Next base: position 105,143,095 of record NC_044306.2, read on the forward strand.
AGAAAAGGCGACCGTGGGGAGTTCCAGGACGGAATCCATCACCTGACAGGAATGGGACGTGAGGGTGACTTCCGGTCCGGCCAGAGAGTTTTTCTTTTAGCCAAACTTGTTTCACCAGCTTTCCCCGAAGGCGCAGCAGGGCGGAGCGGGCGGGCCCTCTTACTCCGCTTCCGGGTGGAGGCCCAGCTGCCTGCTGGCAGTCACGGAGACAGCGGACCGCCGGGCGGCGCCTGCGCACTAGAAGAGGAGGGTGCGCGGGGGCCCTTTTCCGGGAGCGGGGAGCGCGCATGCGTAGGCAGCCAGACTGCGGCCAGTTTAAGGCCAGGTGAACGCGGAAGTACGGTACGTGAGGGTTTTCCAGCTGTTCTGACTGCGGCCGGGTGACGGGTGCGAGATGCAGGCGGGCGCGGCGCCTGAAGATGGTCGAGACGGTCCCCGGGAGCGGCTAGCCTTGGGTGAAGCTGGGAGGCAGCAGCAGAATCATGAAGTGCGGTCTCAATCGAGGGCAGAACGGTTTCCAAAACATTCCTACTGGTTGGATCTCTGGCTCTTCATCCTCTTTGACCTGGTGTTATTTATCTTCGTGTATCTTTTACCCTGGTGAGTACTCTGAATACAACGTTTAACTGGTAGGGAGCTTACCACTACTCCTTTTGGGGGTAGGCAAGGTAACTGAATTACAGAGTATGGTATGTCCAAGGTAATAACGTAGCTGGTGAGTGGCAGTGTCGGTGGGTGGGTGGGGAGATTGGGATAAGGCTGGAATGAAAATGTTCTTCCTTGGCACCTCAGTGAGGGTCTTCAAAGAGGTAGAAACTTGGCTCCATGATTTTTTTTCTCATGTTTTGGAATGAAACCAGCTGGGTTTGAGTTCCTGCACCACCACAAAGAAATCAGAGAAGTTATTTAGCTTCTCTGAGCTTTATTTTTCCATTTACCATTTGGAACCATAGGTGTGGAATGAAGATTAAATGAGATAGTAATTTATCTAAAACCGATTTGCATTTTCCCTGGCAGCAGTAAGCGCTCGACTGAAGCTACTGTTCCTATACTACAGTTGGGCCATGAGTAGGCCACGTAGGTATCTCAAACAGGTCCAAACCTGAACTCTTAATAACTTATTACAAAAAAATGCACTTTTGTGCCGCCATTTCAGTAAGTAACTTTTTTCACTCAGTACTCCTCCCAGAACCCTGAGGCTGTTTGACTCTCCTCTCTCTTGTATACACACCCACACAGCCCCAAACACCAAATTCTGTAGGTTCCACTTGCAAAATCCTTGCTCTGCATTTTCCTTGCCACTCAGTCTGAAAAGACAATTTTGGAAGGGGAGAAGAAAAGGAAATGTAGAGAAGGAGTAGGGGAGCAGAACAAGAAAAGGACACAGGATTGAGTTGATGAGGGAAAAGTTCAGGAGAGAAGCAGTGACCTGAAGATAGAGCCTGTGGAAGAAAAGCAGGGCAGCTCATTTAGACATTGAGGAGCTTTCTTGGAGTTTGGGGTTGTTTTCTCACCAGGAGTTAACCTCTCTCAGTCATGCTTATGAATTTGCAAGCCTTGATAGGCAATTTTATCTTCTTTCCCCACCCCCAAATTGTGGCAAAGATTTGGGCAAAAGGTCATTGTATTTAAGGCCCTATCGCTGCTGAGTTGCTGGATAGTGTGGTAAATTAGAAGGCAGAGGTTTGAGTGGGGTGAATGGAAGAGATGGGTATTTCTATAAAATCCTCTGCCAAGCCATTTATAGTTTCCACTCTCCTCTACTTCCCCTCCTGTTTTGGGTAGAGACTGATACCTCAAATATAGTGATTTTTTTTTTTTTTTAAGTTTTCATTCCTGGGTAGAAAAGGGAAGCCTTAGGAGAAATAGTCCAGGCCTTTTTTTTTTTTTTTTTCTCTGTCTCATCAATACGTAAATCATTTAGGAATGTGCAAGTGACTGAGACAACCTAGATTTTCAAATATTAGGGTAAGTATTAAAATGGGAAGGAGACATTGTTGACAAGTATTTGGTTTTTACAGAATGGTTTGCCTATGTCTAGATTAAGAAGTTGGTTCCTGGAGTGAATTCTGAAAATGACTACAAACCTCTTGGAGAAGAAAGGATTGTGCAACAGAACTTCAAACTCTAAGCGACTTTTCTTTCATTTTACATACTCTTCATTTTGGGGACTACATAAAATGGGTGATGATCTCACCCATTCATATAGCTAAGTTCTTAAACTAGACTCTGATTGATGTTTAAAAACTTTTTAAACATCTGATGGCTTTACAGGGGCTGAATATTGAAATATTTAGGGGCGCCTGGGTGGCGCAGTCGGTTAAGCGTCCGACTTCAGCCAGGTCACGATCTCGCGGTCTGTGAGTTCGAGCCCCGCGTCGGGCTCTGGGCTGATGGCTCAGAGCCCGGAGCCTGTTTCCGATTCTGTGTCTCCCTCTCTCTCTGCCCCTCCCCCGTTCATGCTCTGTCTCTCTCTGTCCCAAAAATAAATAAACGTTGAAAAAAAAAATTAAAAAAAAAAAAAAGAAATATTTATATGTAAGGGTTTATTGTATCCATTAAGAAATACAGTACTGTCTAGCCTATAACATCTTAAGGGTTAGCTAGGGTTTCATATGATGCAAAAATGATGAAATATTAAGGTGAAGTATTTAAAAATAAATTACTGAAAAGCAAGGGAAGAAGGGTTTTGAGAAAAAGGAGTTAAGAGCTGTACAGAAAATGCAGGCCCACGATATATTGGCTGTAAGTACCAGTTTAATTTTAGATTAAGTGGTCCTCTGTTATGGTTGCCAGTTTGATACAAGTGCAGGGAAAGTATGTAATATCCAACATTGGAAATCTAGAGTGCATGTCCTCTCACCTGGATGCTTCCTGCCATTCATTCCCTTTTAGGCTTTTGAACTTCCCTAAAATAAGACTGTGTTTCCAACCTATTTTTTGTTGTTGTGGTTGCATTAAGAATGCTTGTGGCCTGAACATGTTTTTTAAAAATGTTTGTACATTAAATACATCAGCAAAGTCAGCATATTTACTCATTTCAACAAATATTTGAGCACTTAACTCTGGGCCAGGTACAGTGGTGAGCAAAACAGACAAAAAAAATCCTTGCCTTCATGGAGCTTACATTCTCTTACTTATCTAAATGTTAACAAGAATGTACATTCTAGGAGGATCAGAATTTTATTTAATCAGAAAGTCCCACTCCCAAAACAGCTACTAAAAGCCCTTCAGAAGCCATTCCTATTATCTAACAGATACTCCTTTATGTAACGTTAGAAATGGGCTCTTGTTGAAATTGGTGACATCTGATACATGTGTATTGCCTCAGTATTTTGAGGATATTCCCTTCCCTTAGAAACAAGGCATAGATCTGGTAAACTCTACATCCTCTCCCTTTTAGAATGGCAGTTAAGAGTGAAATCTGGGACTGGTTTTGGGGGATTTTAATTGCCTGTTGCTGACTATGAGGTTAATAATTACGCCTTCAGGATATTGTTGCATCTGCATGGAGAGAACCTTTTATGCAAAGGTTGAAGCATCTAAAGAAACACAGAACTGGGATTTCATTGAGCATACCAAATGTGAACGATTTTTCTGCTGCTTGCTAATAATTTTGTCCAATAAACGTTTATTACATAATTAAATTTGGTCTGATTTGGATTTTGCATTTGTTTAAACAAATTACTTGATAGTATTATTTTGAGAGGATTAACAGTTACCATGTAGCTTAATGGTAGGTTACACACACAGATTTATAATCCTTACTACCTTTCTGAGCCTAAAATCTGAGCCCAGTACCACAACTATTAGATATTCTGAAAATTCTGATAGAGGGAAGGCAGTAAAGTCCTAGTGTTGTGACATGACTATAAATGGTATACAAAAATGGTGGCAGCATGAGGGTTGAATCTTTTCTATAGCTGATGAATAAGAAATTATGCCTACCACTGAACTGTGCCATCTCTAGTACAGTGACTGCTTACAGTACCCACACCTGAAGGCTAAGTGGGTAAAAGGGGAAACGTGTAAGGCTAAAGGATGAATGGGGCACCAAGAAAAGTTGGCAAACTTGCTAAGACAAAAACAAAGACTTTCAAAGAATAACATTAATGTGATTTTAATCTGATAATTCCTTTATAAATTTCAAAAACTTAATTTCATATAAACCAAATGATTATTTTAATAATCATTTGAAATGAACTAGCTGACCAGCAATTGTGAGGAAATCATTAGGAGTCCATTAACCTGAAAATTTGCAATAGAAACTTCTCCACGCTATCTAGTCCCTAAATGGCATGGGAATACATTCAGAGACTACAGGATATTTAGTCATTGAGGTTACTTAATGTAAATTATGTTCCAGGACAAGGGTCATCAAACAATGGCCAATGGGCCAAATCTAGGCCACTACTCAGGCCTGTGAGCTAAGAATGATTTTTACATTTTAAAATGGTTGAAAAAAATTAAAAAATTTCATATGAGATATGAAATCCAAGCTTCAATATCAATAAAGTTTTATTGGAACACAAACATGCCATTCATTTACATACCATTTAGGGCTGCTTTACTTCTTTAACCAGTGGCAGAGTTGAGTAGTTTGTTACAAAGACCCTATGGTCCACGAAGACCAAATTATTTACTCTCTGGGTCTTTACAGAAAGTTTGCCAACTCCAATAGGAGCCCAGCTTTAGACTTCACTACAGTTACATTCTTAGGAGCCTCCAGTGATAACACTTTATGATTAGTGATATTCCAAGTACCCTGAACTTTAAGTTGACTTACATTTCTCATAAAATAATAATCAACATGGGGGAAATGCACAGAATGTTCATGAATGCACATGTTCATAAATGCACAGAAAAGTCCAACCATGTTAACTTAAAAATCGGTTTATCTTTAAAAAAAATGCTGAACCAGAAAAAAACTGATTTCACAGAAAAATAGAACAGTCTGAAGATATGTATTTTGAACATTATAACAATTATTGGTTGCATTATTTCAGAAGTTATAATTTTATAACCAGAAGAAAACATCTATAAAAATTAGATACCCTAGCAGTAAAAATTTTACATGTGAATGATTAGTTACTAATTATGTATTCAAATCTATATTTGGAGTGTTGAATCAACAAAAACAGTTCTAGTTGTTAGTACTATGACAATTCAGGTGGTTTCAACTGAATAGTACTTTAAAAAGAGCCAAAATTAGATGTTGCAAGTCATCTGAGTTGAAAATACAAATCTATGAGACTGCTGTTAAATATCAGAAATATGTTTATGTTTCAAATAATACATTTAAAATAAAAGCTACACAAAGTTTTTGAAAGATATTAAAAATACTTGAAGTCCATTTTCTAGTATTTTACAGTGTTATAAAAGCAGTAATTAAATACAGACATTTCAAATACAATTTAAAAAACTTTACAGTATTTACAAACCCTCCATACTAAAAGTTATGTTAAAAATAAGCTTTCTTAAAAGATAAAGTTTAACATAGTTCATATTCAAGTATTTCTAAAGTAAGAGAATATAGAGTAATAATCACCTACATTTACAGTTACGCTATTTAAAAACTTCTCTAGGTTTGATAACTGGGTGCGGTTATGTTTTTACAAGCAATTATTTTATATTTATCTAGAAATACTCATTTTAAATCATTTACATTTTGCAATATTTTAACAGTTTAAGGAATTGGTCAAAATGTTAAATTTATTCATCAGTTTACAGAATTAAGTTATATGTATAAAGTTTATTAATGAATGTAAGAAAAATTTTAATTATGTAATTCTTTATTTTCTTAAGTGGACAATACAAAAACTCCTAAACCACAATAAGTTTACCAACTTAGTACAAAATAAAATGACAACTAATGAAATAAGGCAATTAAAGTAACTTATAAGGTCATCCTGATAATGGAAATCTTTATTTTTAAAATAAAGCCCTCTCCATGAAAGTAGTTAGGGTAAAATGACTATCCGTTTAGAGTAGAAAAGTGGGAGAGCTGCTCAAATTAATACATTTCATTAAAAATAACCCTCTATGAAAGGCAGCAATTGAATCTGGAAACCCAAAAATATTTTCAGATTCAAGAATCTGAAGATCACTAAAATGGGTTGACAACCTATAAAGATGTAAGGTTACAGCAGGGGAAATTTAGGCAGTCACAGTGAGATTCCCAATAAGAGGGCCCTAACTTAATTCCTAACACTGGTTATTAGCAGCCCAATGTAAACCAAACCAAAATAAAACCTTTCACATTTCATATAAAGTTAGAAAAAGTGTTAACAAATAAATATACTAAAGTTAAGAATTTCACTTATTTTTAGCTTACATGGCTGAAATAAGTTTATGAATACATACAACAAAGGCCTAATTTATGTTAACTAGGCATTCTGTAGATAAAAGTTCTAGGAGCAAAATTAAGTTTCTTCTCTTCTGACCTTAAGAATTTAATTTAAAAATTGCTTTATCATTAAGGCTTTTTTTTTCTTTTTCAAATGCTATCAATTTCATGGGTTGATATTTTTTAAGACACTTAAAGGGATTGCATGTAATAGACTATCACAGAAGTCAAAAACAAATGGGTGAAGCCCTCTTTTGGTTCCTTACCCATTAGAAAGTGCTTCTTAGTAAAGCAAATACTGCTTTGACTACACAAACTATGTATCACCTGGTATTTTTCCATTAGCATAGTTTATCAATCTGCATATGTGAATATTGGTTAGTTTAATACTTATGGGTCTGTTAGCCACACATAAAGGAACAAAGTACATTTTTATTCAATTGCAGCAGTGACTTTTTGCATACCCCCCAATTTTCTATTTTGCAGGCACGCCAAGGCTATTCAAAGGGAATTTCTAAAATATCCAATAAGTTGATCACAAAATAAAAAATATATATAGAAAGTTAAAGCGATTAATGACTTTAAAAATGCCATGGTTTTAATTTCATGTATTACCAGGTTTGGTCAGTCAATTCCTATTATTTTTAATGGCCTCTGAGAAGTATAAGCTTACCAGTTTCATCATTTATCTACTACAATGTATACTAGGTTTATATCTTTGCTCAGAAGGGCAGTTTGAACCAAGACTATTGTGTAACACCGGTCCTAGCCCTCTTTCACTCTGGGATAGCGAATTATCATTACAAAAACCACTGCTCTCCGGAACATAGAGCTTGGGTCTCTGATGGTATTTCAGTCTGTATGTATCAGTCATGCAGCTATCAACTGAAAAATAGGTAGTTAATGAAATGGTCTCATTTGGACAAGTAGAACTAGAGTCTATTTCTGGTTGGCAAAACTCATCAACAACTGTACCCAAGTCTGCCTGAAAATCTTTAGTTGAAGAGCCGGACAGGTAGTTTGGTGT